>NC_069675.1:95509169-95813706 GCF_023699985.2 Odocoileus virginianus
AGACATTTCTTGAGCGGTTGGTTTTTCACTTACTGATTCTAGTTGCTTCCAGCACGTCTCTATGTGCTGCTGTGCCTTCCGTCCATCGTGAAAGTGCTGGGGGGGGCAGAGACACACCCATGATTAGTACTCTGTCTTTCTCACATTAAGACTTGACAAAAAATTCACCCACTCCAAGGATATTTAAATATTGAATATCTGGCCCATGTGCTCGGAAGAAATGTAAGACTTAAAAAATAAATGAGAAATGAAAACAGTAATAAGTCAATGGTCGCAGAGTTGCATCTCAGACTTTAGCTATAATAATACTGAATGCTAAGAGTTATTTATGCTACTTGTGAAAATGACAGGAATGCTTTACAAAGATGGCAATCAGATCTTTATTTTTAATCGCTCTGAGATGTAATTCATATACCATACGATTCACCCACTGAAACTGTTCAATTCAATGGGCCTTAGTCTAGTCACAAAATAGGCAACTCTCATCACAATCGACTTTAGAACATTTAAAAAAATTCTCTGAACTGGAAACAGAACTGCCATATGACCCAGCAATACCACTTCTGGGCATACACACCGAGGAAACCAGATCTGAAAGAGACACGTGCACCCCAATGTTCATCGAAGCACTGTTTATAATAGCCAGGACATGGAAGCAACCTAGATGCCCATCAGCAGACAAATGGATAAGGAAGCTATGGTACATATACACCATGGAATATTACTCAGCCATTAAAAAGAATTCATTTGAATAAGTTCTAATGAGATGGATGAAACTGGAGCCCATTATACAGAGTGAAGTAAGCCAGAAGGATAAAGAGGATACTAACACATATATATGGAATTTAAAAAGATGGTAATGATAACCCTATATGCAAAACAGAAAAAGAGACACAGATGTACAGAACAGACCTTTGGACTCTGGGAGAAGGCGAGGGTGGGATGTTTCAAGAGAACAGCATCGAAACATGTATATTATCTATGGTGAAACAGATCACCAGCCCAGGTTGGATGCATGAGACAAGTGCTTGGGGCTGGTGCACTGGGAAAACCCAGAGGGATCAGGTAGAGAGGGAGGTGGGAGGGGGGATCGGGATGGGGAATACATGTAACTCCATGGCTGATTCGTGTCAATGTATGACAAAACCCACTACAATATTGTAAAGGAATTAGCCTCCAACAAATAAAAATAAATAAAAATTAAAAAATTCTCTGGTCATACCTCTGCCACCCCACCCTCCCAAGGCATGTGCGATCATAGTGCTTCAACCGGAGATCGAATCCTCACCCCATGCATTAGAAGACAGAGTCCTAACCACTGGATTGCCGGGGAAGTCCCTTGAACATTTGTATCACCTCAGAAAAAATGCTGAACTTCTTAGCTGTCACCTCCCATCTTCCCCAGCCCTAGGCAAACACCACGCCACTTCCCATCTGTATAGATTTGCTTATTCGGGATATTTCATACGAATGGAATCGTACAATATTAAATCCTTTGTGACATCACACTTTCAACATTTCTTAATTTTCACTTAGCCTAACGTTTCCAATGATCACACATATCAGTACTTTATTCCTTTTATTGCCACATGGCAATTTTTTGGGTGACCCGTTCCCAGTTTGCAGCTATTATGAATAATGCTGCTGCAAATACCTGTCTAAGTTTTGGGTGGGTAGATGGTTCCGTAACTTATATTTTCTTAGACTTAAATTCACCTCCCTGCCATCTGCAAAGGCCCTGTGGCAGGTTTGTGCTTGGTGTTGACCATCAGGGACATCAAAGAGTCAGACCAAAGTGAGTCTCAGGAATGTGAGGACATGGGGTCAGAGAAGAAAGGTGCAGCCTGTGCAAAGTCTTGTAAGCTTTTTGTCTGCATGACCTGGGAAGTCGGGGATGTCACGCAAGAATGTTCCAGGTGGGAGTCCCTCTCTAACCCTGGAAATGATGGACGCTTGGACCCTGGGGCAGCAGTGCAGGTGTTGACAGAGGCTCAGATTCTGGGTGTCCTTTGATCGAGAAAATTACCAATAAATCAGATCAGATGTGGCCTGTGAGACACAGAGAGGTCAGCGTGATTCCAAGGATGTTCTGACCTGCATGGACCACATGCACAAAAGCACCTTCCCCCTGGTTTTGTTAGACTTGACGGGTTCTGGCAGATCAGAGAGCGGGAATTTCCACCTGCACCGCCGCTAGGACGCAAAGAGCTGACAGGTCTTTTGACCAAAGGCCACAGCTCCAGCCTGGCAGTGTCCATAGCTCATCTCTGAAGTTCCTACAAGGCTTCCCTACCCTTTGAGACCCAGGGCCATGGCCGCTCCCCACTGTGATCAGCCCGGGGTGGGGTGGGGTATCACTCCATCCCTTAGCTCTTCCTGAATCCTCTCCACGAGTGCTAAATGGTCCTTTTAATAAATGACCGTCCTCAGACGACTAGGCGTGAATGTGCTGTCTGTCTTCTGGCCGAGGAGTTAAGTTCAGCTGGGAGGGGTGTGTAGTGGAGGAGGGAGGCGAAAGGGTGGCGGGCGTGGAGAGGTCTCCTCGGTACTCACAGCCTTTTCTCTCACCTCATCAGAACCTATGGCTTAGCCCAGATACACAACGTAACTGACCCCGGGAGGCCAGCGAGGAGGAGACAAAAATCAGACTCTTTTTTTTTTTCTTAAAGAACAGTGTTCCTTTATAAGGGAATGTTTTCTTGTCTCTCTTCGGAGGTCACGTTTCACCATTTTAAGTGCCTCTTGACAGCAAGGTTTACCCGTCTAGCAATTTTTTTCTTGGTCTGGAGGAGCCCCGTGGGGCTTCGTATTTTGAGTCTCATAATAGACAGAGGGATATGACAGAAAAGAGATGGATACGACCAAAAAGAGATGGAGTCGAAGGTAGGCATAAACAAGATAAGAAAGGATGGGCTTTAGGGAGGCGTAAGATGAGCCGAGAGCAGAATTGAGGCGCTTTGAGGGGAAGTACAGAATGTGAGCGGGTTTTCTGAAAGCCACAGACGTCCCTTTAAAGAAGACGCGGGGGCGGGGGAGGACCTGGGGAGACAGAGGAATGAGGGGTCCGGGAGGGGGACGAAGGCTCAGCTGTGCCCCTCGGCCCCAAACTGTCCAGAGGACCAGCCCCGTTTCCTATGCAGGTCTCTGGTGTCCTACAGTTTGCTGAAAAGCTGTCCCCATTTCTCTCCAATCTTGCTTTGAGATTCAAAGACAGACACAAACAGAAAACCTCGGCACCCAGTTCAGAGCTGGGCTCTAAGCTTCTGCTCCAACTCGACAGCAGCTCTGAAATGAACGTTTTCACAAAACGAAAGCTCCCTCACAGCCAGCGCCGTCCTGACTGAGAGGAAACGCACCCAAAGAACGTGCAGAAGTGATGGATCCTGCACAGGAGAGGTGGATCGGGCTTCACCAGCAAAGGGATCGGCTCTGAAGACCAGTCTTCCAAAAAAGGCCGTGTTTTGGAAGCATGAGGGGATAATTCGATTGAAAACCTACTAGATAGTAAATTCTCTTGCCGATTCTTCATTTCCAGGTTGAATAATAGATACACATTTATTTTCAAGCACAGTGTGGACCCCAACTTTATTGATGAGCTTTTTCCCAGGAAGGGCTCCTGTTATAACACTCCCTGCCCCACCCCCCACCCCCTGCAACGCCAAAACAGTTATTCAAGAAGCACACTTGTGATTGCATTTCCTGTGGCTTAAGAGAGAGGAAAAAAAATTAGTGTCACTGATTTTTCTAGTCTTTCTTGCCTAGTATGTGTTCTCCAAAATGGATTTGCCTAAAAGACACAAAAACCCTGCGCTGGCTGATCCCTTAGGAAACCAGTGGATGGAACAAAAGCCCTTCTGATGGTTCGGAGCATCCCATGACCTAAATAGCAGCGGCCCTTTGTAGCCAGCTAGATCTTCCCTCCTTTAATGGCTTTATTTCAACAGTTGCAAAGTTAAACAAACCAACCAGCTTGCCAGATGTGTTTCTTGTTTATTAACAAACAATGGTCAAACATTTCTTCGCGGGGCAGTGACCAAGTGTGGATCTAAAAAGTGTGCCTCCAAGCTCTAAATAAAGATGAATTGTTCTCGAGAAAAAAGATAATAGGCACTTCTTTTGGAGCCACGGAGTGAAGTCATCACAGCTCTTTGCTCCTATCAGAGGAGAGACAGGAAATGCCATCTCTAGAGACCCAGGGGAAAAAAAAAGCTCTTTGCTTTCTCCTGTAATAAGATGCTTTAGTTTCTCTTCCAACATAATAATAGACCTTTTTAAATGCCTGATGGTGTCTGGGTGGCAGCTGAACTTACTTTCAACTTTTTGGTTGAACCTTAAAAATATACGGGTAAAATCTATACAAATCAAATGAGCCTTCAAAAATTTTTCAGAAATTTCCCAGAGACCAGGAGTAGCTGAGATTAAAAAAAAAAAAAAAAAAAAAAAATCACAGGAAACCTAAAATAGGGAAGCATTAACTCAAAGCAAAATGACAAAGACAAAGCTTCGAAGCAGATTTAACTCTGCTGCCAAGAAATCATCCTTAGGCTGAATAGATAAACGGTGAGAATATTTGTTACTCACACACTGCAATTAGGTACAACAGCTACTCATTTTACTACATGTATAAATTAGATCATCAATTTTTAAAACTACACTAAAAAAGCAAAATACGGCATTGAGGTGAAAAGAGCCACTTCTTTAAAAAAAAAAAAAAGTGAAAAAAAAAAATAACAGAATAAACACTCAACTAAGGACAGCCAGCCAGCCAGCCATCTGGAATTTTAAATAAAACTCAGATTCTACAGATGAAAACAAAGGAACACAAAAAAAACTTAAAAAGGGGGAGAAGAAAGGAGTTTCCAGAAAATATATCTGTGACAAATACTAGAATTTCCAAAAAAATCCTACAGTGTGATGGGCTTGAATACCAGCGGGCTTCTAGTGCTAGCCTGACTCAGGGTTAACTAACCTAACGATAAATCGTGTGTGTGGATATGTGCGTGGACTGTGCAGCGGATCTGTGAAGCACCTTCAGAAAGGTTCGGGGCAGTTGTCACTTCAGTGAAGCCCAAAACTATAACCCTAGAAACATTCCTAATGGGAATTGCCTTGCGCTTTTCTTCAGTAAGACCTATTTCCTCTAAATTCATTTATAACAAAAATACTTTCTCAATGGACTTGCTTAAAGTTCCTAAAATGCCTGCCTCCCTGTGTCATGAGCAGTTACTTAACTTCCCCCATAACACTGACCGTCTGGGCATGGGGTAGCCCCCTACTCCCACCCCAGTCCAGGTCACCCCTCTCCTGCTGCCCCACACCCCACACCCTCTTATTCTCCTGCTGGCTTTCACTCCCCAGAACTCTCCACAAACACACTATTGGTTTTTTTTGGTCTGCACACGAGGCTCGTGGGATCTTAGGTCCCCGACCAGGGATTGAACTTCGGCCCTCGGAAGTGAACACACAGAGTCTATCCACTGGACCTGCAGAGAATTCCCCGAATCCACATTTCTTACCTAGACTCCAGTCATCTTTTTAAAACTTGTTCTTCAAAACAATCCCTTATTTCACATTCCTCTGAAGAATCCTGATTCACTCAGGATGAAAGGATCTTCAAAGGATCGATAGTAAGCAGCCAATGGCTTAGATTCTTTACGTGATCTCTTCCAAGGGTATGAAACTGTTCTTCCAAACCAAACCAAGGGAAATCACCCTTAATAAGGGTTTTAGATAGAGCGCTGGGTTGACAGGTGAAACTTCAGGGACAGTCATCCTTCCCTGAGCTGAAAGGTTTTAAAGTCTAACTCGAATCATTCATTTAAGTGTGTTCATTGCACACCCACACGGGCAGGGTGCAACATTGCTTGTGAATAAAACAAAGCTGCTTTCCTTGTGGACCAGCAGACACAGCAGTAGAAGAGGGTAAGGAACTAGGGAGGGATGGGTGCGGGTGCAGGCAGCGTTTGGACGGGGCGGTCTGGGAGGATACTGAAGCAGAGTCTTAAATAAAGTGCAGGAGTGAACTTGCCAAGTTCTCAGAAACACCCTTCCAAGCAAGCAGCGGGAACAGCTAATGAGGGTGCTTTGAACTGGGAAAGGGCTTGGCCTATCCAGGGAACAGAGAGATGCCAGTGCAATTAGACTGAGAGGGAGGGTAAGGCAGGGGAAGCAGGCAAGGGCCAGACCGGGGACGGCTTCCCAAGCCCCATGAGCACCGCGGAAAGCTACTGGAAACATGTAAGAAGGGAAGTGACATGGTCTGATCTGCCTTATTGCAAGGCTGTGCTGCCTGCTGTGTGGAGAACGTGCTGAACGGGAGCAGGTGGGGCAGGGGGACCAGGGAGGAGGCTGCTGCACCTGCCCCAGGGGTACCTGGTGGTGCAGATGGAGATGGGGCGCTGGACCACTGACCGGGGGCAGGCCTGGAAGCAGAGACGAGTTAAAACTAAAAGGCGTAGGGCAGTCCAGCAGATGAGAGATGATGAGAGACTGCTTGTGGAGGAAGTGGTGAGAAGCGTCTGCATTCAGAACACTTATTGCAGGTACAGCTGACAGGACCTGACATTAGCCAGAAGACGGGGCGTAAGGGAAAAATAAGCCTTGGGTGCCCCACGTTTTTGGCCAGAACAACTGGGTTAAAAAGGACTGCCATTCACAGACGGCGGGAATTGTAGACAGTAATGCTGTGCTTAGTCACTTAGTCATGTCTGACTCTTTGTGACCCCGTAGACTGGAGCCTGCCAGGCTCCTCTGTCCATGGGATTCTCCAGGCAAAAATCCTGGCGTGGGTTGCTATTTCCTTCTCCAGGGGATCTTCCCGACCCAGGGATCAAACCCAGGTCTCCTGCATTGCAGACAGATTCTTTACTGTCTGAGCTACCAGGGAAGTCCAATAGGATAGGACTGGGGCAGAATAAAGGATAAACTCTAGGGATCCAGAGTTTGTTTTTGGACAGGTTGAGTGGGCCACCTCACCACACAATTCTGGGACATCCGTTATACTCTTCCCGGGCTCCAGGGCCTCCACTGACAACGATGCTGCATCAGTGAGTCAGGGGAGAACAACTTTCATCAAGGAATTCTCACAAATTTTAGAAGAAAAAGGTCTCATTCCTACTTACGAGGGGGAAATACAAAGTTGCATTTCAAATTTAGGAAGTCAAGGACAAAACTGAAGGATCCTGATAACTAAGCATGCCATTCCATAAATGAGAAAATAGAATTTCTTTGCTTCATCAGGCCAATGGTTTTGCAGGTGACAGAACCACAGGGCGGACAGGGTCTTAATAGAACGCTGGTATCACATGTTCTTTGAAAACAAAGAGGACAGAACAAAACAAAATATACTTTCTAGACACACATTAAACCCAGGACTATTAGTGGGTGTTGTATAAGCATGACTCACAAAAGACTAACTAGTTTTGTAGGTTTCCTGCTTTTTGAGGGGTTTCCCAGGTGGCTCAGTGGTAAATGAGCAATGCAGGAGATGCAGGTTCCATCCTTGAGTAAGGAAGTTCCCCTGGAGGAGGAAATGGCAACCCCCTCTTGCCTGGGAAATCCCACGGACAGAGGAGCCTAGTGGGCTACAGTCCATGGGGTTGCAAAGAGTCAGAGTCGGATACGACTGAGCGACCCAGCACAGTAACACCAGTAAGGAAGAACTAACTGCTCTTTAGACCCACTGCTCTTTTTCCTGATCATGAAGTCTAATATCTGCCTTGCTTTTCTGCATTTTCTTCCTACAGGTTCTGGCTTTATAACAGAGTATCCACAGCTGAATCTCAACAGGACTGAATAAATTCAAAACAGATTTGCAATTAGCTTGATCACACAGATAAGCTCCTTTTACTTTCTGCTTTCCTTCATGCTAAGTTTTATCTGTTCAGTGTCATCTCTTATAAAAACATGTTCTAGGGAGTTCCCTGGTGTTCCAGTGGTTAGGATTCGGTGCTTTCACTGCCGTGGCTGGGGTTCAGTCCCTGGTCAGGGAACTGAAATCCCCCAAGCTGCACGGCAGGGTGCAGCCAAAACAAACGAACAAACAAACCTTGCCCTAGACATACTAGAGTCAGTCTGGGCTGCAGAATTGCCTTACAGGCAATTAAGTTTGTTTTGTAAGTTTCATAAACAGAACCTATCCAACACCTAACTTTAAGAAGAATGCATGACTTCTAGTTATCAATTTTTCAACATCTCTGAAACCTTGGGGAAATTTTTCTTATGGTCATTTCTCAGTAATGTGGGGTCTTGCAAGCATTATCTGAGATTAAGAAAAATTTTAGTGAGTCACCGAAGGCATTGTATAATTATTTCCTCTAGAACTCTTCAGATAACCATTGCCAAAAAGTGATTCTGCTCCTGGCCAACATTTTGAAATGAAGCATTCTTTCCACCTGCCAGGAGAAATGTAGTTAGAGGTTCCAGTAAATGTTGGCTGGAACCTCCTGATTCCCCTCCTGGAGCTATAAATCTCCATAAATCCCTCATATGTGGTTAGTGGTGACCACTGCAGATAACCCTACACAGACTCAGAGGTTGGAGCTGAAGTCTGTTCTCTAAAATTATTTAATAACTATAGCCACTAAAATTCTAATTATGAAAACTACATATTTTCAAGACTTCCCAGGTGACACTAGTGGTAAAGAACCCGCCTGCCAATGCAGGAGATGCAAGAGACCCGGGTTCAATCCCTGGGTTGAGAAGATCCCTGGAGAAGAAAATGGCAACCCACTCTAGTATTCTTGCCTGGGAAGTCCCATGGACAGAAGACCCTGGTGGGTTACGGTCTATGCCGTCACAAAGAGTGACCTCAGGGACTGAAAGAGTTGGACAAAACTGAATGACTGAGCATATACACAGAAGGAAACATAAAAATGAGGATTTTGATTGACAAGGATTTTGAGTTTTTGTTCTTTAATTCAGAGTTTTTGTAAAATTTTAGCAACTAATAAATGAATCACACTCTACCCAAAAAGAAAGAATAAACAAAAGAAATCGAAGTTTTCATTGCATGTGGTCAGCTTACAAAGATAATGAATATTGCTCTCCTTGTAAATTTGTAAAAATCTAGAAAAACCAGCCCAAGCTTCCTGATAGCCCAGAGATAAAGAATCTGCCTGCAGTGTAGGAGATGCAGGTTTGATCCCTGGGTCAGAAAGATCCCCTGGAGGGGGAAATGGCAACTTCCTCCACTATTCTTGCCTGGAAAATCTCATGGAGGAACCTGGTGGGCTATAGTCTGTGGGGTTGCAAAGAGTTGTACATGACTGAGCACTCACTCACTCATGAAAAGCAAGCCAGTATAAAATTTCCAGATTTTACACATTAAAATTCATCATGCTGCCTTAGGAAGAACTGTTGATTTCCCAGTTATTTCTACCCACAATCACTGAACACCAGTAAATCCCAGACACTGGCACAAAATCAGATGTGTTAATTTATCTTTGAGAATAAAAGATTGAATGCGAAGCAAAAGAAGCGGTCACTGTATATTTTGACTTATACTCAACCCAAGGGCAGGCTACTGATTCCATCACCTCTAAGGAGAAGGTGAGCATCTTGCCAAAAATACAGTTGCCTTAAGTGGAGCCCATTAGGTGAAGAAATGAAGAGCCCCTCCTCCGCTCAGGCTTCCAGAAGTGTTGGTGCTCCCTAATGAGGACTGCTGCTGGAACACCAGGCAGCAAAGAACCTAAGGGCTACGCTGTTGCAAACGGCAAGTCAAAGCTCTCTTTTAAAGAATTTACTTTCACAAAATCAACACATCTTCGTCAAAAGAAGCAAACACACTTTCGTGTGTCAGGACAGACCCTGGTTATTCATAATGCTAGGTGAGTGAGCTCCCTACAGAACAGAGCGTGTGTGGAAACTGCTGCATAAAAATCGTATTTCCTCAAGTCTGCAAATAACAAATGGAAGAGAGAGTAGGGAGAAAAGGGAACCCTCCCACACTGCTGATGGGAATGTAAATTATGAACAGTATGGAGGTTCCTCAAAAACCTAAAAATACAGTTGTCATATGATCCCGGGGCTTCCCTGGTGGCTCAGATGGTAAAGAATCTGCTTGCAACGTGGGAGACCTGGATTCAACTTCTGGGTTGGGAAGATCCCCTGGAAGAGGGCATGGCAACCCACTCCAGTATTCTAGCCTGGAGAATCTCCATGAACAGAGGAGCCTGGTGGGCTACAGTCCATGGGGTCACAAAGAGTCGGACACGACTGAATGACTAAGCACAGCACAGCACAGCACATAAGATCCTGCAATTCCACTTCTGGGCATATATCCAGAAAAAACTAGAATTCAAAAAGATACCTGTACCCCAATGTTCATAGCAGCACTATTCATAAGAGCCAAGATATGGAAACCTAAATGTCCATCAACAGAGCAATAGATAAGGAAGATATGGTACATATACAAAATGGAATACTACTCAGCCATAAAAAGGAACAAAATAATGCCAATTGCAGCAATATGGATGGGCCCAGAGACACCATATGGTATCACTTCTATGTTGAATGTAAAATATGGCACAAATGAATTTATCCTCAAAACAGAAACAGACTCATAGACATGGAAATAAGACTTGTGGCTGCCGACAGGGAGCAGGTGAGGGAGAGGGATGACTGGGATTTGGGGTTGGTAGATGCAAACTATTACATTGAGAATGGATAAACAACATGGTCCTACGGTACAGCATGGGGAACCGCATCCAATCTCCAGGGGTAAACTATAATGGAAAAGAATATTTTAAAAGAATGTCTACACATGCATAACTGAGTCACCTTGTTGTACAACAGAGATTGGCGCAACATTGTATACCAACCATGCTTCGATTAAAAACTGAAATAAAATGTTAAAAATCATCTTTTCTCCTAAAAATATGAACAGTGAGCATCATTCCATCTTACAGTTGGAGATTTTTTTTAATTAATTTTTTTAAACTTTCAACTTGTACACTTTTTTAACTAAAAAAAATTTTCTTGGCCACGCAGCATGTGGAATTCTAGTTTCAGTTCTACAGCATAGTGAATCGGTTATATCTCTAAGACTTCAAGATTTTGCTTAAGATCAGACAACTCACTTGTGAGCACGATATGGCCCCAGAGGCAAGGAGAACGTCCGTATCGCCCTCTGTTATCTCTCACACTACCAGCGTGCGTGCTGTTGTCTCAGCCATGTCCAACTCTGAGCGATGCTATGGACTGCCACCTGCCAGGCTTCTCTGTCCGTGGGATTCTCCAGGCAAGAATACTGGAGTGGGTTGCTGTGCCTTCCTCCAGGGGATCTTCCCAACTCAGGGACCGAACCCATGTCTCTTACATCTAACCTGCGTTGCCAGGCAGGTTCTTCTACTTCCTTTCCAATCCGTCCAAAGAAGGAAGGGAACCTCATCTTCTGCATAGTGAGCCATTTCTCACCTTGTTAGAGATTCATGTGTTCAAACACAGAAAAATCTAGATGAAAAATGATTTTCTACTGGTACTGGAACTGAACGTGGAAACACTCTCTATCAGTAGTAATGAGATCCAGCAGTAATCCTGTAAATTCTAAATTGTCCCTTTGGGCAGGGAGGAACTTGCCACTGTATTAAGTGGCTCAGAAGGTTTTAGGCTGACAGTTAAGAATGGTACTTCAGCAGGACAGTATTTCTAGTTAGCCAGGAGAAACAATAGCTTGACCTAAAAATTTAAAAGCAGCTTGTTTTCAATGCCATCTGCCAAGTCAACATTTTTAGAAAGGTCCTTTTAAATGCACTGGACAATACTGTTATGACACATGGTCACAAGGAGACCTGTAGATGCTCCTGTTTTCTGTCGTAAACCCTGCTCGAACCCTTTCTCTGGAGTAGGAAGGAGATTCTGTATTGAGAAGCAGAAGGACCTGATAGGAGGTGCTGAACATGCTGTGCCTACGTATCAATACCAGTGAGGTGCTAAGGTGGTTGGGGCCTGTGTTATTGTGACCCTCCCCGCAACTTTGGAAGGTGGTTTATTACAATCAGTCTCAGTTACAGATTCAGAACTGGTTGCCCAGAGAGTTTTATACCCTGACTAAAGTTTTCCAGCTCTTGGGGCTGTCGGAGTCCGAAGCGGGTTTGTTGACTGCAATCCCTGGGTCCCTTCCTTGCCTCCCCGACCCCAGGAGCTGAGGCTCTGCTCCCCTCTCCTCGCAGGAAGACCTGAAGTCCACTGTCAACCATGCACAGTCCCTCAGTGAAGCGGCAATTGGATTTGACCCCAGAAGAGCTGGACTTGGGCTCTACCTCTCTTGGGGTCCTCCTGCTGATAATCACCATCACCAGAAAGTAGAAGCGACAGCAGTCCACTGTGGTTTTGAGAGTCAATCTGGAGAAAATTAGATCTCTTACTAAGAAAAGTCAGGGTAACCAAAAGTGAAAGGTCACAAGGAGAAAGGCGGCTTAGGACGAGAGGACCCCAAGAAGCCCTTTCTACAGCCCTTTCTATGCCGCGGAGACCTTCACACCTGTCAATAGGGCATCCTTGGACGTAAGTTCAAGAAGATAAACTCAGTGGGAACAAGAGCATGTATGTGAACAACCACTGCCCAGAGAGGCGGGCTGGCTGGGGGCAAAATGTGAGTAAGACAATGAGCAAAACGTGTAACAGCCCGCCCCTCCTCCTAATCAGCTATTATCACCTATCAAAACGAACACTTGAGGCCAAATGATTAAATATCCAATATTATCAAAATAATTTTTGATATTAGAGCATCAACATACTGCCATATCATGAAGTCATTCAAAATAATGGTAACTATTACCATGCAATAGAGCAAAAAATGTATTCATAACGCAATATATTAAAACACCACAAATGTACATGTATTTATTGATATTCTTTCTAGAATTTTAAAAAGTTTCAGTTTCCTAAATTTTCATCTGAATAGAATTACAAAAGGCTTTAAGAGAGTATGTTGTTTACATCTCCTCCCAACAGAACGTCTGACTCAGAGAGATGTAATTCTCCCTAAAGTAAAAGAAATGCTAAGTGTTGCAAAATATCATTTAATGTGTGTCTGTACTACCTATCATTTACTCATTAAATTACTATAATTTTTGATTAAGGAAGGGAAAGAATTCAAAGTACAGATATGACAAACTGTAAAAAAGACATATGATTAACAGTGAGTAAATTAAACAAAAGGATGCAGTCATAACACAACAAAGAAAATACAGGACCCCAGCTAGCAAAGTCTAACTGAGAACGAGGCTCTGTCAAAGACGGCTGCTCTACTTCTCAATCCTTTCTTTCACTCCAAGAGTATTGATCGAGAGCCTGACACTCGTCACTCTTTCAGGGGCTGAGAAAAGAAATTCCTTGCCCTTGTGGAGCTTCCAGTGTGGGGTGAAAGAGAAACAAACAAGTAAACACTTAAATTGTTAGATGCTGCTGCTGCTGTCGCTTCAGTCATGTCTGACTCTGCGCGATCCCACAGACGGCAGCCCACCAGGCTCCCCCGTCCCTGAGATTCTCCAGGCAAGAACACTGGAGGGGGTTGCTATTTCCTTCTCCAATGCACCAAAGTGAAAAGTGAAAGAGAAGTCGCTCAGTCGTGTCTGACTCTTAGCGACCCCATGGACTGCAGCCCGCCAGGCTCCTCCGTCCATGGGATTCTCCAGGCAAGAGGACTGGAGTGGGGTGCCATTGCCTTCTCCTGTTAGATGCTGTTATGTACTAAAGAAGGCAAGAGGAGAAGGGGGTGAAAGAGGATGAGATGGTTAGATAGTATCACCAACTCAATGGACATGAGTTTGAGCAAACTCTGGGAGATAGTGAAGGACAGGGAAGCCTGGTGTGCTGCAGTCCCTGGGGTCACAAAGAGACGGACCACAACTTAGTGACTGGACAACAGCAACAACAAAATGTTATTTACATAAAAATGCAAACATGAGAATCTATCTTAGCTTTGCGTTAGTACAACAAGTTAAGTGACTGAACAACAACAGCTAAAGAAAGATAAATAAAGCAGTGGGACATAGCATAAATGAGGTGGAGAAGGTGGGAGGACCTTGTAATTTTTAAAAAATATTTATTTATTTGGTGGTGCTGGGTCTTTGTTGTAGCATGTGGGATCTTTAGTTGTGGCACAGCAGCTTAGTCGCCGCACATGAGATCTAGTACCCCGACTCGGATGGAACCTGGGCCCCTGCACTGGGAGTGCAGAGTCTTAGCCCTTGGACCACCAGGGAAGTCCCTATAATCTTAAATAAGATAAGTAAGACAGACCTGAATGAGAAGCTGATATTCCTGAGAAAGCAGTTGGGAAGTGGGCTTTGCAGATACCTAGGGAAAAGTTTTACCAAGGCAAGAAAACGCAAGGCAAAGGCCCTGGGTCAGCATCACAGAGGGCATGGGTGAGGAGCAGCGAGGAGGCCACGTGTGGTTGGAGGGAGGCATTTAAAAAAGCAACAGGAGGCCAAGTCACATGGACTACACATTTCATGATTCACTCCAGAAAAGAGAATGAATATTTCCTACTAAGGTAAATGCACGGAGTTTTTAACTTAGGCTGTTGGTTAAAATGCTAAACTGTATGAGTGAAGGCAGGTCAGTAAAAGACACAAGGCACTGACCAAAGGAACAAATAAGAAGAAGGTATTTAACATAGACTTTGCAGGGTCGAGGGAAATTCTGGACCCAGGGAAGCAGTCCAACATCGCATCCAGATTTACTGTGTTTGTTTTATGACTGTATGAGGGATTTTGCTTCATTCCAAACCTTAGGATTCTGTTTCGCTGCTTCCTTGCCGTCATGTAAAAGTTGCCCTTTCGTGAACAGTCTATAGAGCCTGTCACCCTACTGGAGCTCTGGCGCAAGGCTTTTCAGCCAAGACGGACATTCTGGGTCGGGTAATTCTTTGTCGTGGAGGCTGTCCTGTGCATTATGGGATGTTAACAGCACTTCTGGGTTCTACCCATTAGATGCCAGCAGCAATCCCCACCCCCAGCTATGATAACCCAAACAACCAAAAACATCTCCAGACGTTGACACATATTTGCTGGGGTGGGGAGAAAAAGCTGTGCCCTCTTGGGAATCACCGCTCTAATGCGAACAGACAAAAACCTCATCTCAATTTGTCAACTTTGTTCCAAATACTTTCCTGCCTCAGGGCCTTTGCACGGCTATACTCTCTACTGAATCTTTGTCCCAGGCGACTCCTACTCGTCCCTCAAGCCCTCTGGGGAACTTTCCCCTGATCTGGAGCATGAGCATGTCAGGTGTTCCCATTATATGTTCATTTGTATATATATATTTCTACTTTGTTGAGACTACCACAGTTGCAATTAAATAATGATTTTGGTCATCATTATTAATGTCTCCTCCATTTCAGCAAAAACTCTATCAGTCTTATTGGCTCATATATCTCCAGAGCACTCAAAGAAGGACTCAAATTTATACAGAAAAGCATTCTGTTGTTGTTGTTCAATTTCTCAGTTGTGTCCGACTGTGACCCTAGAGATTGCAGCATGCCAGGTTCCCCTGTCCTTCACTGTCTCCCAGAGTTTGCTCAGATTCATGTCCACTGAGTCGGTGATACCATCCAACCATCTCATCCTCTGCCGCCCCCTTCTCCTGCGGCCTTCAGTCTTTCCTAGCATCAGGGTCTTTTCCAATGAGCCGACTCTTTGCATCCGAAAAGCATGTTACTGGCCAACTTTGGTATTTTATTACAACAAATTATTACGTGCCTCATATCAATCAAAGTACAGTGATACAGACCATGGCTTAATGATAAATCTCTTTGGTCAAAATCTTGACTATGAATACACTTTACTTGAGGGTACATTTTTCCCTTTTGTTAACAATGTCATGCAAACACTGTAATGGTGATGAGAGGAACAAAAAGGCCCTTTATTAGATGACAATGAATGAGCCAGGGAACAGAGTGGCTGTAACTGAGGCCATCTCTCTGGCTCTTTTGAACTCCTTATAAGCATTTATTTTAATACAATTTATTCCACACAGCAGACACCATATTATATTGCTTACTCTTGTATGTCCCAGAGCCTCAAATATATTTAAATTCATCATAAGAGGTTAGTATTCTGGGGCCCACAGATGAGTTGCAGAGTATATAATAGACCCTTGAAATTGTACATAAAGACCTAGAAACACTTTCTAGGAATAGGGTCTGGAATTTTTATATGCTTCTCAAAGGTGGCAATATAAGACCCACCGTCTCATATGATTTCATTTAACTTTAAAACTTCTCGGGAGGGACTTGCTTGGAGGTCCAGTGGTTAAGACTCTGCACTTCCAATGCAGGAGACACAGGTTTGATTCCTGGTTGGGGAACTAAGATCCCACATGCCTAGCGGCACGGTCAAAAAATAAATAAAATAGATAAGCAACAAGGATTTACTGTATAGTACAGGAAACCATAAAAACAAGCAAACAAAAACTTGAGGGATAGTCCCATCATCTTTGCTCCACCTCTTAAGAAGAAAAACAAATTTTAGTTACCGATTTCCTCTCCTGCTTTAGTTCCTGGACGTAGCGAGCTAACTCCACAATGATCTGAGAGGTCATATTCTCGGAGATGACTTCATGCTGCCCAGCATAATCGTTCATTTCATTCAGGGTGGAAAGGAAGGCTTTGCAAGCCGTATACCTACAGAACAGAACACACACCACTCCTTTTCAAACAGGGCACATCCTCTCACAAACGGCTTCCCGCCAGCAAAAGAGCAATTAACATTAATATCAGGGTGATGTGCCCCCAGGTCCCATAGGGTCTTGACAAATTCATTACACATTAGGGTGTTCTCATCAAAATGGAGCAGAATTAATTACAACTGGAACATTTCTCATTGTGCGAAGCCAAATTGCTCTATATCGGGCAACACTTGGCTTTGTTACTAACTCAGGTAAAACCAAAACACATATACCTACTAATATGTACTAATGTCATGGATATTTAGATCTAAATTAGAGATGATACTTTTGGGCTATTCATGTTAAGATGTCTTAACTGCTGTCTGAAATGGACATATTTCCTGGATGAATGAGACACCTGATATTATCAAGATGTAGAGTGCACAGCCCATCCGCACTTCCTGTATTTGCTTATAGGCTAAGCTTTTCCTAATTACCTTAATTGAAGCAATCTGGACTAGGTCTAGCGCCTCTGTAAGAAAAGTTACTTGAGTAAGTTTTTATTGTCTTTCCCCCAGTTTAAAAATTGACACAAATATGAATGAGGAATGCAATTTGTTTTTGTAGATACCCTATATCTACAGAATATATGTAGATTTCTTTTATAATCATCACCAATGACATATATATACGGCCACATAACAATCAATGATAAACACACCTGTATTCTTCTTCCTCCTTCGAGTTCTTTTTAGGTTGGTATTTCTTTGAAAGATTCCTAAAACAAAAAGGCAGACAGGTCACCTTATGCAGAAAGATAACTGAGAAATCAGTGATAAAAGATGAAGGTAGTGTTTTTGTTTATAAGTTAGAAAGTCACAAAATGTTCACAGCTGAAATCCATTTATTTCCTTCCATCTTTCAATGTGAAAGACTTGCATAGGTTTGAATCTTTTAGCTATAGATAGAGCAAATAAGAATAGACACGTTCACCAGCTGGTCACTTACCTGGATGTTAAGACCTGACATTATTTAACTAGAGAGGGTAGACCACGGGTTTCTATGCAGTGGCTTTTATTTACAGCACTGAGCTGGGGTAGTTTTTCTTACCAGGTCACCATCCCGTATACTCATCCTCAGTCAAACATTATTGCTCTAAATCCAAGGCAAACATGTGGACTGGGTCCGAATGTTTAAAATTAAAATTCAAAGGGCATGTTTTCAAGGCTGTGTGGCTTCTCTTTCAAAGAGCTAATGAAAACCACTTGTGTGAATAAGTCTCCTTGAAGGAAGTAGAAACAATATTTGGAGGGATGTTTATGCTAAGACATTTAACTAGGAGAACTTTTAACCTGTGTAGCAGACTCACACTGAACACACTCAGACTAGCCAAAATTGCTCTAATCTCTCTTCTTAATCCCACCTCCAGGTCAAGAATCCAAATACTCCCCTCTACATTCTGTGTGCCTAAATTTTCATAAAAACTAAGAGTGATCTTGAAAAAAGAAAATTCACCAATGGCTCCACTGATTGATTTCTCTCGGGTCCTATTTTGGCTTCTGTAGTTAGAACAGCCGTAGACAGAGAAGGTGTGGTACACATGCGCAGTGGAATACTATGCAGTCATAAAAAAGCGTGAAACAACGCGATCGGCAGCAACATGGACGGACCTACAGACTATGATGCTAAGTGAAGTGAGTCAGAACGAGAAACGCAAATACCAGAATACGGCACAGGGGAACCTGTCTATGAAACAGAAACAGACTCACAGACACAGAGAACAGGCTTGTGGTTGTCAAGGGGAGGGTGGGAAGGGGAGGCATGGACTGAGCGTTCGGGATTAGTAGATGCAAACTATTACCTGTAGAATGAATGGACGATAAGGTCCTACTGAATAGCACAGGGAACTATATTCAATGCCCTGGGATGAACCATAATGGAAAAAAATATGCAAAAGAAGTGACTCAGTAAGTATATGTGTAAATGAGTTACTTTGCTGCACAGCAGAAATGTATCTAACATTGTAAACCAACTACACTTTAATTTTCACAAAAAAGAAGAAGGGGAGGAGAAAGAACAGTCCTAGGAGGTGACTAGCAGTCCACAGTGAGACTCTCCGAATGACACCATTTCACTATTCACTTCTCTTTTTATTCCCTATTGCTATTCCTCTTTCATAGTAGCTACTTTCATTATTTCACATTTAATTTCTTTCATTTCCCCTGAATCTACAGATGTGCCTAGAGGAGTATACAGTAATAAATTTGCAATTTTGATCATGGTACATTTTACAGACAGAGTGAAACGTGAGTTCGTCTCCAACAGGTGTTACTAGATGACACAAGAGGCAGAGGACTTCAGTAAAAAGGACATTGCTCTGGGAATCCAGAGAGCATGTGTCTGGGTGGTGTGAACTCGAACAAATCAATGGGCAAGTCTGTGCTTCCAGTTCCTCATCTCTAAAACCCCGAGGCAGGGGCGTGAAATGACCTCTCTTGTCCCTTAAAGTTTTGAAATTCCAAGGGAATATATATCACCCAATAGAATAGTGATTGCCGCAATTACTTTAAAAAGGCAGGGGTACATAACAATTTAAAATTTTTAAGTAGACAAACTGATAAAAGAAAAATGTACTGACTTGGAGGTTGCTATCACATGAGCTGTGCTTAAACTACATCGTGTTTTTTCTACTGATACTCTCACAGCAAAGATTATCTGGTAGATTTAGATTCAAAAGACTGTGAAGAAGCAGTATTTCCTAAATATTAAATATCTAAAGCAAGTGCTTTAGAGAAAAACAATCATGCAGAAAAGAGAAATCTTACATATCGATAACACAGTGTAATTCTTGGAGTTGGTCTACCACATTTCATCTTTAAAGATTTGGGGACTTCCCTGGTGGTCCCGTGGTTAAGAATCTGCTTTCCAATACAGGAAACGTGGGTTTGATCCCTGGTTGGGGAACTAATATCCCACGTGCTTGGAGCAACTAAGCCCCTACACCACAATGTAGACCCAGTGCAGTCAAAAAAAAGATCTAATAAAAACAGTAGCTCCAATTTACATGTACCAGGAATATTAAAAGGGGAGCCACGTAAAGCAGATGACTAGAAAATCAATAGATTCTTTCACAAATATATTTAAAGCAGCATATATGTGATCTGCACTATTGAAAAGTCTAGAAGTTTCATGAGCTATTTTTAGTGCATGGTTTTAAATATTGACCATTTTCTTCTGCTAACCATAAACTACAAATGGAAAAATGCCACTTCTAAATTCACACCTTATACAAAAATCCATTCAAAACTGTTATTTTAGAGGTTTATTTAAACTCACACTTTCTTTTTAGCTTCCAGTCCTTTGCCATAAAAATAGTTCAAATTTTATACCTAACTGAACGAAGCAGAGCTTGACGAGATCCAGGAGAAACCAGCAATTTTTATAGTTCCGTTTTCCCAGTCAAACCCCAAAGAGGACTAAAGACCTGCTGTGGGTGATCTCCAGTAAAGATGGTCCACTTCTGTGCATGAGTATCAGTTTGACAATGTTAAACATGTATAGCATTCAAACGCTTCTTAAAAGCATCAATGAATAATTCACTCTATAAATGCTAACAGAAAACCAAAACCTTAAGAGGTCTAGAAGAGAACTTCAGATCCAAAGATACTGCTGTCAGGGACCACTACAAAAAAAAAAAGAGTAATTGCCTTTCCATTCTCTTGAAATGGGCTTTCTTGCCCTATTTGTATGAAGCTATTTTAAAAATAAGCAAGCAAATAAACCACCAAAAGTAACTTTAAAGTTATGAGATCTTTCTGAGAAACAAGTGTTTTATATATTTGCTCTTCAGATAGGCTAATTAAAAGGTAGGAGGAAAATACACAGCTTTTAATAAAAACACTAGACTTAAATTTGGTTGTTCCTAAGAGCTGCCAGCAGGCTTTTAAAAAGGAGATGCTTAGGCACCATTTCAGATCCTCTGAAATGGAAGGTCTAGGGTTGGACCCAGGAAATCTTTTTTTTCTATCTTTCTTTTATACTTTTAAAAGCTCACTGCAGATTTCCAGATAAAGATGGCAAAATAAAATCTCATCAGAGAATTGTGCTTTTTTCCAACAAGAGGTGAAATAAAAGCCAGGAAATTTTCCAGAGCAGAAAATAAACCAATGAAGAAAGGCACATAACCTCAGTCTACACACTTTGAGAAGTGGTGGGTCATGTGAGGGATGGTAGGTTCTAGAACAAGTGTATAACAGATGCTTGACCCCTCCCTCACAGTCACTGGAAGGGGAATAAGTCCACGGAAAATGGACTGACTAAAAATTGAGTCGGACAGAAGTAAAATGAGGCCTGAGCCAGCACTCAGGGAACAGAGACAGCAAAGTTCGGGAAGAAAGAAAGACGGAGCACCGAGAATCCAGGACTTGGCTGGGGCCGGGGCTGGCCACCTGGGTTTCCACCTCCCAGGGCTGCAAGCCAAATGCCGGGGGGAGATCACCCCAAACCTAAGGATTCCCAAGGAATAGGAGTGAATGCTTGTGACCTAACGGAGTGAATGTCAAACCAGAAACACTAACAAAATTTCAGAAGAGACAATGAAACTCAGAGTCTCAAAGACAAGAGGTACAAAATTAGGCGCCCCATGGGGTTAACCGAAACTGGTGACTAATACGAATTCTTGAGCTTGCCTTCCAGTTTGTTAAAAACCCCTCCGCTTGTAACCTGCCTTCACCATTCAAGCTTGCCTTCTTGCTACAAAAGCCTTGCTTGTATTCCAAGCATCATGCAGCTGAAAACGGTAAGATGTTGCCTGGGAGAGTCAGCTGTGTTGGGCTCAAGTTCAAGCCAACTAACACTGCTTTTGTGTCTTAGTTGCTCAGTCATGTGTGACTCTTTGAGACCCCATGGACTGTAGTCCACCAAGCTCCTCTGATCATGGAATTCTCCAGGCAAGAACACTGGAGTAGGTAGCCATATTCTTCCCCAGGGGATCTTCCCGATCCAGGGCTCGAACCCAGATCTCCTGCATTGAAGGTAGATTCTTTACCATCTGAGCCATCAGGGAAGCCCCACCTAAAACTGGAGCTGCACAGGTGTCCAGTGAATGGCCTTTTGATGGCATAGGGTCAAGAAGCTCCACCCCCAGATCATGCTAAGCACCTCCATTTTGGAACATGCATCCCACAAAGAAGCAAGTAACTCAGGTACACCTGCACAGAAGACGAATGACCTCATCCTACCTGCAATCATCTTTCTCCACACCTAAGATCAACCACCACCCTGCTTCCTTAATAAATATCCCAAGCCTCTCGCCTTCCAGGAGGCTGATCTGAGACTTGTTCTCTTGCCTCCTCCCTTGGCTGCCTTGTGAATGAACACTTTCTCTGCTGCAAACCTCAGCATCTCAGTGTTTGGCTTACTGCATGTTGGCCAACGAACCTGGTTTGGTAACACTTTCCCCTACCCTTACCCTGTAATGGAGACAAGGCAAGACCAGTGGCACCAAAGGAGAGCAGTGATCGTTCACCAGATCAAACAGGAGCACCGGTGACTCTTGTTAATACCAAAAACATGCTTAGACATCAACCTAAGACACTTAGATACTTTATCTCATTAAGACCCCTCAACAACCTTGTAAGGTAGGAAAGATCATCATCCTTATTACTCACATATTACAGAAGAAAAAGACAAAGCACATAGAATAATTTGCCCCAAATCATTATTACTGTCAAGTGGAAGAACATTCCAGACACTAAGACTCTAGAGCGGGGTCGCCCGCCTCCGGGATCTGATGCCTGATGATCCAAGGTGGAGCTGATGTAATGATAACAGAAACAAAGTGCAGAATAAATATAACGCGCTTGAACACCCGAAACCATCCCTCCCACACCCCAGTCCGTGGAAAAACTGTCTTCCACGAAACCGGCGTGCCAAAAAGGTTGGGGACCACTGCTCTAGAATCTGTTACTTGTAAGCACTTCACTAAACTGCCTGCATTAAATATAGGCAAGGTGAAAAGACACAATGTAATACAGAACACAAGGGGGGCGGAAAATGACAGAGAAAAACCCAATCTGGAAGAAAATATATAAGGGCATGAAAAAAACAACTGACTTTGCAAATGAAAATGCTATAAGAAAAATTGATAAAGAGGAATCAACCACAAAGCTTTGCTTGGAAAAGCACAGAAAAGTTCTTCATAGAATCAAAAAAGGAAGCCACCTACAAAGAATAAATATTTGGCTGCCCCTAGACTTTTCCACCAGAAGACAATGTAGCAACAAAGTCTGGAGAGAAAGAATGACCAGAGAATAATTTAAGTCACACTGTTGTTAGGTGCAGTCTATCCTCCTTATCTGTGGGGTCCACATCCATGGAGTCAATGAACTGCAGATGAAAAATATTGGGGGGGAGGGAGGAATTCCAGAAAGTTCTCCAAAGTAAAATTTGAATTTGCTTCATGCTGGCAACAGTTGACACAGTATTTACATTGTATGAGGTATTATAAGTAATCTAGAGATGATTTAAATATTTGGAAGGATGTGTGTAGGCTATACACAAATACTACGCCTTGTTATATAAAGCAACTTGAGCATCTTCAAATCTCCGTATCTGAGGAGGTGGTTCCTGGAACCGATGTGTGCAGACACTGAGGGATGACTGTAGAGTGGTATTCTCAAACAAGAGAGAGCTCGAGGAGCAGGCCAAAAGTCCCCATCAGGGGTAAAATATCCCTGTTTTTCTTGATGCCAACAAACAAGTGCAGAGGCTGTGGTAGAAGGAATGGTTATGAACATATATCTGTAATTAAGACAAATTAACTGTGAGACTCATTTTATAAACCAAGTTATATAGTTATATAACTCAACTAGGAGAGGAAGTAAAAGAGGTAAACACTCTTTTCTTTATCTTTCCTAGCAGTGAGTCAATTGAGCCTGTTTAAAATTACAACATGAGTTAAAAACAAAACAAACAACCACAAAAACACACACACAAAAAACCCACCAAACAGTAAGGACAACCTGCTTTTTTTTTTTTTTGCTAAATCTTATAAGAATTTAATATTTCAAGCTTGGTAAATCCTTCAAGTTTCACTTTAATATCTTGCTAACTGTTCAAGTAAATTTAAATTCAATACCTTGTATATACAATATGCAGTATATTTTATAAAATGACTTCAACAGTTTCCTTTTATCTACAATGGGCTCCAATTAAAAAAAAAAAAAAACTGACCAGGATAAGAATGGTTCAAGAAGAAAGTACAAATGACAAAATACAAATGCATAAAAACATATTCAACCTCATTCTTACTAAGAAAAACATAAATTACTGCTCAGATCTAGCAATTTTTACTTATCAAATCAGCAAAGATGAAAAAAAGACGGGTCACAAGAAGTACTGAGGGTCAAGTCGAGTAGCAGTGCCATGCACTCTTGAATGGTGATAATGTTACAGCTTCCAAGAGGGGCCACTTGGCAAATGTTACCAGAACCAAAGTGCTACTTTTAGGAACTTATTCTGTAGACATGTTTGCCCAAGTGTTTCATTCGAAGTTATCCATTGCAACTTTTCAAAGTTGCAAACAGCTGGGAACAATCAAGGGATCCACCAATCCAGTACAACACTGAATAGCTGTAAAAGATGAACATGAACTCCTAGAATAATCTGCAGGATGCAGAAAGGCCAGGCCACCCTGAACTCCAGGGAAGCAAAGATCAGAAGTTTCAATCATATGAGTTCATTACCTGTTACAACAAATAAGTCAGTGGTTGTTTTGTTTTGTTTTGTTTTTTAAGAAACAGTTGCTAAGGGGCAATCAATAGTTGGTTCTCTTATATAGGTCATATAACACATTTTAAGATTATATTAAGAATTTAACCCTGCCTTGAATGGAGGGGCTTCCCTCCATTGGCTCAGCATTGAAGAATCTGCTTACAATACAGGAGACATGGGTTCAATCCCTGGGTCGGGAAGATCCCCTGGAGGAGGGCATGGCAACCCACTCCAGTATTCTTGCCTGGAGAATTCCATGGACAAAGGAGCCTGGTGGGCTATAGTACATAGGGTTGCAAAGAGTCAGGCATGTCTGAAGCGACTGAGCACTCATGCACACACGCCTTGAATGGAGTGTAACTATAGCAGGTGTCAGCAAACTTATATAAGCATATATATATATATACATATATATATATATATACATACATACATACATAAGCAAGCTTAGAAAAGACCAGACACTAAATATTTTAGGCTTGCAAGCATGTCATGGTCATGTGGTCTCTGTTGCACTATTCCACTGCCATTTTTTTTTTTTTTTTGCAAAAGCAGCCACAGACAGTACATAAATGAATGGATGTGCCTGTGTGCCAATAAAACTTTATTTATAAAACAAGGCAGTGATGGATTGGGCCACAGAGGTGGCCAATAGTTTGTTAACCACTGACCTACAGAAACCAAAGCCCTAATTATCATCTTCTACATCTAAAATAAGTTAGCGTTTTTTTCCTTCTAACTCAGAAAAGAATTAACGACAGACATCTCCCCCCAAAAGTGATGTTTTTCAACATCATACTGATATTTCAAGCACGTCTTTGTTGAATATGCTCCAGTTACACTGGCCTTTTCATTCCTCTAACTTTTCACCACTTTAGGAGCTCTGCACTTGCTGATTCCTTGGCCTGGAAGAACAACTCTCAGACCTTTGCTTGCTGTTCACAAGCTATGGATTTTCCCTGGCCAGTGTGACTAAGTAACCCTTGCCTCACATCAACCTTTCAGGAATCACTGGTTTTACTTATTCAAGGTGATAAAATGCTATCTTTAAGAGATTTATGGCCTTTTTCATTTGCATGTGGTCTGTTTTCCACAGTGAGATGAGCCCCTCAGGCTCTGGCACTTCCAGTGTCTCTTTCACTAGAATCCACTTCCCCAACTCTGTTAACACATTGTTAGTTGTTCTGTTTTGTTGCTAAACCCTCATCAGCTCTTACATGCCTGTGCCAACACGTGATTTTCCTTGAAACAGTGTTGACCAAATATTGCAGACCTGTTCCCGTTGATTCACTCTTTCTACAACTATTTACTACGTACCGAGTATGTGTCAGGCACTGTTCCACACTATGGGGATTCATCAGTGAACACAATTCAAGGAGCCCTACCCTTAAGAGGTTTATATTCTAGCAGGAAGGAAGTGGAAGGTGATGATGAACAGTATATAAGAGAATTATACAATATTAGGAAGTTAACAGCACTTTGGAAAAACTGGAAAGTACAGCAGGGAGGCAAGGAGGCCCTCACTGTGCAGGTGACATTTGAGCAAAGACTTGAAGGAGGTGAGGCAGTTGGCCACGCGGATCCTGGGAGATAAACCTCTATGTGATCCATATGAACGGCCACGCAGCATCCCTGGGGCGAGAGCAGGCCTGGCACATACAAGATTGAAGAAGGAGGCGGGGATGGTTAGAGCAGAGATATGAAGGGAGAGAAGATGTCAGAGAGGGAGGGAGACCACTCATGCCTGGCTTTGTAGGACATCCACTGTAAGGATTTCCGATTTACTCTGAGGGAAACTGAGTGGGGGGGCGGGGGGGGGGGGGGAGGGAGAACTGGGCTGCAGAGATGTAGATTTTGAGTGGAGAGATGCCTTTTCAGATACGTTACATGTGAGATGTTTTCTAGACATCCAAACGGACATTCTGAGCAACCTGCTTCTGGAGTTCAGGACAGAGGTCTAGCTTGCAGACACATGTCTGTTGCCATAGAGACCATCCTGGAAGCCAAGAGACAGACAAGATCGCCGGGAGAGCATGGACTGAGAAGGAAAGATGACCGGAAGTTGGGCACTGGGGCAGATCAGGGTGAAGGGGCGGGAGGAGACGAGGAACCTCGGGGGAGGCTGAGCAGAGCCTTCCAAAGAGCTTTCGGTGAGATAGGAAGGAAGCCTAGAGATGGGGGTTTCAGATGCCAGGAGGCAGCATCCACCCCATCAAAGCTGCTGAGGGGTCACGGATGATGAGGACTGAGGACAGGCGACCGGCTGGGACAGGATGAAGGTCATGGGCACCCCAAGGAGCAGTTCACTCAGGTGAGCTTAATAAGGAGAGGAGGGGTGAGCTCAAAAGGAGTTTTGTTTTCTTTGTGGATTTTCAACGACAGGAGACAGTGGTGCGTTTTTGTGCAGATGGGGATGATCTAATAGAAAGTGAAGCACTGATAATGTGGAGATGGAGGAAAAACTAGTGGAATAGAGTTATGGGAAAGCCTAGTATGTAAGAGGTGGGCTGGGATTCGGGCAGGAGCATCCAGGTGTGGGAACAGATTCGGACAGGTGGGTTATAGAGTGTCAGACTCTAAGGACGTTTTCCTTGGACCTCTTCAATTTTCTCAGGGGAGCACGAAGCAAGCAGTGAAGATAGGAAGGAGATGTTGGGATGTGTGGCAAGAGAAGCCATGAAAGACTCAGGCAAATGGAAAAGCAGATCAATGAAAGACAGTCTGATTACTCCTCAGCACCAAGGGCCCTGCCCAGATCTCAAAGATCAGAAGACATGTCCAGAGGATTAGTAATTGTCTTGAAGGCAAGGTTCAGTTACTCATTATCTGTTTTTGTCAACCTCTCCCATAAGCACAGGGCTTTCCTGGTGGCTCAGAGGGTAAAGAATCCACCTACAATGTAGGAGACCTGGGGTTTGATCCCTGGGTTGGGAAGATCCCCTGGAGGAGGGCATGGAAACCCACTCCAGTATTCTTGCCTAGAGAATCCCTATGGACAGAGGAGCCTGGTGGGCTACAGTCCATAGGGTCGAAAAGAGTCGGACATGACTAAGTGACTAAGCACACAGCGTAAGCACAAACTTAGATACTTTGCAGGGATGGAGTGAAACAAATGTTAACGTTTAAATCTCAGGAAAAGGACTTCCCAAGAGATAACAGCCACAGCAGTAACACTGCTATTCTAGATCCGAAACAGGGGAAAATGGTCAATGGAAAGCCATTAAACGTTACTCAAAACCCATTGCTGGAATTGGGGGTCTTTGCCAATAGCTTCCAGTTTTGTTACCTAAATCCTCGCTCACAGAGAGTGATGAGAAAGGGCTGGGAGACAGGTGCTTCCCAGAGGGCAGCAAAAGCAGCACCTTTCTGTCTTGACATAGAGCTGATGGAGAAGCTTGCCGAGGACAGATTTCATGACATTGGATGGCAAACCTCCCAAGCAAAACAGGACAGTGGAGGAGGCTCCAGGAAAGAGGAGATGACGCCAAGAGAAAAAGTCAACAAAGATAGGGAAATCCATCAGACGAGACTAAGGATAGCACAGCACACTTTGGCTAAAGCTGTTATGTAACCCATTTCCACAGGAAAGACAGCATTTTATGACAGTGCAATGTTTAAATAATCAACACGGAGCAGCTCCTTCGCCACTCCCACTGTCAGTTACAAAGCTGTAAACTGCTAATGAGGCTGATACACATATAAGGCATCAGAAGTTCATCTGGAATAAAATTTATCTATAAAAACAAGTTTATTTATTAGTTCTTATTGAGTAAATTTAATTTTACTTAAATTTTATTAAGCAAAATTAAATAAAGACAATTTAATTCATGGTAAGTAAATTATCAAATTATTATTAAATAATGTATTTATTATTAAAGAAATTTGTTGTTACTTCTGCTCAGTCGCTATGTCATGTCCAACTCTGTGACCCCACGGACTGCAGCATGCCAGGCTCCTCTGTCCTCCACTATCTCCCACTTTGCTCAAAGTCATGTCCATTGAGCCGATGATGCTATCTAACCATCTCATCTTCTGCCGCCCCTGTCTCCTGTTGCCTGCAGTCTTTCCCAGCTGTACTATTAAGCAAATAAATAGTAAATTTATAAAAAATTCTTTATAAAAATGATTTCATTGAGCAATATAGATTGTATTTTATTTACTCAATGGAAACAAAACTTATCATCCATGAAGTGTACCATACCACATGTACCACTTAGGTGCTTATGAAAATGACAACAAGAGCTCTTTAAGATGATTCTTTCAAAGATACATGATATTCACCTTGTCCAGATGGTCTTTGGATTAAAATGAAATGTTTCTAAATCAAAAGTCATCTAGATATTCACAATCTGCACAAACCAATCAAACAAGAAATCATTAAAGATCTTGCCACTTCAAGTTTAGTTCTGCCAGCAACTTTTAAATATTTTATGTAAGGACACAAACTTCTTGGATAATTTTGTCCTTGGAGTTGTAAGAAGGGCTGTCTGAGGACCTCTCAGCCACTGCTGGAGGGAACATGAATCAGACGAGCTCTCTAGAAAACTGACTCTGTCTGCTAAATCTAAACACACACAAAGCCTAAGACTCAGGGATTCCACTCCTGGACATGTACTTTACAGCCCCAGGTTGGAAACAAGCAATCTCCTGGTGACAGTAGACCAGACAAGCTCTGACACATCCATCACCCAAAACAAAAACACCACAACCTGTAACATGAATGAAACTCTCAGACATAAAGAGGAACAAAGGAAGCCAAAGACAAACAGTGCCTAACAAATGATAACATTCACCAAAGCTTCAAAAACATGCCAGACCAACCCATGTGGTCAGAGATCAGTAGAGTGGTCCACCACGGGGGCAGGGGAGGGGGGTGAACCGGGAAGGACTGGGGGAGTGGGGCTGAGGCTGATAATTTTCTGTTTCTTGACTTGGGTGCTGATCACATAACTGTATTCACTCTGAAAGTTTCTGGAGTCATACACTTATGATATGTATACTTCTCTGTTGTTATGTTTCAGAAAAAGTTTTCTGGGGAAAAAAAAAAAAACCTGCTCCAAAATTCAGCTGCTAACCTTTTAAGCAACAGAGCATAAAAGCCACAACTTGGTTTTTCTGTTTACTGTGCTCTGAAAAATAATTTTCTATATGGAAAAAATTGCTTTTACTGAAATATAAGCTTTCCTGAAAAGGGAAAATCAATATTTAAAGGCTTACACATTTATGGTATAAAATGAGGATATAAATGACCCTTACATTCATTCTGCAGTTAACAAACAACCTTTCTCCATATCAACTTACCTGAGTTGCTTTGCATAGCTGAGTTCAATCTCTGTCCTCTCCTTTACAAATTTGATGTATTTCTCAAGAATATCAATTCCCCACTGTGTGTGTTTTTCTAAGTTGTCAAATTGATCCTGTTAATAAAAAAAAAAAAAAACAAAGGCAGAGCTTGTAATCTTTCTCTGTGATTAACGTAACTTCAGTGCACAGTTCTCTCAACAACATATCAGTACTTAGAAAGCAGTTCTAACATTTTCCATGATTGTACTTGGGTGCTTTTTCGTTGAGCAATTTTAAATCAACATTACCAAATTTGGTTTGAAAACTGCCTGAGACATTGAACTCTGACCCATCTGTTCACCGTTCCCTATTCCTGTTTAGAAACGTGGTGTTTGGATATATTTAATGTATTGATGCAAAGCAGAGTGTCTTCTGCAGATACCAAGAACTGAGAGATGAAACACACTCCCGAGTTAACTCAGCCATAATTTTAGCACCTTAAGGGTCATTTGCAAGTTAATTTTCAACATAAGCTCATTGAAATTTGGGGCAAGAAGTGGGAGGGAGAAGAGTTACAAAATACTACTTTCTTCAAACAAATAAAATGACTCACGCAGACTCTATTCAACATTCAACCATGCGTCAGGCCTACAGTGTGGGGCAGGAATGGCGACTGGGGCTGGGGAACCAAGAATAAAAACATAGCCCCAACATGCAGAGTGCCTTGAGAATGGCAGTCTGGAAAACTGAGAGTGGGCAGGTATTCCAGCCACAGTACAGTACAGTACAGTGAAGTCGCTCAGTCGTGTCCGACTCTCTGCGACCCCGTGGACTGTAGCCGGCCAGGCTCCTCTGTCCATGGGATTCTCCAGGCAAGTGTACTGGAGTGGGTTGCCATTTCCTTCTCCAGGGGATCTTCCCAACCCAGGGATTGAACCCGGGTCTCCCGCATTGCAGGCAGACGCTTTATCCTCTGAGCCACCAGGGAAGCCCCAATTCCAGCCACAGCTAAAGCAAGGCAGGGGGAGGACCAGGAATCAGTGGACTGGTCTTGCTAGAGACCAAGGTGGGGGTAGGATGCAAGGGAATGAGTGGCAGCGGCTGATGGAACCAGAGGGTCCACGTTGAATCACCCAGGGCCTTGAATGCCGAGTTAAGGTGCCCAGACTCTCTGGTGGGCACCAGTGAGCCACTGAAGGGCTTGCAAATGGAGGGGCACTGCCAGAGATAGGTTTAGCATCACCAGGAGCTGGAGTCAGGGGACTGTTCAGTAATCCAAAGGCGAAAAACCAGGAGCAGAGGGACAGAGTCCACAGATCATGAACAAAGAATCAGCGAGCGTGCAAACTATTACCTTTAGAATGCATGAACGAGGACCTAATGTATAACCCAGGGAATTATATTCAGTATCCTGGGATAAATCATAATGGAAAAGAATGTTTAAAAATGCACCAAACAGATTATAAGAAAAGAATATACACATGAGTGTAACTGAGACACTGCCACACCGCAGAGATGGGCACAACACTGGGAATCAACTATACTTCAGATGGGAGGGCTTCCCTGGTGGCTCAGATGCTAAAGAATCTGCCTGCAATGCAGAAGACCTGGGTTCCATCCTTGGGTCGGGAATATCCCCTGGAGAAGGGAATGGCTAGCCCCTCCAGTATTCTTGCCTGGAGAATTCCATGGACAGAGGAGCCTGGTGGGCTACAGTCCATGGGTTCGCACGACTGAACTCAAACTCAGCTCGCCTTCGTGACAGATTAGATAGAGAGTTGGAAGGGACGTGCATGGGAGAATCGTAGGGTGTGACCACTTGGTTCCACTTCATGGAAGCCTAACTCAACAAATCACTTCACTCCAAACTGCCGCCCCTCTGCCTGTCTTCTCCATAAAGTGGAATCCAGCCCCACAGAACAGTTAGAGAAACCTCAACTTAAGAAATTCAGGTTTTCTTGGACTTCCTTGGCGGGGGGGGTACAGTGAATAAGACTCCACCTGCCAATACAGGGGACATGGGTTCGAGCTCCGGTCTGGGAAGATTCCTCATGCCAGCAAGACAACTAAGCCACAGCTACTGAGGCCGTGTCCTGGAGTCTGTGAGCTGCAACTACTGAAGCCCATGGGCCTAGACCTGCGCTCTGCAACGAGAAGCCACTGCAACGAGAAGCTCGTGCACAAAAACAGAGCAGCCCCCACTCTCCCCAACTAGATAAAGCCCCCTGCAGAGCAGTGAAGACCCAGCACAACCAAAATTAAACAAATTAATTTAAAAAAAAAAGAAATTCAGGTTTTCTTTTACTAGAATGTTTTCTAATTGAAAATTAGCACTGTAAAATGTTTATCTTGATACCTAATAATGTTTACTATTACCATAAAAAATCAAGTGAAAGAAAGTGAAAGTTGCTCAGTCACGTCTGACTCTTTGCAACCCCATGGACCATACAGTCCATGGAATTCTCCAGGCCAGAATACTGCAGTGGGTAGCCTTTCCCTTCTCCAGGGGATCTTCCCAACCCAGGGATCGAACCCAGGTCTCCCTCATTGCAGGCAGATTCTTTATCAGCTGAGCCACCAAAAATCAAGGGCCAATATTGAAGACTTTCATTGATTCCTGGTCCCCAATAATAGATTTCACAAACTCTGAGACTTCACTGCTCAAGAAGGTTATTTATGCTACCTCTAAGGACAGGGATGGTCAGGCAAATTTATAGTGTAAACAAGACTGTAGATCTCTTTAAACTACTTGAGAGAACAAATATACAAACAGTTCGAGTAATGATTGCAATCATTCCTAGTTATTCAGAGCAAGGCTTCTTCTTATTTTCAATTAACCATTTTATTTGATTCTTTATTTTGACTGCTCTGGGTCTCTGTCGAGGTGCATCAAGGCTTCTCTAGTTGCGGGGCTCGTGGACTTAGTTACCCCACAGCATGTGGGATCTTAATTCCCCAAGTAGGGGTCAAAGCTGTGTGCCCTGCATTGGAAGGTGGATTCTTAACCACTGGACCACCAAGGAATCCCCAGAGCAAGACTACTTTAGAGCTTTCTGCTCATCAGTAAACTGTTGTTAATACAGTTCTATAATTACTTCATTTATTTAACTCCTTTTCATACCCCTCCCTCCATTTGAGACCCCTCTCTCTGTATAATTTCTACTACCAGAGCCTTACATTTTTTTTTTTTTTTGCCCATGCTACAGGGCATGTGGGATCTTAGTTCCCTGACCAGGGATCAAACCCATGCCTCCTGCATTGGAAGTATGGAGTCAACCACTGGACCATCAGGGAAGTTCCCAGCCTTACTACTTTTAAAGGTATAGATGTTTCCTTGAAAACATATTGAGATCATCTGCTCTTGCTAACAACCAAACTTCCTACTTTTCCTTACTATATTATTTTGCAGTTCTTTTTAGCACTAATATGTACAATATAAAGCAATAGCTTTTGAGATCAAAAACTTTAAAAAAAATTTTACACTTGAATTGAACCTACCTTAAAAATTACTGGCCTCAAACCAACAATATGTTTTCAATAAAGTTATCTCTATTCAAGACCATTCTGCAAGCTGTAATAAAGCACTTACTAAAATAAGTGTCCAAATAAGATAGAAGATCTTAATAATAAAAAAAAAAACTTGACTCAGTAACAAGCTAGTGCTTCCTCGTGAATATAGCATAGATCTTTTTTCTGCTATATTAATTACAACACCTCAGTGATGCAAGACTCTACTGTTGCTGTCACATGGAGGTCACAACATGGACTTCTTGACAGCAGCTACAAGAAAATTCGAAACAGATGAAAAACCAATCAACCTGCTTACATTCTTGATGAAAATGTGGAAAACTTAATGGGGAAAAAACAACCCAAAACCCTCCAGATCTTAAAAAACTCTTTGGTGAGCAAATATTGTAGGTGGTATTTTTCAAAATAGCCTTTACTACTTTGCAGATGGTACCATGATCAAAAATGAGTCCTTTCCATTTTCTGTGAATTATACTTGATTTAAAGAGAGGGAGGGAGAGAAAGAGAGAAAATGTATCCTTTCCTGTTTGATGTCACATTGCAGCAGTTTTGAAGACTCCTTTGCCCTCTTAAATTCATTAAAGACCCCAAAGAGCCTTTGTTCATCTAATTTTATTATATACACATGTGTGTGTGTTTATTTGTTTGTATACACACACACACAGAGGCTGAGCTGGGTCTTAGCAGCAGCACGCAGGACCTTTTAGCTGTGGCACATGGGATCTAGCTCCCTGACTGGGGATCAAACCCAGACTCCTTGCATCAGGAGCGAGGAGTCTTACCCACTGGACCACCAAGGAAGTTCCTGTTTATCTGGTTTATAGCTATCAATATTTACTCTATCAGAAATTAAAAGTTGAAACACTTAAAAAATATCAATTCATTTTAAAAGACAATAATAAATTTGTTGTATATTAATTAACCTAGCATATATATATATATATATATATATATATATATATATATATATATTATTTTTAGGAACTTTACTTCAAAAAAAATCTCCCTCCCCCCAAAAAATGAGAAGTATGGCACTGTTTTACATGTCTGCAAAGCTCTTTAATGTCTGGTTTAATAGAAGACAGCTGGATTCTCATCTTTCACATTCAGTCTGTTGTGGGTCCTTATTTTCGTGGAAGTATATAAAAAAATACAACTTAACCCAGATATGCAATGGTTAGAAAATGGAGGCATATTTCAATGCCCTTTCTAGATAATTGTGGATATTCTTATTTGATACCATACCCAAACTCAACAAATAGTAGTTTCTAAGGCTAGCTGCAATGTGAAATTTGAAACCATGGCAATGAATTTTTCATAGCAGTTACAATAAAATGCACTAGTCTGTCTTGCACTTTGAATGGACCTCTTACCTGGGCATGACTGTATTATGCTCTGGTCATTTGGAAAATATTATTTCACTGATGTATGCAGATCTTCCAAGTGTTGACACATTTCGACATAAACTATTTTAGAATCACATGTCTATATCACTACTGATTTTATCTGATGAGTCTTTGAATATGTGGTAACAGTCAAGGTCACAGTGGCAAGGGCACATTTTCCAAAACTTTAAAAGCTGGGATTTTATCATTGGCTACAAATACTGTCAGTTGTTTCCTTGGGGTGACAGGCTTGCTTCATTCATTTTAGAGAAAATGTCTGCCAGACACCCAAGAGTTCATCTGTTGATTGTTCTTTGACGTAAAAACGACATCCTATGATAAAAGTGGGCTTCCCTGGTGGATCAGTGGTAAAGAATCCACCTGTCAATGCAGGAGACTCGGATTCATTTCCTGGGTTGGGAAGATCCCCTGGAAAAGGAAATAGCAACCCGCTCTGGTATTCTTGCCTGGGAAAATCCATGGACGGAGGAGCCTGGTGGGCTACAGGCCGTGGGGCTGCAGAGAGTCAGACACGGCGTAGCAGCTAAACTGCAGCAGCATGACGGAAGCAGCTGAGCAGTGCTTAAGTCACTCAGTGTCCGACTCATTGCAACCCCAGGGACTGCAGCCCGCCAGGCTCCTCCGTCCATGGGGGTTCTCCAGGCAAGTACTCACTGCAGTGGGTTGCCATGCCCTCCTTCATTTGGTCTTCCATGGCTTCCCTCATTGCAGGGCAGATTCTTTACTGTCTGAGCCACTAGCAAAGTCCAAGAATACTGGAGTGGGTAGCCCATCTCTTCTCCAGGGGAATTTCTGGACCAAGGAATCGAACCAGGGCCTCCTGCATTGCAGACAGATTCTTTATCAGCTGAGCTACCTGGGAAGGCCCCTGATAAAAGCAGCGAGTCCAGCTCAAAATACAATCACTTAAGTATTCTGGTTTAAGGATACTTCCTGTCTTGCCACACTATTAAAAAGATGTATGATGTATATTCAAACATTGAGATTTAATAAAATTATTCATCTTTACTGTTTCATCAAAGACACTTAAAAATAAAACTGATTTTTTTTAAAAAATAGGTAATGATGAGAATACAATAACCACTACCATAATTTGGAGTCAGCACCCTGACTCCTGCTAAGCCGCCGGTCATCTTACCCACCACTGCTTTTGTACCATTAGTGCAAACGCCCACACAGTGAAAAAGACAATCTCTTAGTATCATTATGGAAATAGTTTTGACCTCGTGGACTCCATGAGAGGGTTTCTGGAACCTCCAGAGGTTCAGAGACGCACTTGAGGAACCAGTATCACATGACACATACTCTAAAATTTCTACTTGAAAGCTTCATATTGCCAAAGATGAAGAAAGTCAGATAATGTATGACCTAATGGAAAATGTTTAATTTATAAGTGTATACTATATATACACTCAACAAATAACTCCAAATTTGCCAAGAGAACTGCAAATGGATGTGTCCAAGTAACTGATTACAACCTCACAGGCACCTTTTCAGAATCTCCTTCCCCCTCCACCTTACCAAGCCTTCTCTTGAATTCTCATTGCTCCTTTGAGTTCTAATGAACCAAAGGCTCCTGGCAGGAGCTTTCAGCTATAAGGGGCTGAGTAAGCCGAAAAGACAAATGAGGAAAGTGCAATTGTATTACTTGGTATTTTTATTTTTTCAGGTCTGGTTTTATGTCCTAGACTGTGATTAAGCTCCTTTATACATTGAAGATTGAACAATGAAATAAGCATGAACTCTTCCATTTGTTTGGGTCATGAAGTTATCTTCATCAGAGATTCTAAAAAATCATGAAGTTTATTTATATTTTGTGTGTTTTGGGTGTTTTTTTTTTTTTTTGGCTCCACCATGTGGTATGCATGACCTTAGTTCCCTGACCAGGGATTAGCATTGAGAGCATGGAGTCTTAACCACTGGACTGCCAGAGAAGTCCCTAAATCATAATGTTTAATACAAACAAAATTTGCCTTCCCATAGACCTACAGTATCAGTCAGGGTGAAGACTGGTTTCTCTAGGTCAGATATAATGACTATTCTTGCTTACTCAAGAAGACTTCTGAAATCTGATTTTTTTTTTTCTTCAAATGATGCCAAAGAACTAATGTAGGAAATATGAGCACAAAAGCTATTTAAGATGAAGAGACCCAAACCTGCCACAGCAAAGCTTTCTCCAAAGTACATGTCCATTTTTAACATGATACTTCCTGCAATCAAAAAAGATACTAAACAGACACATTGAAATCCCTAGAAAAAGCCAATCTAAGAAGAAACTAAGTTGCCAAAGTCACCTCTGTATAAATGGCTCAGACTGGAGAAAGGGTATCCAAAGGCAGCCCTCCTCCACACGGAAATGTGGAAATCCATCCCCCTGCCGCAAGTTACTTCCTCAGGAAAGGGAATTATCCCTTCCGCGTCACTGGGCACTTCCATGTGGCATCAAGGCACTGTTTTAGGATGCTCTAGCTCTGTAAGACACCGCTTTCCTAAGGATTTGGGCACTCTGAGAAGCACCAGATCCTAAATGGCTCTATTCCTTCTTCTCTTGTGGCCGTGGCACGTGCGATCTTAGCTCCCCAACCAGGGGTCAAACTTGTGCCCCTGTAGTGGAAACTAGGCGTCCTAACCACTGGACAGCCAGGAAGTGCTCCAAATGGCTCTATTTCAACAGAATCCCTTGGGATGATATTACTGGTGTTGGCTTCCTCTTCTATTTGAGGGAAGTGTTAGAAGAGATTTGAAAAAAGATAGATACAGGTATATGTGTAACTGAATAATTTTGCGGTATACCTGAAATGAATGCAACATTGTTAACCTACTATTGTATGAGCGCCTAGTTGCTCAGTCGTGTCCGACTCTGAGACCCCATGGGCTGAAGCCCACCAGGCCACTCTGTCCATGGGATTTTCCAGACAGGAACACTGGAGTGGGTAGCCATTCCCTTCTCTAGGGGACCTTCCTGACCCAGGGATGGAACCCAGGTCTACATTGCAGGCAGATTCTTTACCATCTGAGTCACCAGGGGAGCCGTGTTAATCTCCTATACTCCAATGTAAAACAAAAATTTTTTAAAAGAGTGTCAGAGCAACCAAGATGTCCACCAACAGATGAACGGATAACAAAGTTGTGGTACATATATATAATGGAATATTATTCAGCCATCAAAAAGAACATATTTGAGTCAGTTCCAGTGAGGGTGATGAACCCAGAGCCTGTTATACAGAGTGAAGCATAAGTCAGAAAGAGAAAAGCAAATATCGTATATTAATGCACATATATGGAATCTAGAAAAATGGTACTGATGAACCTGCTTGCAGGACAGGAATAGAGACACAGACACACAGAACCGAGAGGGGGCAGAGCACACAGCAGGGGAAGGAGACAGTGGGGCGAACTGAGAGAGCAGCAATCAAACATAGATTACACGTGTGAAACAGCTGATGGGAAGCCACTGTGAAACCGGGGAACACAATCCGGTACTCGGTGAGAACCTAGAGCAGCGGGATGGAGTGGGAGGGAGCTTCAGGAGGGAGGGGACACATGCATACTCATGGCGGATTCATGTTGTTCTACGGCAGAGGCCAACACAATACTGTAAAGCAATTATCCTCCAATTAAAAATAAATTTTCTTAAAAAGTTACTACACACACACACACGTGTCAGAAGATATAGATTTACCCAGACTGAATGTTAAAAAACCTCACTTAAAAAGTTTGTAAAAATCCATTTGAGTCTGAATATTCAAGTGGTTGCATCCACAGAAAGAACAACAAAAAAAAATTATAGAACTGTATAAACAAAAATGTGTCATCCAAAATACCATCTGCGATTCTATTTCTTGAATGTTTAACAAAGATTTCAATTCATTTCCTTGGACAAAGGAAGACTTGTCCTCATACATTAAATTAAAGGCAGAAATACCCCAAAATATAGGTTCAACGTAAAAGCTGTCAAACCTTGAAAGTGATGAAAAACCATTACCCAAAGTGACTTCAGTGTTTGTCCACAGTAGATAAAATGTGAGAGACAGCATTAGAGGGTTTCTTTCAAGGAGTCAGATAGCCTTGTGTTTTGACAATACAGATTTTTGCAGATTCTATCAAACCATATATACATCTGCTGATTCTGAAGTGGGTCCAGTGAATTGGGGTGGTGTGGCTCCTTGGGTTGAAAATGCCTACCCAGGCAAGAGCCTGTAACATAACTGACAAAAGAGGGGCTCTGATGTGACAGGGTCATGGCTGGACAGTCAAGTTGGTACAACAGATTTTAATTAGGAGGGGGATACATGCAAAATGAAAGATTTTCCTGAACTTGAGATCTCTTTAAAAAGCAGGTCTAGGGATTCCCTCATTGTCCAATGGCTAAGACTCCGTGCTTCGAATGGAGAGGACCTGGGTTCGATCTCAGGTCAGGGAACTAGATCCCATGTGCTGCAATTAAGAGTTAGCATGCTATAGGGTGTACAATGCAAGCCGCAAAGAAAAATTCTGGATGCTGCAACTGAAAGAACCCGAATGCCACAATGAAGATCAAAGATCCCGCGTGCCACAATTAAGACCCAATGCAGCCAGATAAATAAATGTTTAAAAACAAATAAAGAAGTTTACAGCATGTCACTGTTTTTTGGGGGCAGGGGCTCCAAAATCACTGCAGATGGTGACTGCAACCATGAAATTAAAAGACGCTTACTCCTTGGAAGGAAAGTTATGACCAACCTGGATAGCATATTTAAAAGGAGAGACATTACTTTGCCAACAAAGGTCCGTCTAGTCAAGGCTATGGTTTTTCCAGTAGTCATGTATGGATGTGAGAGTTGGACTGTGAAGAAAGCTGAGCGCCGAAGAATTGATGGTTTTGAACTGTGGTGTTGGAGAAGACTCTTGAGAGTCCCTTGGACTGCAGGAGATCCAACCAGCCCATCCTAAAGGAGATCAGTCCTGGGTGTTCATTGGAAGGACTGATGTTGGAAGCTGAAACTCCAATACTTTGGTCACCTCATGTGAAGAGCTGACTCATTGGAAAAGACCCTGATGCTGGGAGGGATTGGGGCAGGAGGAGAAGGGGACGACAGAGGATGAGATGGCTGGATGGCACCACTGACTCAATGGACATGAGTTTGCGTAGACTCTGGGAGTTGGTGATGGACAGGGAGGCCTGGCGTGCTGTGATACATGGGGTTGCAAAGAGTCGGACACAACTGAGTGACTGAACTGAGACAGCATGTCAGATAAAAACAGGTACAAAGTCAGGTATATTTGCTATAACGAGTCACTGTTGTGAACTCTGTTGTAAAAATGAAAATACTAAAGAATTAGTCCATGTTCTTTCCAGCCATTGCTCTGGAAACATGAGAGGGTAAGGACATAAACATGAGATGAAAATACATGTTCAAGTCAAAAACAAAAACTGAAGCTGAAGTGTAAGAGGCAACAGCGTATGGATGACGTTATTGACATAAAGAATGTGGAAAGGCGCACAGAACGTGAAAAGTTGTGTCTTGGAATTTTTCTAACAATAATTACATTGTGTACAAAGGGCAGTAAGGAGGCTGGTGCTGGCTGGATGTACAACAAATGAAAAGCCCCAGAAAGCAGAAGACTCGGGCCAAAGAATGCGGGGTGCCCTCAGTCGACTGTAATGTAATTTTACCCTGTATCCTGAAATGAAAAGACAAGGTAACAAATCCTATGTGTAGAAAAAGCACCCAGATTCTGACTGCACTGGAGACCAAGCAGATGAGACTTGGAGGGGAAATTGCTCTGGAACGTACTGCTTTAAGAAGCTGCAATAAGCTTCTGGCCTATTTCAATGTACTTAGAATACCTTAATCACTCTCTGCCTCCTTCTCTGTTCCAGTAAAAGCAATAAACAAACAAAAACAAACATCTGTAACTGCCCCAAACAGGCTGCGTGAAAGAGACAGCAAAGAATAAGATTTTCAAAGAAAAAACATTTCAAGGAGCGTTCACTATTTTTCATTAAAAAAAAAAAGAAAAAAGCGCTAACTCTCTAAGTGATATTTCATGGTAATATATATTTTTTCAATTGGAGGAAAATGGCTTTACAATGTTGTGCTAATTCCTGCCTGTAAATGATATTTTCAACGGTACTCCTCCAGATAGACATTGTCAAATATTTAAGTAGAGGAAGAAAAGAATTAAGGGTGACGGGTAGGGTGGGGTAAATTAGGAGTTTGGGATTAACAGGTATACACTACTGTATAGGGCGTCCCTGGTGGCTCAGAAGGTAAAGAATCCACCTGCAATGCAGGAGATCCTGGGGTTCGATCCCTGGGTTGGAAAGATTCCCCTGGAGGGCATGGCAACCCACTCCAGTACTCTTGCCTGGAGAATCCCCACGGACAGAGGTGCCTGGCGGGCCACAGTCCATGGGGTTGCAAAGAGTCAGACACGACTAAGTGACTAAGCACTACTGAATATAAAGTAGACAAATAACAAAGACCTACTGTATGGCATTGGGAACTATACTCACTGTCTTGTAATAACCTATAACTGAAAAGAATCTGAAAAGAAGATATATATATATATATATATATATATATAAAACCGAATCACTGCTCTGTATCCCTGAAACTAACATAACATTGTAAATCAACTATACTTCAATGAAAGAATGAAGGAAGGAAGGAAGGAAGGATGATGAACCTATAAAAACTAGGTTCAGAAAGCTGGGTCTAGCTTGAAATTGTAGTGGGCTGCATCAATGCTAATTGAAGATGGAAATTAGTCAGAGAACAAAACCTTGCTCTTTATAAGGAAAAAAAAAAAAAAAACGCTCTCATTGTGACAGAACACTTGAGGGGCTTAGTCAAGTTTGTTAAGATGAACATTTTTAAAACAAACGCTTGGGATCATCACCATCTGGCCTCGACCTGGAATGGAATCTTCTCCTTCATTTCCAGGTTTCTGTGCATCAGCTTGAACATCGAAAGCTGTCTAAATGTGAACTGGTTTCTTTCCTGGACTGGCTCCATCAGCAGGTGCAAGAGTTCAGTCCCCTCCCCCTCCTCCAGCTGGCCAGCCGTTCTCTAAGCCCTAGAGAACTCACTGTACCTCTCAAACATCCCACACCACCCTCCACAGGTTTAAGACTAACCCAAGGGCAGAAGAAGAGGGAGAGGGAGAGAGGAGGAAACCACATTCTAAATACCAGGAGGAACTTTGAAGGCGGTCCAAAAACTAATGAAGAGCAAAGTATATAAACTAAACTTTTAATGAGAATGAAAAGCCAGATTTTAAAACTGACTTATTTCTAAACTCTATAAATTATTTCCAGGTGTGTGTGTGGGACTGGGCACAATATTAGAGAAATACCATAGGGGAAAAATTCTTTTTAAGCCCTGGCACCTGAAACTTAGTTAACACCAATGAAAAAGATTAAACACATAGCAATTAACTCACTTCCAATGCTAAGTAAAGAAGGTTTGGGGACTTCCCTGGTGGTCCAGTGGTTACGAATCCACCTTCTAGCATAGGGGTCACGGGTTCAATCCCTGGTTGGGCACGTGCCATAACTAGAGAATTTTTGAGAGCTTGTTTTGCGACCAGCAGAGCTCTTATTTGTACGAAACAGCTTTAAAAATACAGAATAAAAGTTTTATTTCTACTCTTATTCATAACATCTGGTCCAAATACTACACATTTTTAAAATACTTAAGTTTAAAGAAGGCATGTTAGAAAACCTACTGAAAAATCCTGCATGACAAAGACCTGACACATACAAGTAAATAATAAAAAAGTATTTTAAGAAATATCAATTCATCTAGTGACAAACTTTACCCAAGCCTATTTATAATCTTGATTTGTCACACTTACTGTGATTATTTTTATCTTTCATGGTAGAACCAGATTGTTATTATGTTACATGATATATTTACTGTAGTTCCTTTCTAAATTTTAAAAAATCTGGAATTCCAAACACATCTGGTCCCAAAGGTTTTGGATAATGGATGTCAGACCTAATTTGGGGAAATCAGTTGCTCAATAAGATAAGATAGGGAAAAAAAAGTATCAGGATTGGAAAGGAAGAAATACGTCATTCACAGAGCATATGATTAACTATGTAGCACGGACAAAAGAATCCAGTGATAACTTTTTAGAACTAAGAGTTTAATACAGTTGCTGGATATAAAATCAATGTATAGGACACAACTGATTTTCAATACAACAGCAACAAGCCGAACATGAAGTTTTAGCAACCATATCATTCACAATAGCATGAAAAATTGCAAGTGGGTAGAAATAAACTTAATAAAAAATCTGTGAGACCGTCAGGGAGAAAACAATAAAACCTTCTTGAGACGTTAAAGAAACCCAGAAGAAATGAAGAGATACAAGTCTCTATAATGAAAATATAACAAATCATCCCCAAATTATGTATAGATCTAAGGCAGTTTCAATTAAAATCTCAAGTTTCCGGAGAATGTAATTCAAAGACTAAAAGGAGCTGCAAAAGTCAGTCAACAGACGAAACACTCTTGAAAAGCAAGGTGGGGGTACTGGCAACACCCAACACAGACTTACTGTAAAGTTAATTAAAAGGCTGTGTGTTATTGGCCAGGGACAGAAAAATAGGAGAATGCAAAGAGAAGGCCAGTAACAGGCCCAAGCCAAAAAAGACTTTGTCTAGAAAACAGGTAATCGTATAGAAAAAGCAAAGAAGCTGGACCCAGAGGACCCAGAAGTAGGACCCGGAGGCTAGAATGAATTGATTTGAACTCCAGCTCTTTGAAGCTTCCCTGGACACCACAGTTCAAAAGCATCAATTCTTCGGAGCTCAGCTTTCTTCACAGTCCAACTCTCACATCCATACATGACTACTGGAAAAATGATAGCCTTGACTAGAAGAACCTTTGTTGGCAGTGTAATGTCTCTGCTTTTTAATATGCTATCTAGGTTGGTCATAACTTTCCTTCTAAGGAGTAAGCGTCTTTTAATTTCATGGCTGCAGTCACCATCTGCACTGATTTTGGAGCCCAAAAAAATAAAGTCTGACACTGTTTCCACTGTCTCCCCATCTATATCCCATGAAGTGTTGGGACCAGATGCCATGATCTTAGTTTTCTGCATGTTGAGCTTTAAGCCAACTTCTTCACTATCCTCTTTCACTTTCATCAAGAGGCTCTTTAGTTCCTCTTCACTTTCTGCCCTAAGGGTGGTGTCATCTGCATATCTGAGGTTATTGATATTTCTCCCGGCAGTCTTGATTCCAGCTTGTGCTTCTTCCAGCCCAGCGTTTCTCATGATGTACTCTGCATATAAGTTAAATAAGCAGGGTGACAATATACAGCCTTGACGTACTCCTTTTCCTATTTGGACCCAGTCTGTTGTTCCATGCCCAGTTCTGTTGCTTCCTGACCTGCATACAGGTTTCTCAAGAGGCAGGTCAGGTGGTCTGGTATTCCCATCTCTTTCAGAATTTTCCACAGTTTATTGTGATCCACACAGTCAAAGGCTTTGGCATAGTCAATAAAGCAGAAATAGATGTTTTTCTGGAACTCTCTTGCTTTTATGATGATCCAGCAGATGTTGGCAATTTGATCTCTGGTTCCTCTGCCTTTTCTAAAACCAGCTTGAACATCTGGAAGTCCACGGTTCACGTGTTGCTGAAGCCTGGCTTGGAGAATTTTGAGCATTACTTTACTAGTGTGTGAGATGAGTGCAATTGTGCAGTAGTTTGAGCATTCTTTGGCATTGCCTTTCTTTGGGATCGGAATGAAAACTGACCTTTTCCAGTCCTGTGGCCACTGCTGAGTTTTCCAAATTTGCTGGCATACTGAGTGCAGCACTTTCACAGCATCATCTTTCAGGATTTGAAATAGCTCAGCTGGTGAGAGTCCCTTGGACTGCAAGGAGATCCAACCAGTCCATCCTAAAGGAGATCAGTCCTGGGTGTTCATTGGAAGGACTGATGCTGAAGCTGCACTCCAATACTTTGGCCACCTCATGCGAAGAGTTGACTCACTGGAAAAGACCCTGATGCTGGGAGGGATTGGGGGCAGGAAGAGAAGGGGATGACAGAGGATGAGATGGCTGGATGGCATCACCGACTCAATGGACATGAGTTTGAGCAAACTCCGGGAGTTGGTGATGGACAGGGAGGCCTGGCGTGCTGTGATTCATGGGGTTGCAAAGAGTCGGACACGACTGAGTGACTGAACTGAACTGGGGGACTCAGATGGTAAAGAATCTGCCTGTAGTGCAGGAGACCAGGGTTCAGTCCTTGGGTTGGGAAGATCCCCTGGAGAAGGGAATGGCAACCCACTCCAGTATTCTTGCCTGGAGAATCCCCATGGACAGAGGAGCCTGGTGGGCTACACAGTTCATGGGGGTCACAGAGAGTTGGACAGGACTGAGTAACACTTTCACTTTAGCTCTTTGATAGACCAGCTCTGTCACATGGAGCAAGTTACTTAAACTCTCTGCGTTTGTTTCTTATCTAAAAACTGGGAATAGTAGCAGAATCTGTTTGTAGGGATTTGTATAAGGATTTGCATAAGCTATCTCACACTTAGAACATTGCTTGGTACATGGTCAGTCCTTAGTGAGTGTTAATATTAGCATCATGACCACCATTATACCAGCATTATCAGAGGTCAGTGGGGGAAGAAACAAGCTGTTCAATAAAAGGTGCTGGGATAATTGTATATCTGTTGGGAAAAACAAAATCAAAACACTCTTTTACAATATATACACAAAATAATTCCAGGTAGATTAAGGACCTAAATGGAAAAGAGCAAGATGGTTAACACTTTTAGGAGACAATGTACAAGAATGCTTTTCCAACCTTGAGGTAGGAAAAGACTTTTAAACAAGATACTAAGTATGTACCATAAAGAAAAATAAATTGATAAAGTTGTCTGTGTAAAAACTAAAAACTTCTGTTCATGAAAAGATACCACGAGGAAAATGAAACGATACATGACAAGCTGGGAGAAGATATTTGTAATATATTATCAACAAAGGATTAGTAAGTATCTACAATATATTAATAGAAGGAACTCATCAAATCAATTTTCTTTTTTTAATTGAGGTATAAGTGACACATAACATATTAGTTTCAGGTGTACAAAATAATTATTTGATATTTATATATATCCTGAAATGATTGCCACAGTAAGTCAACATCCATCACCATACACAGTTACAAAACTTGTTTTTTCTTTGAGATGAGAACTAAATTAAATTTCTCAAAAGGAGGAAAGAAATCCAATAGGAAAGAGGGGAAATCATAATAACTTTAAGAATTAATACCAAGTCACAGAATTGACAAAACTAAACTATTGTTTACTGGTATATTCATAAGTGATGAAAAACTACAAAGAAAAACTGAAGAGTATTTTTAATACAAAATTTTGAACAATGCTCAATTAGGGCAGTACAACAGGAAGGGGAGATGTTATCAGGCTCACAGGGGACTTCTGGATGGAGTAAAGTTCTATTTCTTTTCCTGGATGAAACACTCATGGATGTTCATTTCACTGCTATTTCTGTACACACCATTCTATCCACACACAGTTTCATACATTTATTTGTAATACACCATACTGCTCAGTGTTCACGCATGCTCAGTCTTGTCCGACTCTCTTTGACCCTGTGGACTGTAGCCCACCAGGCTCCTCTGCCCATGGGATTTCTCAGGCAAGAATACTGGAGTGGGTGGCCACGCCCTCCTCGAGGGGGCCTTCCCGACCCAGGAATGGGACGGGCATCTCCTGTGTCTCCTGCATCGGCGGGTGGGCTCTTTACCCCAAGCTATCCGACTCAATTATATCACACTAATTATACAATAAACAATGTTTCATTATTAGTTTACAGTTTGATTAGTGGGGAAAGCTTCAGTACAAGAGGAACTTAAGATCATTCAAACCCCTGCCAACGGGAGATCAAAAATGAAGATACATTTATGAAAGAAAAAAAATGAAGTCAATAGAAAAATCTATTACATAGAGCATTGAACTACGACTTTTTCCTTGATTTATGTGCTTCTTAGTTTGCTCCCATAAAAAATATAAAATGTATTCAGAAGATGGGCATCATTTAATACCCAAGTATGGATTGATTATTGATTGCAAAAAATACTTCACACTTACAAGGAAAAAACTTTTTAAAAATCCAAGACTATTACTAAGAGCCAAAAATATTTTTCACATATTATCACAGGAACATCATAGATAATTTCTCTCAAATAAAATGTTGATGAAGGTTAAGACAACACATTATATTATAGAGTAAGCAACATACACTATGTCTTCTCTATACCAAAATCACATTCATCCATTCATTCATTCATTCATCCAGTGATATTTTATTGAGCACCAACTATGTGTCAAACACTGGAGGGCATGGCGGCAAAGAGAAAACATAAATTTTCTATTCTTATGGAGCCTATGTACTAGTAGATCTTCACTACATTAAACTATAAAAAAAATCTCAGAAAGATTAATCCAAAATTAATTTAGTTTACATTCCCATGAGAAGAACTACTAGGTCTCCAGATGACATCATTTTAAAACCCACTGATATCTATTAGCAGAAGTGATAGTCAAAATATTTAACAACCAAATATCAACAGACTTCCCATCCAGTCAGAACAGAGGTCAGCTCTGCTGGGGCATCCTGACTGAAAATCAGCCTTGTCTGTTGCCCAGATCTCTTCCAGAAAAGGTGGACCAGTTACAGTTACACCCCACCAACAGAGAATAAGGGTCCCTATCTTACTAAACAATGGCCAGAATTTAATATTACTATTTGAAAAACAAACGGTGCTGGGAAAATTGGAGAGCCACGCACAAAAGAACGAAATTAGAACACAACCTAACGCCATACACAAAGATAAATTCAAAATGGATTAAAGACCTAAATGTAAGACCAGAAACTATAAAACTCCTAGAGGGAAACATAGACAGAACACTCGATGACATAAATCAAAGCAAGACACCTAAGGAAACAGCGTAAGTAAATATCTAGTATACTGGAAGTAACCTCCACCTTCACGTTACTGTTATATCATTTCCTTCCAGGCTGTGTGTGTTAGTCGCTCAGTCGTGTCAGACTCTTTGTGACCCCATCAGTGGTAGCCTGCCAGGCTCTGTCCATGGGCTTTTCCAGGCAAGAATACTGGAGTGGGTTGCCATTTCCTTAATTCATGATAAAATAGCATAACTGTTGCCATTTTATTCAAGTTTGGTGCTTTTACTAAAAGGAAAAACATCACCACGGACTTATGTACATTAAACAGGAATCCATGGCTCACTTTCAAATGTGTTCTCTTCTAAATTTCTAAATCTGCTGCCAAGTGCCGATACCTACATAGTAATCAAGATGCACTGGGCACTCTTACCTGTAACCGCAACACTAGTTACCTCTTTCATGGAGCACGACCTCATCTGAGCCTGACTCACCACGTCTTGCACCATCAAACAAGACTAACATGGTGCATGCCACCAGGGGGGCTATTGTTAAATATTTGTGGAATAAATGAATCAGTGGAAACTTCTTCAGCCACAACTGTAACTCTTTTGCTGTTTAATTCCTTCAAACCCATGATCAGAGTGAGTTTAGCTCACATACGTTGTTTTTATCCTGAATTTTAGGATAATGTGTGCTAGCCTTCCTGCCAAGAGCAAGGGCTGCAGTTGTGAGCAGAAAAGTACCCTGCTCTCATGGAGGCATTAAACATGTTACTTTTGAAGAACCTGCAATAACATGAGATTTTACATATATAAGGTTGGTTTTTTTGGCTCTGTTTTTTACAACTTTCAATCATAATAATTAGGAGAACTTAAGTCCCTGAAAGTCACTCATCCATGTTCGACTCTTTGCTACTCCGATGGACTATACAGTCTATGGAATTCTCCAGGCCAGAATACTGGAGTGGGTAGCCTTTCCCTTCTCCAGGGGATCTTCCCAACCCTGGGATCGAAGCCAGGTCTCCCGCATTGCAGGCAGATTCTTTACCAGGTGAGCCACAAGGGAAGCCCAAGAATACTGGAGTGGGTAGCCTATCCCTTCTCCAGTGGATCTTCTCAACCCAGGAATTGAACCAGGGTCTCCTGCATCACAGGTGGATTCTTCACCAACTAAGCTATCAGGGAAGCCCTTAAGTCTCTGAGCTTGAGTGCCAAAAAAAAACAAAACAAAACCCACCTTAAAATTCTAGTACATGGTTGCTTTCCCCAAGCTGTTACCAAGGAATTTGAGACAGCCAAATGTTAACAAATGTTTAGGTACCTATAAACCTGGCACAAGAATTTTCTTTTCATTAATTATACATGAGTAGTCAGTTTTCTTGGCTACCCAGGCGGTGCTACTGGTGAAGGACCCACCTGCCAATGCAGGAGACATAAGAGATGCAGGTTTGATCTCTGGGTCAGGAAGATCCTCTGGAGAAGGAAATGGAAACTCCCTCTGATATTCTTGCTTGGAGAATCCCCATGGATAGAGGAGCCTGGAGAGCTACAGTCCATACGGTCACAAAGAGTTGGACACAACTGAAGTGACGCAGCACACAGCATAGCCAGTTTTCTTAATAAGTAAAAGCTACTCAAGTTTTAAAAATAAACACAAACAGATAAAGAAAACCCATCATGTTTGGTTCTATTTTTGAGAGGTTGTAAAGTATTTCTAGCTGCGTCTTATTCCACTTTTTTGAGCTATTTCTGTTTGTCTTTAAAAACGAACTAAAATGAGTAAACTAAAAACATACAGCGTTGCTAGTCAGACTCAGCTTTATTGCAGGCCAGGGGGAGGGAGGTTTGTGGATGCTGCAGCATGAGGCACCACAGTGAGACTCCAGTCTCAGCACCCCGCCACGCTAACAGTGTGAAGTCACATAACTTCTTAAGTGCAAATACCACTCTTAAGGCCACTGAACTGTACACTTAAAAGTGGTTACAGCGGCACATTTTATATTATGTATCAGTTCAAGTTGCTCAGGCGTGTCAGACTCTGTGACCCCATGGACTGCAGCATGTCAGGCTTCACGGTCCACTCCCGGAGCTTGCTCAAACTCATGTCTTAATAACTAAAAGCTATTGAAGTTTTAAAAATAAACACAAACAGGTAGTTCAGAGAAATATTATGTATATTTTGCAATAAAAATATTTATGCGGGCTTGCCTGGTGGTCCAGTGGTAAAGAACCCCCCTTCCGATGCAGGGGACTAAGCCTGTGAGCCACAAATACCGAAGACACTGCGCTCTAGGGCCCTAGAGGCACAGCTATAGGGAAGCCCGCTAGAGCCTGTTTTCCGCAACAAGGGAAACCACCACAATGAGAAACCTGGGTACTGCAACAAAGACCCAGAGCAACAATAAATAAATAAAACCTTTGTTTATTCTAAGTGAAGGAAATAGAGTCCAACAACACAAGAAGAGGTCATAATAATAACTGGTACTATACACAGCAATTCAAACAAAAGTCAAGTTCAAGTTTGGCTTTAAGAAAGATTACAACATAATAGCTATTAACCTTGTTGTTCTCATCTGAGTGACCCAAAGCACCTCCAACATAGAATTTGGCTTGCAGAGTTACTTGCTTTTTTACTTATTCCAAATAAATGAATAGCAATACTGCCCAACAGAGTGAGCAAACCATACCCCTTGTTATTGTAATACAACACCATTATATATTTGAATATTTTAATGTTCTTGAAATACACTCTTGGTGCAGTACCAAATTTTAGGGGTTGTACCAAATGTGACTTTTTTACCGTCTAGTTAAGAATTTGCCTCCAATGCAGGAGACCCTGGTTTGATTCCTGGGTCGGGAAGATCCCCTGGAGAAGGGACAGGCTACCCACTCCAGTATTCTTGGGCTTCCCCTGTGGCTCAGCTGCCTGCAATGTGGGTAGACCTGGGTTTAATGCCTGGGTTGGGAAGATCCCCTGGAGAAGGCAAAGGCTACCCACTCCAGAATTCTGGCCTGGAGATCTCCATGGACTGTATAGTCCATGGATCGCAAAGAGTTGGCCAAGACTGAGCAGGCTTTTTTTTTTTTTAATAGTTTGCCTTGTCCAAAATGTAACATAGTTAGAATCAGACAGTGTGTAACTTTCTCAAACCAGTTCTTTCACTTAGCAGGATGCATTTAAAGTTCCTCCATGTTGTACACAGACCTACTAGCACAGGGAACTCTAATCAATATTATGTAATAACCTATGGGGAAAATAATCTGAAAAAGAATGCATATATTTATATATATGTGTGTGTGTGTGTCCCCGTATAACTGAATCACTGTGCTATAAACCTGAAACTTATATGATATTGTAATCAACTATACTTCAATTAAATTTTTTAAAAAGTTCCTCCATGTCTTTCTGTGACTTGATAGCTCATTTCTCTTTATTGCTGAATAATATTCCACCGCCTGAATATACCAGTTTATTTTACCATTCACCTATTGAAGGACATCATGTTTCTTTCTTGAGTTTTGGCAATTATAAATAAAGCTGCTCTAAAAAAATAAATAAAGCTGCTATAAACATGGGTATGTCCATCTGACTGATATTTTCCCTTCAGAAAAAAAAAATCTTGAATAATTTAAGGTGTGGTAAATTGTAGGCATGCCATGCAATTTTTTTTTCAGGCAGTATTTGTAAAGATAGCATAAACAAACAAGATGGTATTCACTTCCCCAGGGAAATCTCTTGAAACTCCTAGTCTTAGCTAGCTCCCCAATCATGGTCTCGGAATATGATATACCTCTCTCTGTGGTAATGATAAGAGTATAAATCCACACTTATCTGGGATGTTATTTGATTAGTAAGCTCTATGAGGGTGGACACCCTCCATATGCTCACCCCTGTATTCCTCCAGGGTATAATAGAGCGAGTATTTTGGCAAAAGAACTATTTTAATAATATCAAAAGAGCCAGCGTTAGTGAGAAATTTCTTAAACTTAAAAACATTCCTGGTTTTGAAAAGATTCAAACAGCGCCTCATACACAGCTAATTAAAAATTACTGCAGAAAGAAAAAGACAGAAAAGAATTGCTAGGTTCACTGCAATTTTCACTACCTCAAAACTTTGTTTTCAGGCTTGTCCTATAGCGTACAGAGAATACTGGGTTGTTTTTTAATTGGAGTGTGACTGCTTTACAGACTGTGTGAGCTTCTGCTGTACAATCAGCCGTGTGCACGCACATGTCCCCTCCCTCCCGCCACCCCCTGGACTATTTTAAACGCAGTCAACAAGAGTCCACTTTTATGCACAGGTACTTACCACTTACTAAAAGAAGAATATATGAATAAAGATATGTGATGCATATATAAGCAATGGAATATTATTCAGTCATGAGAAAGAAGGAATTTCCAACATTTGTGACACATGGATAGACTCGGAAGGTATTATGCTAAATGAAAGAAATCGGACACCAAAAGACAAATATTATATAGTGTCACTTATATGTGGAATATAAAAAAGCCAAACAGAGAGCAGAATGGTGGTTACCAAGGACCAGGGGTAGGGTTAGGGGTGAATATGAGATGGTGAGATGTTGGTGAAAGGGTGGAACCTTCCAGTTAGGAGGTGAAAAAGTTCTCAGGATCTCATGTACAGCATGGTAATTATAGTTAATGATGCTATATTACATACCTAAAAGTTGCTAAGAGAGTAGCTCTTAACTGTCCTCGCCACAAGAAAAAGATGATAAACACGTGACAGGACGGAGGTGTTAGGTAACTATGGTGGTAACCATATATAAGCATCAAATCAACAAGTTGTACTTCTTAAACTTATACAATGTTATATGTCAATTATATCGATAAAGCTGGGATAAAGAATGTAAGGTAGCTAAATTGTACTAGAAGAATTTCTACAAACTGAAAACTCTGCCCCATGAAAATCTGAAGTGGCGAATTTATCTAAAGCAATTAAGTATCAGCTTTTGCTAGCTAGAAATAATAAAATAACACATCAAAAAGACAATCAAATTGTTATATTTTTCCCCCAGACAAAAGCCAACATATACCAGACAAGATGATTTCCTGGGTTAAACCAACAATGGGATTGCATTGGTTTCATAAAAAGTTTTTATGAGATTAACAGTGATTTTGGATGAAAGATACATCACGGAGTGATTTAAGAAAATATTTTGGAGTATCAATTTTGTAATTTGCTCCTGTGTTTACGAAAATCAATGAGTAAAGCTCCAAAAGAGCTGACTGCTCCATCTGGAGCCCAAAGCTGCCACACAAATTCCTATTTGACAATAATAAACCGGAAAGAAATAAACAATACCACTCCTGCTCGTTTGGCTGTTTGTTTTGGTTTTCTGAATGATGGCTGGCCAGGAAGGAACCTCAAGTTTTTCAAGTGGCCAAATGCACAGTGCTGTTCGTATCTTTGTAAACAGTGGACTGTGTTCACAGGACCCCACTAGATTAAACACAAAAAAGACTACAGAACCTGAAAGCAACCCAGACATCCCTCAGGAGGCTGTTCTGATGATATGCCTTTTAGGCAACAGAACTATGTTCTAATCATATTTCTCCATGTGGATACTAAAGGGGAAATTCCCATTGGCTGTCAGCACCCTAGCATGATACACAAGGTACGAACAGCACTGATTCTGCCTAGGAGAAAATGTCATACGTGCTTATTGTCACATCAGCAATATATGCGAACATTGATTTTCTCATTGAATTCGGGTACTTTAGAATTGCCCTCTAATTATTCTTGTGTTAGGCATTTTTCCCATTTTGGTTTATTAAATGTTGTCTATTTGAGACTAATAGTACAATAACAACTTTAAAATGACGGTTTCTATAACATTTAAACTACCTTGAAAAGTGAAAGTGAAGTTGCTCAGTCGTGTCCGACTCTTTGCGACCCATGGACTGTAGTCTGCCAGGCTCCTCTGTCCATGGGATTCTCCAGGCAAGAGTACTGGAGTGGGTTGCCATTTCCTTCTCCAGGGGATCTTCCCGACTCAGGAACTGAACCCTGGTCTCCCTCATTGCATGCAGACACTTTACCCTCTAAGCCACCAAGGAAGCCCTTAAACTACCTTACATCAACATAAAACCGAAAGGCGGGACTTCCCTGGTAGTCCAGTGATTAAGACTCCACCCTTCCAATGCAGGGGCATGGGTTCAATCCCTGGTCAGGGAACTAAGATCCCACACGCCCCATGACTTGGTCAAAAAATAAATAATAATATTAATAAAATTTTAAATTACAGGGAAAAAAATGGTACTAAGAATTTATTAAGAAGGAAGTGTTAGTTGCTTAGTCATGTCCGATATTTGCAAACCCCATGGACTATAGCCCGCCAGGCTCCTCTGTCCATGGGATTCTCCAGGCAAGAATACTGGAGAGGGTTGCCATTCCCTTCTCCAGGGGATCTTCCCAATCCAGGGATCAAACCCCAGGTCTCCTGCATTGCAAGCAGATTCTTAACTGTCTGAACCACCAGGGAAGCCCTAAGAATTTATTCACAAGACCAAAAACTGCCAATAGGAAAAGAGCATTAATATGCTACGCCAACTCAGCAAAGAGAGTCCGATTCAGACCTTCAGTTTCTTGTACTCGGCTCTGAATGCCTTAACAGATTCAAGGGAGGGGAGCACTTCAGGACTTTGAAAAGCTGCCATCTTTTCAAGTGGCAGGCAGCCTTCAGCCCTTCATTCCCACTGCAGGAACAGCGGAGACTGAAACGCCCAACTGGCCCCTGCAGATCGTGGGTGTCGGGACACAGCCAGGTTCAGTTCTCACATCCTCTGTTATAAGACAAGTCAAAATCACCATTAATAGATACTCTAGATCCCCACCTGTTTAAAAAAAAAAAGTCTTCTTCAAACAATGTCAAATTGCTGGCTATTTTTCCAACATGCCTCTGACCTAACAGAAAACTGGCCATTCAGAACAAATGGGTTTTTAGGTATTGAAAAATGATGATAGCAATTTCTAGAAACCTCACACCTGGTCAGCTTAAGGACGGCGGTCAGGTCTTTTCACATTCACCCCCTCGGCACCTCGTTCTGTGCTTTGCACACTGCATGTTTGTCGAAGCGAGTTACAACACAGGTAAACTGCATGATGTTTATAGTTGATCTAACTATAGTAGCTTAAAAAAAAAAAAAGTAGCTATTTTTAGTCCCACACAGTAATTACAGTAAGATGTAAAAAGTCAACCTTGACTGCTCACCATCAGCTCCTTTCTCTTCTTTAGAACACTAACATTAGTCAACTTAACTGAAAGCCACTAAGTACTGGTTTGGGTAGATAGCTTAACAACCGATTTGGTGAAAAATTAATTTGCAAAGAGAACAATTCCTAATTAATTCTTTGAGTCTGGGCTAATGTTGTGGGTGTATTTTTTTTTAATTGCACCTAATATACCCTTAGAACCTGTTCTGCAACAAGAGTTCTCAGACAATCATTAAGAAGACTTCAAACACAACACAGCAATCGTTTAATTACTTGGGAGAAAATTTCTAGAACCCTTCCAAGGGGTTTAAGCTCAACTGTTTTACACAGTGTTTACAATAGCTTTTAAATCCAAAGATCAAGAAGCTTCCCAGATTAGTTGTTTGTCATCTTAGAGATAACAAATATGCCCAGTACCAATCTGCTTTTTATCTTTCTTTGTCTTAAACTGAGATGAAATTCACCTAACGTAAAATTAACAACACTCAATTGTTGAGAAGACATCGAAACATTTGATTACACACAGTTAAGGAGAACTCAGTACGTGCCTGGTGACAACCCAATTGTCAGACCTCTTTGGAGGGTGATCTGATGACACTTATCCAAGTTTTTGGTATTTATCCTTCAAATATACTCACACTGATGCAAAATAACACATAGAAGACTATTAATTTGCACCATTTCTAATAGGAAAATATACTGAAGACAGTTTAATGACTATAGAAAATTTCAATATATCAGTATGATAGGATTTTATTAACTAAAAGTTAAGTTACATTAAATAACAGGAAATTATATTTTGTTATAATTTGTTATCAATATTTTGTTATAATCTATAAGGGAAAATAATTTGAAAAAGAATATATACATAGTTAAATACATAGTCATATATATTTATGTAGACACAGTTTTATTTAAAACTATCACTTTGTTGTATACCTGAAATTAACACATTATAAATCAACTATACTTGAATTTAAACAAACAAAAAAAAAAGGATAAAAGGGACACACAAAGAATGAGGTAGCTAAGGAAAAAGACGAAACAAAATACCAAGATATTATAAGTGATAAAAGGTAGCAAAAAGTGAGAATAGTATGTTAACATTTCTATGGGAGAGTGGCATCTGTTTATAAACACTTGATAGCTCACTGGAGCTATCCCTCGTGTACGGATGTGAGAGCTGGACCATAAAGCATTGATGACTTTGAACTGTAGCGCTAGAGAAGACTCTTGAGGGTCCCTTGGATTACAAGGAGATCACACCAGTCCATCCTAAAGGAAATCAACCCTGAATATTCATTGGAGGGACTGATGCTGCGGCTGAAGCTCTGATACTTTGGCCACCTGATGTGAAGCGCTGACTCATTGGAAAAGACCCTGATGCTGGGAAAGATCAAAGATAAGAGAAGGGGGTGACAGAGGATGAGATGGTGAAACGGCAACACCACCTCAACGGACATGAATTTGAGCAAACTCTGGGAGAAAATGGAGGACAGAGGAGCCTTGTGTGCTGCAGTCCATGGGGTCACAGAGTCGGACATGCCTTAGCAACCGAAAACCAACAACAGCCCACTGGAAGAAGTCACACAGAAACACCAGTACGCTATATTAACACATATATATGGAATTTAAAAAGATGGTAACAATGACCCTATATGCCAGACAGCGAAAGAGACAGATATAAAGAACAGACTTTTGGACTCTGGGAGAAGGCAAGGGTGGAATGATTTGAGAGAATAGCATTGAAACATGTCTATTACCATATGTGAAATAGATCACCAGTCCAAGTTCAATGCATGGAACAGGGCACTCGAAGCTGGTGCCTGGGACAACCCTGAGGGGTGGGGTGGGGAGGCAGGTGGGAGGGGGCTCAGGACGGGGGACACGTGTACACCCATGGCCGATTTTGTCATGTGGTGGCAAAAACCACCACAATGTTGTAAAGTAACTAGCCTCCAATTAAAATAAATAATTTAAAAAAAAACCCCAAACTACTAACAGTGATTGTCCCCAGGGAGGAAAAAGGGTGTATCGACTATTCAAATGCATAAATAAATTCAGTACGTAACTAAGAAATAAATTATTCCTTTGAAATCATGACTTTTCCCCAGTTTGGCTGCTTTAACAGTCTCCTCTCAGGGCTGAACTGGCAGAGTTCATTTAAGTGTGGAAATCCATGCAGGATATTACAGGGACGAAGCGACACACAAGGAGGGCTGGCGGGAGGGGGTGAAGAGGCCCGAAGCTACCCCGGGCAAGGGTGCTCCTGGAGGGCGAAGCTGGGACGGAGCAGTGCAGAGCGCCGGGGAGAAGCAGGCTGGTGCTTAGGAAGCAAGGCAGATTTGGCTGGAAGAGTGTGTCTAGGGATACCGGGCAGGCTGGCAAGGTAAAGGGTTGTCTAATTACAGATTTTTTTTTTAATGTGGACCATTTTTAAAGTCTTTATTATAATGGTGAAATAATATTGTTTCTGTTTCATGCTTTGGTTGTTTGGCTTAGAGGTATGTGATCTTAGCTCCCCAACCAGGGGATAGAAACTGCACCCCCTGCATTGGAAGGCAAAGTCTTAAACCCTAAACCGCCAGGGAAGTCCTCTTAAATTCTGATTTTACTCTGGGATGGTAAGACCACCTTAAGTTTGGGCTCAGGTCTGTGGCTCACCTACTGCAGAGGAGATAACCCAGGTTCCTACGTGTTCTCCCCGCAGTACCCCTTGAAGCTGCCTACAAGATCCCAAGTATGGGTCATCTTTCTAAATCTGGGTATTTAGCATTTTCCCTGTTTTCCTGAGCTCAACCTCCTATTGACGTCAGCAAACTCGACATTCTTCCTATCTAGTCTTTCTTTTCTCCCTTTGTTTCTTTCCTTTCATCCCATAGGAGATTGCCTTGTCCTCAGGATGAGCCCACAGTTCAAAGATGACCAAGTAAATAGTGTAAAAAATCCTTTAATCTCCTTTTGAGCTATCCCAGTCTCTGCCACATTGTAAAATCAAGATACGTACAATCTTCAGCTTGGCCTATGTTTGCAATCATTTAACAGCCAGCTCCATACTCCAAGCATGTGACCTGAGTGGGGTCTATACCTCAAACAAACCTGATTTATTTTTAATCAAACAGATCTTTTTACAGACTACGGGACATGGGTGATACCTAACTGAACACTGCTGGTGGAGATGATCCTTTGCCCATTTCTGCAAATGACTTTTTAAGTTTTTCTTTTTTCCAATAATCAAAGCATGTGTAGATCTGCTTGGAATTATCAGGAACATTCTTTATCCCAGTGTCTCTCATCTAATGGAGGGTTTCTTTTTCAATTGGCTGTTCCTTCCACTTTCTCAATTATTAGCACTTCATAAACCAAAAAATAATCCAGAAAGTAAAGAAGAAAAAAGTCGCCAACCTGCGTTTCATTTCCATCAGTGTCTGAATATTTTTATCTAGAAATGAAGCACTGACAGCCTAAAAGTTTTTCTGGAATGATCTTATGGATCTACCTTATTTACCTGCATCTACCAAAGTGACAAAATAAGTTTAACATTCAGCCTTTCAGGTTTCTCAGCCAAAAAGCTTTTGTTCAGCAAAATAGTCCCTGATATTTCTGCATATGGAGTCACACCCAAGACATTCAATCCATGTATGGAGCACCTAACAATTTAGGGAATGGGTCTAATGACTCTATTTACATGTCACTTTTTGATTTGTCGAAACTTTTACAAACCTCTGATTAAAATTATTGGCATCTCTTTGAGCTACAGTGTGGGAAATGTATGTAAAATTTCTAAATAGAGTTGCTAGCCTTGGAAGTAGTTACCTGACCATAATTGACCTTGATGTTTTCTCTGTGTATTATGAATCATTACTCTTGGGACAACCACCTCTAGGGTCAATTGATCCTGGAACTCAGATTACCCTAGAACACTTGAATTGAAGGGGCCCGAGGTCATGCGGTCTAATTTACACCCAATTCATCAGTCACCTCGTCAAAACCCCAACAAAGAAAGGAGTACTCATTCAGTTTCTTCTCAACAGAAAACTCGAGATCCTCACAACATGGAAAGGTGAACGGCAACACACAACGCTCATAAAGCTTATTGTGTCAGACATTTACTGCTCTAAGCATTCATTAACTCATTTAATGTTCTCAATACTCCCATAAAGCAAGCACTCTTATTTTCCCCATTTTACAGATGAAGGAACTGAGGTTGGATGACTTGTCCAAAATTACTCAGCTAGTTAGCATCATGTTATGAACCAAACAGTCACCCTCCAATCCCATGCTGTTGAACAATGTGGTGCTGGCTAAATTGTGGCAATCTTGTAAGAATAAAAGAATTTTAAGCAATCATTAGAGGCTATCAAGCCCAAGTGATCCACTCAGAGAACGAAGACAGAGTGAATGAGCAGCAGAGAGACGAGATGCATCTGCTTAGCTTTAGTCTAACAGGTTCATTGCCTCCAGAATATTGACTCTATTTCACAACTAAAGCAACAGAAATCATTGCATTTTACTTGATATTTCTTATATAACACTTCTTTAGTGGATCAGTATGGCTTACATTTCAAAGGAGAGAAGATGCATTTTAGGGGGAATAAAACTAGAAAAACTATTTCCTGCGAAAAGGAATTGCAGGGAAATGTCCTCTTCTGTGGGTCCATAGCTATGACAATAATGAAGAAACTCTTGAGGCTTGGTAAAGAATGACACAGTATCATCATATTCAAAGTTTACAATCTCATGACAAGAACCTTAGGACAAACTTAGTTTAGGAGTTTATTTTCTCCTGTATCCGCCTGCAATGCAGGAGACCCCGGTTCGATTTCTGGGTCAGGAAGTTTCCCTGGAGAAGGGATAAGCTACCCACTCCAGTATTCTTGGCCTTCCCTTGTGGCTCAGACGGTAAAGAATCCGCCTGCAATGCTGGAGACCTGGGTTCGATCTCTGGGTTAGGAAGACCCTCTGGAGAAGGGCATGGCAACCCACTCCAGTATTCCTGCCTGGAGAATCCCCATGGACAGAGGAGTCTGGTGGGCTATGGTCCATGGGGTCGCAAAGAGCCGGACATGACTGGGCGAGTAAGCACAGCATAGTTTAAGGAGTTTATTTTCTCCTGTAAGTCTTCATGTTAGAGCTTCTCAGTTTCCTATCCCACCATCTTCAGAAAGAGTAAGCATAAATACTATTTGAATATTCCTCAACTTTTTGATTTCTTATTCTAAGGAATTTCTTTAGAAAGGTATTTTATTTTATTTTTAGATAGAACAAAAAGACAAACAGTAGCTCTATTCTTAAGTAAATGAACAATGGTAGTATTATTATCAAGCATGATACCCAAGGATACTGTTTTAGTTGTTACTGTGTAAGAAATCACCCCTAACCTTAGTGGGAAAGAATCATTTCTAGGCCAGCAATTTGACAGGGACAATTTGTCTCTGATCCCCCATGGCTGGGACCCCAACTGGAAAGGCTTTCAAGGCTGTGTGTGGGGACTTGACTGCAAGAGGGTACGAACATTTCATGACCTTCACTAAGGCTGGCTGCTGATTACAACTGTTCGCCAAGCCCTCCGTTGGGCTGTCAGCCGGGACCGCTACAGTTGACTTCCCCACATGGATTCTCTGCGTGGACAGCTTATTCATTGGAAGGACTGATGCTGAAGCTCCAATACTTTGGCCACTTGATGCAAAGAGCCAACTCACTGGAAAAGATTCTGATGCTGGGGAAAATTGAGGGCAGGAGGAGAAGGGGGCAGCAGAGGATGAGATGGTTGGATGGCATCACTGACTCGATGGACATGAGTTTGAGCAAGCTTCGGGAGCTGGTGATGGACAGGGAAGCCTGGCGTACTGCAGTCCATGGGGTTGCAAAGAGTCAGACATGACTGAGCGACTGAAAAACAACAACATGGGCTACTTGGGCTTCCTAACAATATGGTGCTGAATTCTAACAGTAACCATCCCCAGAGAGCAAGGCCAAAGTGCACAGTGTATTTACAATCCTGCTTCAGAAATAACATGGCATCACTTTTACCATATTCTACCGGTCAAGGAAGTCACAAGGATCTGCCTAGGGTCGAGGGAAAGGGACAGAGCCTTCCCCTGCTCCTCAGTGGGAGGAATCTCAAGGTGACATCGGAAGAGCAGGTAGAATGGGAGATACTGTTGTGGCCATCCCTGCAAAACAGAACCTGTCACACATATGAAGTAGAATCCTGCCCTCCCCGCCGTCCAATCTGATTGATTTTGTGATCTAATATTTTAAACTACCTCTGAGAAATGCAAAGGCGAATATTAGGCCATATATCAGGCATGAGAGAGATCCCCAAGTCAACAGAATGCAAACTGAATAATTATAAATATTCTTTAATCATCTCCAAAGCACATGGGGAGCTTTCAAAGAAGTACAATCGAAACTCAGACTGTCTGCAAAAACTTATTAAAATGATGCATGTGTGACATTAATTTCTGATTACCAAAAACTCAATGTCCATCAGTGGCCATTTACTTTTATTTTTTCATCTATGAATCGGTTACATTAGTTTTATTCTATGTCTATCAAAGCTTCAGATCTGTTTATTTTGCTCCTATAACAATTTACAAAACCAATCAACTTTTAATAGTCTATGCCCCTCCTAACCTAAAACAAGTCTCACATTATGATTCTCAGTAAGGTTTTCTTTTTTTGCTTTTGTTTTTGTTTTTAGCCATGCCATGCAGCATGTGAGATCTCAGTTCCTTGACCAAGGATTGAACCCTCATCTCTTGCATTAGAAGCATGGGGTCTTAACCACTGGACCACCAGGGAAGTCTGGATTCTGAGTAAGGCAAACAGTGGAGCAGAGAGAGCACAGCCATTGTCCAAAAGGGCAGCATATTATGACAGTCTTTCTAAGTGACAGAGTTCTAAAGTTAAATAAGAGTGCTTGCAGGAATATAACCATGTCAAGAGCTTAGAATTTTCTGATTCCCCAAACTTACATTGAATAATCAGATCCAAACAGACCCAAACAGCCTGGAGCCCAGAGCTCCAGATGCATATATTTAACTAGATACTTAGATATCTAAGAGCATCTGGCAAAATGTCCAGCACTAAACTTCTGTTCTTCCCCCCTCCCCACCGCCGTCAACCCTAATCCTGTTCTCAGTCTCTCACAGCCTCATTTTTCTCCACGGCATTGATCGTTATTGGATACATTAGATACACCCTTATACTTGCCCTTCGATCACACATACGAGGGCAAAGTTTTTTTTACCTTTGGTTTATTGCCACTTTCCCTATGCCCAGAACAAAGCCTGACATATAGGAGGTGGTCATTAATATTGCTGAATGAATGAATGATGACTTACCTGGTCCCTGAATAAATCACAACGAGAGAACCATAAGGAATAAAGAGAGCTGGACTACCCTGGTGGTCCAGTCACTAAGACTCTGACTGCCAATGCAGGGGACAAGGTCGGGGAAGATCCCACATGCTACAGGGCAAATAAGCCTGTTCATCACAACTACGGAACCTGTGCTCTAGAGCCCGGGAGCAGCAACTCCTGGAACCCATGTGCCCTAGAGCCTGCGTTCTGCAACAAGACAGACCACCGCACTGAGAAGCTCGCGCTCTGCATCCAGAGTAGGAAGCCCCCGTGCAGCCATGAAGTCCTTATTCAGCCAAAAATAAATAAACAAACATTTTTAAAAAGAAAAAAGAAGTGACACCACGTCATGTCACTTCAAAGAAAGAGTACCTTAGCTTGATTATGTTTGTAAGTGGTTGACAGGGTAAGAAAGTAGCTCCAAAGTATTGCTAGATTTTAAACTTGTTATAAAGGATAAAATGAGCAAAAACTGAGGATGTATGAAAAAGGAATCTTAGTGTTAAATCACGCTTCTTCAGCAACGTCAGAATTACCTAGGAGAGCTTTTAAATGGACAGATGCTCAGACATGCCAGCCTGGGGAATGCTGGGAAGGGAGAAGATGATGGACACCCAACACCCAACCTGGAAACCCTGATGGAATCTCAGGACGCAAGATGGAATAGAGATTAGAAGTTAGAAACTCTGACTTAACTAAATATGCTATAGTCTGTCTAAAGAAATAATAGGTTAAAAGGAAAGGGAATAATCTACACAGCATCAGTAAAACAGACTCTCTTGTTTAGTCACTCAGTTGTCTGACTCATGGGATTTCCCAGGCAAGAATTCTGGAGTGGATTGCCATTTCCTTCTCCAAGGGATCTTCCTGAGCAGGGATCGAACCCGTGTCTCCTGCTTGGCAGGAGGATTCTTTACCACTGAGCCACCAGGGAAACCCCAAACAGACTCCATTCTATCCTTAATGTAGATTTACCCCTCCAGAAGAAACAGATGCCTCAGGCTTCCACAGCTTGGCGTCACAATCCATTAAATTCCTCCAAATCTATTTTGATTTTATGCTCTCCAAGAAACTTGGTATAGAATTTAACTTTCCACAAAGATTAGCCTTCAGGGAGAAAAATGTGCGCTTCAGCAAATATGCATAGCTTAGTCTCCTCATAGATATACTTCTCATTGTAAATTTGAAACTTTGCATTCTGGTTTGTGCATCAGTCTTGGGAGTTTGGTTAATGTGAGTCACCTCTAAGGCATATTGAAAATACCAACACTGTTAGGTGAAAAGAGCTGAGAAGCAGACCCCAGTAGCCCTATCAGGGTTGCATAATCTGAACACAAACAAAGAGACAGCAAGAAAGAAGCGACTGTAGGTTTGCAGTTTGTGTCCAACTGGGAGAGAAAACAAAAATGAACTAAGGCCAATATACTGTTTAACCCATTAGCCAAAGCAGTGAATTGACCTCATCCTCCCAATGCCCTGGCTCACCACGCATGAGGTACACTGCCAGGTCTTCCCTAAGCAACTAGACTCCCTAGCAAATCATTTACACCAATTCCACGCTTCAGTTCAGTTCAGTCACTCAGTCGTGTCTGACTCTTTGCAATCCCATGGACTGCAGCACGCCAGGCTTCCCTGTCTATCACCAACTCCCAGAGCTTGCTCAAACTCATGGCCATCGAGTCAGTGATGCCACCCTTAGAAAAATTTGAAGGGGTGCTCTTTGCTCCAAACCAGGGGATTAATCCAATCGGCCAATTAAGCCTAGTCTGGCCCGCAGCTTTGTCACTGCTTTCCAACCTTCTCTGCACTGCAGTAAGGAGACTGAAGAACTAGCCCCATAGCAATTGCTTTCAGCAGTTCAAGGGTGGATATCTTATTATGTCCCCAAGGTAAAGCTATTATCCTCACCTGTTTTCAGCCGCAGTCTACCTTTTCAGGCTTTTCTTCATGGCTCGTTGCATTCTGGAGCTAGGCATTCTGTTGTACTTGTGGGTCTTTGAACCTGGCATGTGATCCCTCCTCCAGGAAGACTGTCCAGATCGCCCTCCCAACTTGATCACCTGTCTTCACCTGTGTAACTTACCAGTCCTTCAGGACAGCATAGAGATGCCAGTTCTTCCCCAACTGAGTTATACTCCTGTGTACAAGTTTCCAGGTAGCTTACCCTACCTTAGTTCTTATCACACTGTACTGCAATTTCCTATGTATGTTTCTGTCCTCTGAATAGACTGTAAGCCAGTAGGCAAGAACAATGTCTGGGCACTTAGCAGATGCTCAAAGAATAAATAAATACTGTGGACAAAATATGAAGTCTCAGTCATTCTCAAGGTGTTTGTCTCTCTCATCTGATGTAATTTTTTCTAATTTTGGTGTCTTCCTTTATGTACTAAAGTCATAATTATTTGCCACCAACATCACTGATCCTCTTGCTGAAAATGGTAACGACAATTAAGAATTACATCTCTCCTAAGATGATAGACAGACTTTTCATGTAACCTTAGTATCTTTTGAAAATTAAATATTGCAGATAACCTAGGTTTTTAAAAAATTTATTTATTTTTAATTGAAGGATAATTGCTTTACTTTTAAAGATAAGTAAATTTTAAATTTAAAAATTCAGAGTCATGCTGAAAAATATATTTTACATATACATGTAAATCCAAATTTCTTTGCACAAACATTGTCAGTCATTTTCAAATGCATCTATCCTAACACAAACATTTTTAAAATTCTTAGTTCTCTTTGCTAAGAAGAAAACAGTCTCAAACGAAGCTGATAAATAGAATAATTCATTAGCTGCCTCAAGCAACAAATATCCAGCTTCTGCAGGGGATGGGGGAGGACAATGTGACTTCAGCAGAACTTTTTTTTAAATGGTAAGAATAGCCACAAAGAATTATGTCCACCTGAGGGATAATATTAAAATTATACCTTAAGTAGATCCAAGAATGTTGCTAAAAAATTAGAATGGTTAGAGTCTTATCTCTTAAAGAAAAGAGATAAACATGTATGCATAGTCTCCTATAATTCAGATTTCCTTTCCAAAGCACTTATTTCCAGGCACTTTCCTACTATTAGGTTATTTCATGGTTAACATGAAAACAGAATTTTAAATCAAAGGACAGCCTGTGCCATGCAAACTAGAAATGCTCATTTTTCAGAGACTAGCTTCCAGCAGAACTCTGCAATTCGTTCCCAAGGAACAGGTTTGTCTGTTTTCTTCCCCTTTAACCTTCCCCCAGACTATAGTTGGGCCGTAAAGAAGGCTGAGTGCCAAAGAAATGATGCTTTCAAATTGTGGCGCTAGAGAAGATTCCTGAGAGTCCTTTGGACTGCAAAGAGATCAAACCAGTCAATCTTAAAGGAAATCAACCATGAATATTCATTGGAAGGACTGAGATTGAAGCTGACGCTCCAATACTTTGACTATTATTATCCTTCCAAGAAACTCCAATACTTTGGCCACCTGATGCGAAGATCCGACTCACTGGAAAAGATCCCGGTGCTGGGAAAGATTGAGGGCAGGAGAAGAAGGGGGCAACCAAGGATGAGACGGTTGGATAGCATCACTGACTCAATGGACATGGGTTTGAGCAAACTCTGGGAGATAGGGAAGGACAGGAAAGCCTGGTGTGTTGCAGTCCACGGGGTCACAAAGAGTCAGACACAACTGAGCAAGTGAACAACTAGACTCTCCTAACTTCTATTTACCCATCCCCTCTCATCCAACAATTTCAAAGCACTTCACAAGCAAGCAGGCACTCATTTCTGCACTTTCTTGTGAAGAAGGCAAGCTTCATCACAGCACTTTATAGATCAGGAAAACGAGGAGCAGAGATGAAGATGTGCCCAGCACTAATAAGTGCTGGATGGGGCAAGCCGTGCAGTCCTGGCTGAGTGCTTGCAGGCTGTCTCATCCATCTGGGCGTGCCCACACCATTTCTCCCAATGACCCGTAGGTATTTTATTGCATTTCAGAAACTGTCAGTTTTGGTTGTGCAGATAGAAGTACAAACGGTATAGATTCCTGTAAAGGTGCCGGGTTTTCTTTTGCTGTTGATATGAAGGGAAATATTTAATTTCTTGTTCCTAGGGAACCAAAACTTTGAGGTGCAGCCTAGAACAGCCAGATCACCCCCAAAGTGGTCAGTATCTAATTCTCTTTGCTCTGTCTCAATTTCATTAAAAGTACTTTTCACCAAGACATAATTTTGTTAGACCCCCAGATCAGAAACTTGATTCTGCCCTTTACAAATTAATACCTTTATTTAATTGCAATACAAATTAATAATTATAAATTATAACACCTTTACAGGGCTTCCCTTGTGACTCAGCTGGTAAAGAATCCGCCTGCAACTCAGGAGACCTGGGTTTGATCCCTGGGTTGGGAAGATCCCCTGGAGAAGGGAAAGGCTACCCACTCCAGGATTCTGGCCTGGAGAATTCCATGGACTACAGTCCATGAGGTCACAAAGAGTCAGACACGACTTCAGTGACTTTCACTTTCATTCTCTTTCACAATACCTTTACAAATTAATTTCTTTAAAAAGAAAAATAACCTTCAGATTTACAGGAATGGGGGGATCATTAGACATACATGAAACACCTGCTAGAACAGAAGCTTCATTCATAGTAGTTTCTGTTGTGATTACCACACAGCACTGTGAGTCATTAGTTCTCAATGATTCTCAACGTGAGTAACATCAAATGTTTTAGAAAGCAAAACCTCCATCAGTGGTTGGGGAAATATGAGTGAGTAATGGAGACAGCAGGGAGATTCAAACAGTCCATCCTAAAGGAAATCAGTCCTGGGTGTTCATTGGAAGGACTGATGTTGAGGTTGAAACTTCAATACTTTGGCCACCTGATACGAAGAACTGACTCATTTGAAAAGACCCTGATGCTGGGAAAGATTGAAGGTGGGAGGAGAAGGGAAGACAGAGGATGAGATGGTTGGATGGCATCACCGACTTGATGGACATGAGTTTGAGTAAGTTCCAGGAGTTGGTGGTGGACAGGGAAGCCTGGTGTGCTGCAGTCCATGGGATCACAGAGTCAGGCACAAATGAGCAACTGAACTGAACTGAATGGGGAAAGAGGGATTATGACCCACTAATACAGAAGATACATTTTTTAAAACTACATTTGTTTAGTGTTAAGAGAAAAAAAAAAAGTAAATTCCAGCACTGGTATTCATTGTTTAGGTGGGTCTGGTCTATAAAATGTGAATAACAAATTCACAGGGTCCTTATTAGTTTAGAAAGCATGTATTTAAATCCCTTAATCAAGGTGTGTCAAGCACTGAACAAGTTTTCACACTTTAAAAGATGGAGGGACAATTTGGGCTCTTTGCATGATTCCTCAGAAAAGAAGGTAGCAGAGAGGTTTTATGATATGTGGTGGGGAAGACCGAGGGATCTAAAAAATCACATGAGGGCAAGAAGACGACACGAAAAGATGCCAAAATACTGATAATCTTGAAGCTGAGTGGTAAGTACGGAGGGATTCATCATATTTTCTCTATGTATGTTTGAAAATTCCTATAATTAAAAGGTTTAAACAGTAAAAAAAAATGTTTGTATGGCTGAGTCTCTTCCCTGTTCAGCTGAAACTATCACAACATCGGCAGTTGGCTATATCTCAATACAAAATGATTTTGGTGTTAAAAAAATAAAAATACACAAATAAATAATAAAAATAAAATAAACAAACAACAACAACAACAAAACCATTTTGATAGTATTAACTTGGAAGAAAAAGAAAGATGAGGAGAGCTCTAGCATCCCAGACCTGGGATTGAATCTCTGCTTTCTGCTCTGTGAATTTGCTAAGTTATCTTACTGTTCTGTGCTTTGATTTCCTCTCTTGTAAAAGGATAATGATGGTGTGGTCAGTGCAGAGCTGTGTCACTCTGATCCTTCTTCCAGAAAGGACTTGCTGCCCAGCTGCATGGGGTGTGGTTAGCAGACAGCTTCCTTTAGGGTCTGCCTTGTCTTCCGAGCCAAAGTCACATTGTTCCTGGGGTAGCCCTTTGCCAGTGAACGAGCAAGGCAGTGGTACAAGGGCCTGCCCCTTTCTGCCCACCGTGAGACTCCCTGAATGGATAATCTTTGCTCTAGAGCTTCTCGTTGGCCTGCTGGACACTTTCTCAGGTAGCATTATGGTCTGATGGCTCCCTCGGCCCAATCACACTTACTCCCTTTTCCTTTCACAGGTGTTCCTTCCCTACAAAGCTTAGCACTCCTAGTTCCATCTCAGAATTTTCTCAGATGCTGGCCCAAATGGTACCCACCTTCACTGGATTCTTGTGAAGAATCAATGAGATGATGGATGGCAAACTTTCACAGCACCTGAGGCATGGTAAGCTCTCAGTAAGCAGCAGTGTTTTGTTTTGTTTTTCTTCCAGTTTTATTAAGATATAATTGACATACAGAAAATAAGTGTGAGGTATACAGCATGATAATCAGCAACGTTGATAACACCGATTCAACTGTTTTTAAGGCATGGTGCATGTGAAATTATTGCAAGAACTACAGAGTTTATGCAATGATAATCTATTTCTATTTTTAACACCCGTAAAGTAGAGAAGTAAATGTGGAAACTGTTAACGCTGAATTGTTAACACACTAAAACCATAGCTTTAGTCTAAGAATTAATTCTTATTAAAAATTTCATTCCAATCATTAGAATAGTGTGTTCTAAGTTTGAAAAAGAAACCATAATATAGTGAATGTGATATTACAGTTTCGAGGTGAGCAAATCTTATAATTTGTGCAACAAGAAATTTTAAGTTTCATCTATTTTGTTGTTGGTGTTGGTGGTGGTATGAATCTAGTTCTAGTATTAGGCAATTGAGGTTGTTAAGATTTACAGAAAGTTAGCACAGAATCTTACAGATGAAGTTTATGAGTTAAAAGAATCAATATTAAAAAACATGCACATTCCCAACTAACTCTTTGACATAATAAACACATTTGGCCCTTTATGACTTTTTAAATTTATTAACCAGACACATCACTAGGCTCAGGCCAGTAAGACTATATATTACTAAATCAGCAAACAAATATTTCATTACAAACACTAATTCCAGAAGACTTCACACCCACATTCCAAAATCCAATTAGATTAATTTCCTAGGGCATACATGTATTCTTGGTAGCTCGCAATTTTTAAGTGTCAAAATAAAGCCTTACTTTAAAATGTGGGCGGTGCTGATGAAACAAGTATGAGTAACACGCAGGAAACACAATATTAGCTTAGCGAGGAAGTGGGTGACACTTGAACAGTCCTTCAAAGAGGCACTTTCCATGTCGCGCCAATGTAAAGCAAGAGTTCTAATCTAGTCACACAGTAAGCACAGGCAAAACCCCTTACAGTACTTGAAACACAGTTTTACCTACCAAAAATGCAATGTTCAGGAAGATATCTGACTATAGGGTGAAAGCAACAAACTGATGGGTAAATGTCAACCACAAAATCACCAGATCACCCATGTTTTGTTTAATATCTACTAACCAGAGAGACAAATATCATATTACTTATAAATGGAACTTAAAAAAAAAAATGACACAAAGGAACTTACAAGACAGAAATAGACTGGGGCTTCCCTAATAGCCCAGTGGCTAGGACTCGGTGCTTTCAATACTATGAGTCCAGGTACAATCCCTAGTCAGGGAACTAAGATTATGCATGCCCTGAGCAGTGTGGCAGAAAAAAGAAAAACAGAAATAGACTCAGAGACATAGAAAACAAGCCTATGGTGACCAAAGGGGAAGGTTGTTCAGTTGGTAAATCGTGTCTGACTTTGCGACCCCATGGACTGCAGCACTCCAGGCCTCCCTGTCTTTCACTATGTCCTGGAGTTTGCTCTAACTCATGTCCATTGAGTCAGCGGAGGGATAAATTAGGAGTTTGAGATTAGTAGATACAAACTACTATATATAAAATAGATAAACAACAAGGACCTACGGTGTGAACTACATTCAATATTGTGTAATAATCTATACTGGAAAAGAAACTGAAATACATATATATATATATATATATATGTATATATATATATATATACATATACATATATATATATATACATATATATATATATGACTGGATCACTTTTCTGTACACCTGAAACATTATAAATCAACGATACTTCGATTACAAAACATAAAGATAAAAAATAAATTAACATTTAAAAAAATCTACTATCCAGAAAAAACTGTGCAAATCCTGTTTTAATAGAAAGACAGAGGACGAGATGGCTGGATGGCATCACCGACTTGATGGGCATGAGTCTGGGTAAACTCCGGGAGTTGGCGATGGACAGGGAGGCCTGGCGTGCTGCGATTCATGGGGTCGAGAAGAGTCGGACACGACTGAGCGACTGAACTGAACTGAACTGAACTGAGGGTTGACAGAACTACACTTGATTTGATTTTTTTTTTTTTGGTCTGTCTTCTGAGGTGGTTTTGCTCACCCTAGTTCCAGGATTGATGTCTCACATGTTGGTCTTGCCGTATTTATCCCAAACAGAAACCTCTGAAGGGTTAAAAAAGAAAAGAACGGGAGGAGGGCTATGAACTGTTGTTAATACTCTGCTCCATTGAGTACTGGGCAGTAAGAAAAGGTAATAATTCTCCAAATCCTGCAACTAGTTAATTATGTCAATGTTAAAAAAAGAATCAGTATTGTCTAGGTTAAAATTTTAACACACTATAAAGTGTTCTTATGGGTTTCCCAGGAGGTGCAGTGGTAAAGAATCTGCCTGCCAATGTAGGAGATGGAAGAGATAGGGGTTCCATCCCTGGGCTGGGAAGATCCCCTGGAGGTGGGAATGGCAACCCACCCCAGTACCCTTGCCTGGAGAATCCCATGGACAGAGGAGCCTGGTAGGCTACAGTCCATAGCATTGCAGAGACTTGACTTAGCATGCATGCACGCTTCCACACACAGGTCTCCTGGGTGGCCAAAAAACAAAAAATGGTCTAGACTGTGTTTCTGTGGAAGGAGTATATGAGAAATCTCTGGACCTTCTGCTCATTTTTGCTGTGAAACTAAAACTGCTCTAAAAAGTAATCTATTGGGACTTCCCGGGTGGTCTAGTGTCTAAGACTCCAAGCTCCCAATGCAGGGGTCCCCAGTTCATCCCTGGTCAGGGAATTAGATCCCAAATGCTGCAATTAAGAGTGCAAGCTGCAGCTAAGACCTGGCACAGCCAAATAAATAAGCAAATAAATATGTATCAAAAATTTTTTAAATAGTCTATTTTTTACAAAAAGATGCCTGGATTTTTTTTTTTAATCTTTACATTGCCAAAGTGAAGAAAGGCATTAAAACTACCCTGCCATTACTTTAAAATAGCAAATGTTAAAACAAAAGAAAAAAAAAGGATTCACTCATTTATTCAATGTTATTTCTTGAACTACTACTGTGAGGCAGGCATTGTTCCTGATCCAGTTGGTTGACAACTTTCACTGCTGCCTCTTAGAAGTGAGCACCACAATCAATGTCGCTATAGCAACAAACTGTGGAAAACGTGGTGATACACCTGGCACTTTCCTAAAAACAACAGGTTTTTTAAAAGATTAAGTACCATTAACACAGGTGGCTTAACACAGTAATATGTTAACCAATCTGTATTATTTGGGTCTCTACTTTCTTGTTATTATTTTGGGCTGTTCCATTTCTTATTAGCATCAAAAGAAAAATAAAGACAGCAGAGAGGACTGCTGCTGCTGCTGCTGCTAAGTCACTTCAGTCGTGTCCGACTCTGTGCGACCCCATAGACAGCAGCCCACCAGGCTCCGCCGTCCCTGGGATTCTCCAGGCAAGAACACTGGAGTGGGTTGCCATTTCCACTAGGAGATAAAAGTAGATTCTATCACTTAGTAATTTATTAGCCACAAAGAATAGACCATTATAAGGCAGGTTAAAATTTCTAACGGATTTATTTTTACTTCACATTAATGATCAAGCTTAGAAAAAGTTGAGCTGACACTTCAATAATGCCTTACTTCTTTTTAATATGCAGATACAAAACCCCAAAAAATTCAAAAGAAATTCTTGCTTTGCCATTTCTCCAATGACCAGAAACAACTTCAACAAGTCAGTACAAACTAGATAGCCTCTTAACATGACCTTTTAAACAAAGTCTTGAGTAAATGCATTTTGGTTAATCTTGGAAACAAATCTCTTTTTTGACGTTGAAGTTGTAGGCTAGAGTTAAACCCGATTTTACATGCTTTCACTGAAATAGGCAGATTCCCTTCAAAGTATATAAAGTGAAACAACAGGCTCCTATCAGTCTTACATACAGTAGCTGTTCAATAAAAAAGTTAAAAATTTACTAAAATACAAGTTAGGAAGAGATGTACAGAAATAATTTTGTTATATCCTAGTTACTTTGTTTTTGAATTTTTAAATTAATTTTTATTGGAGTATAGTTGATTTACAATATTGTGTTAGGGTCTGCTGTGCAGCAAAGTGAATCTGTCATACATATATAAACTGATACATCCACTCTTTTTTACATTCTATTCCCATCTGCTCAATACTCTGTAATGACCCCATCACTTCAAATCAGCCATTTTATACTTTGTTACAACCTACTGATATAAAATAGAAAGCCCCAATTTTCACAAAACCTAGTAAAGTTATTACAAATTATGGGTTTTGAGTTCATTTTTATGATTGCCTGAGAACTTCCTGACATTTCCTGATTTCTCACAATCAGGAATGTCAAAATTTATGCCGATGAAGAGGTTAAAAGAAAAAAGAGAAGAGAACGGTTTTACTTTCTACAAAGCAGGATGTGGCTAAGAACAGAACTTTAATGTAAAGTGCACGTTAGAAACGTGTCCTTTTGAAAAGCCTACAGGGACGTTGACCAGCGTCCTAAAATGTTCGTAAAACCTGATGGCGTTTGCAAAGGTCTGTGAAAGCTGCAAAGACCTGTCGCAAAGAACTCATGGCCATCCAAACCAGAGCTCCATCTCTCTCCATCTAGAAGCATCATTCTGCCAAGTTAGGCTTGAGTGCCCCGTCATTATCTCATTACCCCTGTGCAAGATCCCACAGCCACCATTCAGGGAAAACCTTCAATCAGGGCTCTGCCAGGCGGCCCCACGCACCACACCACAGAGTCGCTAACCACCAGAGAACTGGAGGTTCATTTTTCAGAATTCTTCATTTTTTTTCAGAATTCTTCATTTTTTAATCTCACATTTTTCTTCTTTTTGTTTTTTTAATTTCTTTTTTAATCTCAAATTTTAATGAAATGAGGCAACTGAAAACAGACATTTTGGTGCCCTTATGCTTCTTGGAATTTAAACTCAGATTTTGCACTTCTCTTAGTACAAATTACAAGTTCCATCCTTTTCCCTCTATTAACCTCTAAGCCACTCAAGGGCAAAGGGCGATACTGTAGTAGAATGCCTTTTTCTTTTCTTTTTTTAACTCTTCATGGACAGGTCCTTCCTAGAAACAACAGATAACTAGTTCTTTCTTGTAAACCTTAACAAGTGAGAAAAAATTTCAAGTATTTTACACACCTTCTCCCTTAAAAATCTTTTCCAATTATTTTCACTGTAGAAAATTTCAATCCTAGAGAGTAGAAAGCCTAGTATCACAAGCGCTCCTATACCCCTCACCCAGGTCAGCAGTGACCAGCTCTTCAGCAATTTCATTTCATCCACATTCCCATCCACTACCACCCCAAACTCTTTTGAAGCAAATCTAAGGTTTCCTTTTACTTGTATATATCCCAGTTCCTACTGATTTTCAACAACTTGTCTTTGCCTTCCTTTCCACCCTCCACCTGCCAAAAGAAGTGCACAGAATAACACAGGGGACTGAGGCTATTTTAGCTGGTGGTTCCTCATAACTACTATCCCTCTGCCCATCCCTTTCTGGATCACCTTCTGTAACATTCACCAACATCACCATGAAATGGCCACCATGGTGTTCAATCCCTAAACTACAGCCTATTTCACTTGGAAATATATTTGTATTCCCCCCTCCCAATAAACCCCTTCTCTTGTTTGAACAAGTGAAAATAAAAATTGTGCCAAAATTTCTATTCTGTTGATAAAAATTTATTCTGATTTGTTCCCCCAGATAGGGTAAAAAGAGGCAAAGGGAGTGCAGAAGGAATGGAAGAGGAATGAAATCCAACACTTAAAATGGTAGACTCTGCCTAACTGGCTGTGTATAAATACTTACCATCTGCTACTTTAAGAATGAATATTTGTAAACATCAGTCAAAAATTTGAGATCCTTTTAGACAGAGGATGTTTACAAAATGAATTATCATTTAAGGGAACTACTGCCTTCAGAATTTTGGTATCAATAACAGTAGCTGCTTCTGAGCCTAAGAAGTGGTTATGTAAAAACAATTAAAGCAAAAAAAAAAAAAATTAATTAAGGGAGGATGCCCTCTGTTTCTATAGCTGCTCTAACCTTCTTTTATTTTGACGTGAGATTTCTTGGCCTCCACTCATATAGCAACCACCATCCCACACTTTCTTCTCCACACCCTTTACAAATGGAATTCCGAAAGGAGGCACTTTCGAGTTCCTCCTGGGAAATGTCTCATCTTGAGGACGTCTCGGTGCAATAATTGAGATTTCATCTCCTTCTTCCTCTGCACTCCGCTCTGCCCATCGCTTGCCCAGAGATCTCCTTAGAAATCCAGAGGAAGCAAGGAATCCAGAGGAAAACAAGCCCCAGTCCACAAGCCACAGCCTCTCCTCCCCAGGACCGCCAGTGCATCGCCTTGGCATCCGGGTCCGGGGAGAGAGCAGCTTGCAGACACCACGCCGCTTGTTTATCCATCCGCGTCCCGCGTTAAACATCCCGGCGGGGCGCTCCCTACCGTATTTCAGACTCTTTCCTCCCAGCGGTTAAAAAATACAAAACTGACCCCGCTAATGTCTCTTCCCGCAGGCGGCAACACAAGGCGTCCCTCTAACTCCTACTACTCTCCCCTCCAGGCCGAACGCCGCAATCCCCACATCAAATCCAAGATCTAAGTTGCCCCTGGGAGAATCACAAGCGCACCCCAAACCACCACAGGGCAAACGTCCTCGCCACTAGAGGGAAGACACCAGTTCTCACTCACCCCTGCAACCCCAAACCCAAGCCCTGGGACGCGGCCCCGCCAGGGCCGCCCCGCCCCCCGGGAGAGCGCCCGACCCACCCGCACCTCCTTGGACAGAGAGCAGAAGAGGACGGCGGGTCTGGGCGCCGAATACCTAACGCAGCCCTGAAAATCCCCGGCCTTCCACGCCCCCACTGAGTCTGCCCGCCGCGCTAAGGAGAGGGGGGTCCCGCCCGCGCCTCTGATCGGGAGGTGCGGGGACCCAGATCTGCGCCCCGCGCTCGGGCCGCTGGGGGGACCCACACCAGCGGCCCTTGCTCTGGCCGCCGGAGGGGGGGTGGTGGCGGTTCACTCCAGCGCCCCCTCACCTCGGGAGGGCGAATCTGGCGCGCACCTCCCGCTCAAGCCGAGGCCAACGAGAGGCATCCGGACCTGCACCTTCCGCCAGGGCCGCCGAGACCACCGACAGGCGCGCGATCTCGCCCACCGGGGGCAGCCCGGCCCGTGTCCCCCAGCCCAGGCGCGCAAGGCACCTTTCCCCCACCTCCCTGCATCCTAGCGGGCCCGGCCCCTCACTCACCCAGAGCTCAATGCCCCAGCTCATGGTGCAGGGGGCGGGAAGGGGCGCGCCGCGCGGCGGGGCGCGGCTCTCCGGTCCCCCTCCCCGGCGATCCCGTCTCCCCGGGAGATCCCCGCAATCGAGGAAAGCCCGTGCCCCGTGCGGCCGCCGCCTCCTCCGGCTCACTGCTCCTCGCCTAGGGTCTCCGCGGCGCTCCTCCTCCCCGGTCGTTCCTCGGCAAAATGGCCCAAGGAAGCAGCAGCCGCGGTCGCCGCAGCGCCCGCCCGCCCCACACCCGAGAGCGAGGGGCGGGGGAGGGGCGGGGCGGGGCGGGGCTGCGCGCTGGGGGCGGGGCCGGCCTGACAGCTCGCGCACGCGCGCGCCCCGGCCCCAGCCCAACTTCCCCCCCTGCGCCCCCCGCCCCCCCTCGGTCCCCCGCCCGCGTGGCCCGGGGGTCCGGAAGGACTTGCAGAAAGCAGGAGGCCCTGGTGGGACTTGGAGCCGCCGGCTTCCCCGCTGCCGATCTTTTTTTTTTTTTCTTATTAGCAGCCACACTCTCTGCTCTTAGGGACAAACCACTCGCCTCCGAACGGAGCCGGCCCCTGTTATTACGGGGGCTCTGCCGAAGCCTGAGGTTGCTCCCCTGCGCCGAACGCCGCTTTGAATTTAAGGACCATGCTTTTCGTTGCTCAGCCATCGGAGCTCGCTCGAGCGGGTCTTTTTCCCCACCGCCCGGGGAGCCTTGGAGGCCCGAGCGGCTTTCGCAGCCTTGCGCGGTGGGCGTGGGGCCAGGTGTGGTGCTGTGTACTGCACACACAGAAGGACTCAGAGGCCGAGCGCGACCTAGCCGAGTGGCTGGGGAAAGGAGTCCAGGGGCTCACAACCGGTGATTTCTAATCTCTGAAACCGGTGATTTCCGACTTCTTCGGCCGAGAAACTCTCAGACGTTGAAATCACGTTGCCGCGTAGTGGGTGAAAAAAGCAAAGGCGCTGGGTCCACAGATCCGCGTGTCTGTCTCCAGTCCCGCCACCCGCACTCACTAGCTGGGTGGCCTAGAACAAGGCCTCCACCTCTGTAGAAGCTCAGAGCTTTCTCCCCCACCTCCCGCCAAAGGGAGGCAGTAACTAACTACTCAGCTCAGCGAGAGGAGACGACCACCTGTTACCCGGCCAGTGGTTGGTAAACTGAGAACTAATTTTTAAGTAGATACGGACTCCTTTTTCCCTGCACTCCCTCAGTATACACAAACAACATTCCGGGATTGTGTGTGTGTGTGTGTTGCTCAGTCGTGTCCCACTCTTTGCGACCCCATGGACTGTGACCCACCAGGTTCCTTTGTCCGTGTAATTCTCCGGGCAAGAATACTGGAGCGGTGTGCCATTTCCTGCTCCGGGGGATCTTCCCCACCCAGGGATCCATCGGGGTCTTCTGCATTGCAGGCGGATTCTTCCCTGTCTGAGCCACGGGGAAGCCCGATTCCAGGAATGGGACTGGAGAACTGTCTGGATTCTGACTCCTTCCTCTGAATCACTAGACCCTTTCTCCCCCAACTTTTCTTTCTTCCTCAGCTAATCCTACTGACTTTTCTGACTATCTGTGAACTCCTAAAATGGACCCCATTTAAGAAGTATTTCAGCTGCCTGTCTCTCTAATCCCACTACACCCAGCTTCAACCAGCTTATCATTCTTCTCCAAGACAGGGTGGAGCAAGGGTGGTGTTCTGCTCTTGCAGATAAACCAAGTCTACTTCCTTTGTTGGACAGGATTACAATAAATTTAAACTGTCAAACCTGTTTTGGTCTGTCTTTTTTCAGTAAGGAATTCCTTCCATCAGTTTGTTTTTAGTGTGTGTTTTAAATATTTTGTTCTCAGTTACCCGGTCTGGAAACTCTGTACTCCAATCCCGCTAGACCTGTAACCATCAGAACAGCCAGCTACTTAGCTCCCAAGGTACATTCATGAACAGCTTCATTGAGGTGGAGAGGTCAGAAACTCGATTAATACTGCACAGTTTAGTTTGCTATTTGGAAATGCTGAGTGAAATGCAGGTAATCTAACAGGACCCTGCCTCACAAATCACCTCAATTTCTTCCTGCCAAGATTTACTATTTTTTCAAACACAGTGATCTAATCTTGACTGCCTTCTAGAAGACTTCTCAAAAACAGTGACTTGTTAAAAATAAAAAAAGGAAAAAAAAAAAAAAAAACAAAGATTAAAAAAAAAATTAAAAAAAAACAAAACAGTGACTTGTGAAAAGATGCTAATCAGGAGGAAAAACAACCTGCAGCTCTAAAGACAGAAAGGGGGGACAAAGAGCAAGAGAGAGAGACCACATTAAAAGGAAACCTTTTAAGATGAGTAAGCAGGAAACAGTTATAGGAACCCATTAAAAGCCACAGCAGCAGTACTGTATGGAACTGGGTTAATTAGACCACACTGCAAATACCTTTAACTTCATTTAAGTCTGATGGTAACTGAAAAAAAAAAAGGGTTGAAGGTATCAGAATCGCCAAGAAATAAAAGAAAAAGTCACCACTGATTTTAAAGCAATGGAAACAAACAGGATTCAGCATAAAAAGAAATAAGCTAGTAAAGTAAAAGATTAAATACAGCACAGTATTTTTCAGAAGGAACTAAATCCATTTCAGTTTCCCTTATAGTAAAAGGGAGTGAGTTTAACAGAACTTCTATTAACAAGTCACTGTAACTAACCTACTTAGGAATCAGTTTTCACAAGAGGTTATTGTAAATCCTGTGGCTTCCCCACTGGCTCAGTAGTAAAGAATCCATTTGCCAATGCAGGAGACGAGGGTTTGATCCCTGGGTCGGGAAGATCCCCTGGAGGAGGAAATGGCAACCCATTCCAGTATTCTTGCCTGGAAAATCCCTTGGACAGAGGAGCCTGGGGGGCTACAGTCCATGGGGCTGCAGGAGAGCGGGACATGATTTAATGGCTAAACAATTGTAAACCCCACCCATGTAAATACTGAAATGACCTCAGTTCAGTTCAGTTCAGCCCCGCAGTCGTGTCCGACTCCTTGCAACCCCATGGACTGCAGCATGCCAGACCTCTCTGTCCATCACCAACTCCCATAGTTTACTCAAACTCATGTCCACTGAGTTGGTGATGCCACCTAACCATCTCATCCTCTGTCGTCCCCTTCTCCTCCTGCCTTCAATCTTTCCCAGCATCAGAGTCTTTTCCAATGAGTCAGGTCTTCGCATCAGGTAGCCAAAGTATTGGAGTTTCAGCTTCACCATCAGTCCTTCCAATGAATATTCAGGACCGATTTCCTTTAGCATGGACTGGTTGGATCTCCTTGCTCTCCAAGGGACTCTAAATTACCTAGGGGATCGGTTTGCGCTATATAGACCTATTTCACCTTTTAGGAACACGTGGAGAATATTGATTTACAAAGTTATGATCTTGGCAGGTGACTACATAAATTTCCACTGAATAATATGATCACATGGATGTTATTAGCACAGAAATAAGGTATCTAGAAAATACAGACTCTGTATAGTTGCCATGGAGTTAGAGGTGAACAATTCTAATAGGGTCAGCAACTCCAATGTATCTTGCTAGTATAAACATCTGATTCAGCGGCTTAGATATAGAGATATCACTGTCTAATCTATTTAAAAGGCTTCCTTGTTGTTCAGTTACTAAGTCATGTCCAACTCTTTGCGATCCCATGGACTTCAGCACGCCAGGCTTCCCTGTCCTTGACTATCTCCCAGAGTATTATCAAACTCATGTCCATTGAGTTGATGATGCCATCCACTAAGTTGATGACACCATCTCATCGTCTGTTGCCCCTTTCTCCTCCTCCCTCAATCTTTCCCAGCATCAGGGTCTTTTCCAATGAGTTGGAAAAGTATTGGAGCTTCAGCATTAGTCCTTCCAATGAACGTTCAGGGTTGATTTTCTTTAGGATTGACTGGTTTGATCTCCTTGCTGTCCAAGGGACTCTCAAGATCTTCAGCACGACAGTTCAAAAGCATCAATTCTTTGGTGCTCAACCTTCTGGTCCAACTTTCACATCCGTACATGACTACTGGAAAAATCATAGCTTTGACTATATGGACGTTTGTCAGCAAAGTGATCGCTCTGCTTTTTAATAAACTAAGTGGTTTTGCAATTGTTCCATTGGGATCCAAGTGTTTCACTACTTATTAGGTATGTGGCCTTAGACAAGTTACTTAAACTCTCAGAACTTCACTTAAAACATGGATCTCCAAGGTTGTTGTGAAGCTGAAAGAAGGGAGCTAGCAGTGAGCACAGAGTGGATGGCCCCGCACAGAAAGCTCTAGAGCTTTGGTTGAATTACTTCCCTTCTCTAGGCCTCAGTTTCCTCCTCCATAAAATGGACATAACGCTTTGCTCGAAAAGTTACTGCAAAGATGAAAAGAAAGAACACACGTAAAATGCTTAGCACATGGGGGCACAGTATTGGTTCCCTATTCTTTCCTCTTATTTTTTGGAGGATTTTTACTTCTTCTATCAAGGAAAGCAATCCTTTAAGCACTGCTGATGCAGCAAAACAGATTGCCTGAACTACCATTGATTGGTTGTCTATCACTGAAGTACTCTTCTTAATGAAATTCTCAGGATTTTTTTTCCCCTTTAAAATAGCTTCCATCAGTTTCCAGCTTAAAATTCTCCATTTGTTTAGCATTCAAACCACTTACTAAGGACCCAAGAAAGCAGTGGAGTGGAAAAAGTTGGAGTGGGATAAAAGGAGAACTCTGTCGTGAGTAGAATCTTAAGACTGCAACCAATTTTTGTACTCAATAATGGAATTCCCCTGTAGGTCTATTAAGATGTGCATAAAATCAGGAAAAACCAGTCGTCCGTGGCTGAGCAAGTTACACACTGTGCCACCAAATTGAAGAGAAGTGGACTGGAAGTTTTTCTCCAACCTGCAGGATTCAAGATGTGTCAGGGGCTAGCTTTTCCAAGAAGATGACTCTGCAAGGAGAGTCTGTGGGCATCCCCCAAGCCCCAAGAAATGACATTTCAAGTCAAAGAATGAAAGTGACATTTGACTTCTGAATATATTGCCAAGCTCTAGTTTGACCTCTGGTTCCCTGTACTGTGTTTATACAGAACTTTGATCAGAAATGTCATCTCTTTCAATAAGAGAGACAAGCAACAATCATAACTGGAGAATATTAATCCCATAATTACATTAAACATCTCTGGAAATTTCTAATCTGATGTCAAACATTATTAATCACACTAGATTCAAACTCCAAATTCTGCTACTAGTGGCAAACTTCAGTAGATCTTGCAATATTAGAGGAAACAGAAAAATAAGACCCACTTGACTAAGAGGGTAAGGCTAAAAGTCAGGTTTAGGATAGTCTTTCCAGCCCCTCAAGGCTTTTTCAGTCAGTACCTTAAAGTTTAATGCCCCTTTGAAAATGTTGCCAGGGAGAGGCAAACCTAACTTGTTCTGTTACTCAACAGGTTTGTTCCCAGTTACAGTATCATGATTATGCAAATAATCTGCTCTTGAAACTCTGGAATTATGTGCCTAAGTAAAATTGCCAAGATATCATTTTCACAGAATTTGAGAAGTAACTGTCTAAAACACCCTTCACTTTCAGTTCAGTCCAGTTGCTCAGTCGTGTCCGACTCTGCAACTCCGTATGGACTGCAGCACACCAGGCCTCCCTGTCCATCACCAACTCCTGGAGTTTATTCAAACTCATGTCCATTGAGTCAGTGATACCACCCAACCTTCTCATCCTCTGTCATCCCCTTCTCCTCCCACCTTCAATCTTTCCCAGCATCAGGGTCTTTTCAAATGAGTCAGTTTTTTGCATTAGGTTGCCAAAGTACTGGAGTTTCAATTTCAGCATCAGTCCTTCCAATGAATATTCAAGACTGATTTCCTTTAGGATGGACTGGTTGGATCTCCTCGCTGTCCAAGAGACTCTCAAGAGTCTTCTCCAACAATACAGTTCAAAAGCATACTTCACTTTAAGTCTTTGTAATTTGTGTTCCCTTTCTTTTGTTGTTCAGTTGCTAAATTGTATCTGACTTTGACCCCATGGACTGCAGCATGCCAGGCTTCCCTGTCCTTCACCAACTCTTGGAGTTTGCTCAAATCTCTCAGTTGTAAACTAATGACTGGCACAATATAGTTCTCAAACAACTGAAGAAGCTATTTCTCATAAACTTCTGGACAGATGCCACTGGTATGTGACCCTGTGAAAGTCACATAATAATTCCCAAGTGAAAAGGAGCAAGGTATAAAAACCCAGCTTTGAGCCCTTGTAAAACTGTTTTCCGGAGACTAAAAGACAAAGGTCTCCTATTTTATAAACTAGTTATTCTAATATAAAATTAAGATTCTTTCTGATCAATGTTTTTAGAAGTCTATTATTTTCAAATTTAAAACCAGAGATTCTCAAAAATGGTACCTCACTTTAAAAACTATACAATAAGGATCCAAAACATTTCAGATTGCCTTTAAAAATGAAGCGCGTGCGTGCTCAGTTGTATCTGACTCTTTGTGACCTCATGGACTGTAGCCTGCCAGGCTCCTCTGTTTGTGGGATTCTCCAGGCAAGAATACAAGAGTGGGTTGCCATTTCCTCCTCCAGGGGATCTTCCCAACCCAGAGATCAAATCCGCATCTCCTGCACTGGCAGGTGGATTCTTTACCACAGAGCCACCTAGGAAGCCTCCATAAAAAAAGGGAAACGGCACTTAAAAATCCCCATTTCTTTTGACAACTAGTTTGATACTGAAGTGAGGATCAGTTGACTGTCTTTGGTTTTTCCTCTTACCTAAAAGAATCAATTATTTTTTATTTCTTCCATGTTCTTTCATATTGCTGATTTTTAAAATGCTTTCTGAATATTTCTCTTGAATTTTGCTTGATAAGATACTGGCTACTCAGATTCTGGGACTTTATTTTTTGAAAATTTAAAAGAATTAAAAAATAAATAAAATTTTAATAATCAGAATGCCATGTGTGATATAGTGGGCCAAGAAGCACAGAGCCAGTTTTAAAGCAGATCAGGTCCAGTCCTGGATGCTTGCCCAAAATTACCTAAGTACTTGTGTGACCCTCAGCAAATCATTTTTGAGTTCCTTGGATTTGTTTCCACATCTGTTAACAAGGTGAAAGGATTTGTTGACTTTCTAAGGACACTTCCAACCTCGTATGAGATTAATTTTTTTATAACAATTGCAGGATAAGGATTAAATGCTGGGCTTTGTGGGCAAGGCCTGGATGACAGTCATTTATAAATGATCAGACCACCCTTGAATAAATTTTTCTAACCAAGTCTTTTCTTTAAGAAAGGAACAAAAATACAGACCATACAAAGATTTTGTGGTCTTCAATGAGATAATGTGCACAAAGACCCTGATGCTGGGGAAGACTGAAGGCAAAAGGAGAAGGGTGTAGTAGAGGGTGAGATGTGTTAGACAGCATCTGACACAATTTGAGCAAACTCTGGATGACAGTGGTGGACAGAGGAGCCTGGTGTGCTGCAGTCCACGGGATCACAAAGGGTAGGACATGACTTAGTGACTGAACAACAACATATAACATACTTAGCAGAATACTTGGCAAACTTAACTGCTTAATAAATAGATTAACTATTATCTCATTTGTGGATTTCCAAGACAATAAAGTTTCTTGTTCTAAGTTTCTTCATCTGTAAAATTGTGTAGTAAGATCAGATGAGAATTTTGTTCAAAGAAGTAAGATGACATATTCATAACACATGGCTAAAATAAAAGGTTGGAGAAAGAAGTTAAACCACCAACTAGTAAACACTGCCTTTCTATCTGCCTGGGTACACCTTGGTGCCCTACTTTTGTTCTTACAGAGGGTGTGACAGAACCTGTACTAGTTTTTGACCTGCCAGCAATGCAGGACACCCCAGCTGGATTCTTGGGTCGGGAAGATCTGCTGGAGAAGGGATAGGCTACCTACTCCAGTATTCTTGGACTTCTCTTGAGGTTCAGCTGGTTAAGAATCTGCCTGTAATGCAGGAGACCTGGCTTGGGAAGATCCCCTGGAGAAGGGAAAGGCTACCCACTCCAGTATTTTGGCCTGGAGAATTCCACAGACAACCCAACTGAGCCACTTTCATTTTCAAGAATTCATAGATTCATGACTTTGACTGAGATCGCACAGCTAAAAGATCTGGGACTCTCACTCCTCTATTCTGTACTTTCCCTCCTGATTTTTTTTTTTTTTCACTTTATTTTCATTTAGATACATCATGTTAACTTCAGTTCCTAGTTCCAGTTAAAAACATTAGAAATCTGATTCTGTCATAAAACACTGATAGTCATGCAGTACTGGGGAATTCCTTGTGGTTTTTATTTTCTTCTCTTTTGTTTAAATGATTGCCCACAAACAGCATGCCTTGTGTGGCAAGCCAAAAAAAAGCAAAACAAAAAACACCTAAAAACTAAATAAACCTAGCTAGTCTATTGGTAATTTTAATAAGTATATCTTTTTTATAACTCCATGATAAAAATAGCGATTTGGAGGGAACAAACTACTGAATTCTTTCATTAAAAGTCTCTCGACAAATTCGAAAGATTAGAAGCAAGGAAAGTTTCCACACAGGATTAAGAGATTCATACTCTAGTGGTTGGATGAAATAGCATGAAGCGATTTAACAGTATTTTTCCACGTGACTCCCACTTCAACCTGGAACAAATGACAATCTCTCAGAGTTTCAGTTTGCTTACCAGTAAAGTGGGGGGTGGGGGGTGGGGGGAAGTAATACTTACACCTACCTCCTATTTCATCAGACCGTTTCAAGGATTACATGCAAAAATGCACCCAAAAGGCTTAACGAAGTGCCTGATACGTTGTCCTTGCTTAGTCGCTCAGTTGTGTCCGATTCTTTTGCAACCCCAAGGACAGGCTCCTTTCTGTCCATAGGATTTCCCAGACAAGAATACTGGAGTAAGTTGCCATTTCCTCCTCCAGGGGATCTTCCCAACCCAGGGATGGAACCACAGTCTCTGTGTCTCCTGCACCGCAGGTGAATTCTTTACCGCTGAGGCACTGGGGAAGAAGTACCTCGTAAAGGCTCAATAAATTACTAAAACTACCTCATCAAAAATTTGTGTGAAGTGCCTCAAAAAATAAGAACAGCAACAACAAAACAGCCAAGGACTGACGACAAGCCACGAACTTAGTTCTTCTACCGAGGCACGGCTGCTCGGGGAAATCGGTCCGATCAACCGCCAGGCACCAAGGAGGCATTCCCCGCTCAGGAACGCCAGGTCCCTCGGTGGCGGAGGGTCGCGCAGGCCCAAAGTCCCTTTCAAAGCTCCGCGGGGCGGAGACAACGCCGGGGTTGGTCCAGCCCAGCGACTGTTACCATGGCAACCGCCACAGGCTACCCACTCCGGGCGCACCTCTTCTGGCTAAACCGAAAAGTCCTCACAGCAGAGGCCAACTGAACGGCCCCGAAGTGTACCCACCCCACTCCCGGGACCGCAAGCTCCGGGAAAAAAGGCCACAGTCTCCCCGCCGCTGGCCGCAGATAGCACCCTTTCAGGCGCTTCCGGCAGCCGCCGCCCCTTAACCCCGGAAGTGGGCGGGAGAGGAAGCAGCTGGTGATGCTGGAACAAACATGGCCGCCCCGGCGCCCGTCGGCCTTTCGGGCTCCCGCAGTCCTCGGGTAGCCGCCGGCCTCCGGTTATTCCCAGTGTTGGGGCTGCTGCAGCTGCTGACCGAGCCCGGCCTGGGCCGCGTCCACCACCTGGCGCTCAAGGTAAGGGCGACCAGGGCCCTGCAAGACCAGGGCGGGGGACAGAGGCGGAGGCCGCTCCCTGATGCTGGGGGCAACTTTTGGCCCAGGGGGAGCGGGGGTGGGGGGGTTGTCTGTGAGCCTTTGGGTTCCCGCTTCTATTCCCAGTCGCGGCCTCCCTACTAGAGGGGTCTGTTGGGAACTGTGGGAATGGCGGGAGTCCTCGGTCGGTCTGGAAAGGGTAGGAAGATTCGAGAGGGGAAGGGGCTGAACTGCGGCGTAACCCCAAAGGACTCTCAGGAGGCTGTGCTTGCAGTCCTGTTGGCTTCCCTGTCTTCCTTGCCGAGAGCAACTTGATCTTCCTCCCTTTTATCTCCAACTTCTACCCCCGACTTCGCTCGCCCGCTGTCTCCTTTCGTCCATCCCCCTGGTGCCTGGCGGTTGAAAGGTGCGCGGAACCTTTGCCTCAGTTTCCCTGGCGGGCTTGGCGGTCTCTGGCCTGAGCAAAGCGAGCATCTCCAGGAGGAATTTCGAATCTCGCTTGAAATCCATTACCGGAAATTTAAGCCCAGCAATGAAAATATGTTTTTGATTAGAAGCCCCTTTTAGCCCTCGCTTCTGTCATTGTCTGTCTAGGGAAGAAATTTACGATAGGCCTAGAATGAACCCTTTGTATCCTGTTTTTTAACTCAAAACATGCCTCCATGTGATTTAGCTGGTTACTATATGAGACCAGGAAAAATAAATCGTTGTGACCCAAAACCTTGTACATTATTTTCATTCTGTAAGGTATTCTTAGCAGAGTGAGGTTTGAGCAGTGAGAAAGTTTGTTTTATTAAAACCCAGTACATTAAGCAATGTATTTTGTGACTGTAGAGTTTAAAGAATACAGAATCTGGATAAAAAAAAAACTTGTCTAGACCCATACTGTTATTTGTAAATAAAAATTATCCTGATTAAAATGGTTGTCACCTGCAGGGAGAGAAGTGAGTCTTGGCTCCTTTTGAGAATATGTTGAAAGATATTGAATCTCATCCCAGAAAATGCAGGTAGAAATGTAGGCAAAACTTCTTGGAATTTATAGGGCTTTGTAATCCTGCTGAAGCTTATCCATAGGCCTTAGTCCCCATGCCTGTGACTCCAAGTGACCAACCTCTAAAATTCTTTCACTTTATAGTTTAGAATCTTGAGTCTTAGGTGAAGTCATGTAACTGAGTTTTTGTAGCTTATAAATTCGAGCCAAAACTAATACTGAACCATGGATACACTAAACCATGTCTCTTGGCTTTGGGCATGTCTAGAATTAAAATGTCAGATAGCCAGCATCATTAGGTAAATATTGACAATGTTGATATAGAAGGAAAAGTATACTACCCTCAGTGGGAGAAGCAACCTGAATTGGTGTAATTCTGGTGATTGATTTCTCCATATTGTGCTACATTGCTTAATGTTTTTCATCTTTGTTTTCTGAAATACTTGGTGCCCATTTCATAATCAATACTGTACTTGTTTCTCTTGTCTTAATCAGTCTGACATTTTGCCCAAGAAAGTGGAGTCACCTGAAGGGAGCCTGTCAGAGCAGCAACGTTAGATTGTCTTATTTTGCTTGAGATTGAGAGAGAGAATTTCAACCATACACCAAAATAGGCAGAATAGTATAGTGAATTCCCATGTGGCTGTAACCATTAACCAATGACTAATTCTGCCCTATCGCCACATGCATCCCTTCTCACTTGCATTCTTTATTTTTTAACTAGAAAACAAATCTTTTTTTTCTGTGTAATGTGTTTACTTATGTGGCTGCCTCTGGCCTTAGTTGAAGCAAGTGGGGTGTCAGTTTCCTAACCATGATCGAACCAACATCCCCTGCACCACAAGGCAGAGTTTCAACCACCAGGTCACCAGAGAAGTCCCCCTTTCATTCTTTATTCAGTTTTCTCATTCCATGTTACATTTTCCATTATTCCTCTAGTCTTCTCAAATTCCTTGTCTTTTGTGTTTTAGATTCCTTAACTTTTGGTAACTCTTGAGGCATAATTTATATACATTAAAATTCATACGTTGTAAACGTACAATTCAGTGATTGTTGGTAAATTTACTGAGTTATGCAGCTGTCACCACAATCCAGCCATAGAACATTTCCATCACCCATGTAAGATCCCTTTTGTTGGTTTACAGTTAATTCCTAGTCTGACCTCCGGCCCCAGACAACCACTAATCTACTTTGTGTCTATAGATTTGCCCTTTCTGAATGTTTCATATAAATGGAATCACACAGTATATGGTCCTTTTTGTCTGACTTCTTTTACTTATTTTATTGAGGTTCATCCATGAAGTACTGTGTATTAGTAATTCATTCCTTTTAATGGCCAAATACTTTTTCATTGTATGAATATATCACCTATGCTCAGCCATTTACCAGTGACATTTGGACGTTTGGGTTTCCATTTTTGCCTGTTGTAATATTGCTGCAAACATTCACATGCAAGTCTTTGGGAAACATATGTTTTCATTTTGGGGGGTGATAGCTAGGAGTGGAGTAGAATTGTTGGGTCATATGGTAGATAGCTTCCCAGGTGGCTCAGATGGTAAAGAACCCACCTGCTAATGCAGGAGACACAAGAGACATGGATTTGATCCCTGGGTTGGGAAGATCCCCTGGAGTAAGAAATGGCAACCTGTTCCAGTATTCTTTGGGCGTCCCTGGTGGCTCAGAAGGTAAAGAATCTGCCTGCAATGCGGGGAAGATCCCCTGGAGAAGGGAATGGCTACCTGCTCCAGTATTCTTGCCTGGGAAATCCCATGGACAGAGGAGCCTGACTTGCTACAATCCATGGGGTCACAAAAGAGTTAGACACGACTGAGCGACTAACACTTTCACTTTTTTTTTCATGGTATATTTAACTTTTTAAGAAACTGCCAAAGGAAAAAAAAAAAAGAAACTGCCAAAGTACTTTCTAAAGCAACTGTACCATTTTGCAGTCCTACCAGCAATTTGTGAGGGTTCTGCTTTCTACATATTGTGCCAACATTTGTCCTTCTTATATTATTTTCAAGTGAATCAAAGTCATCATATTCTTTGATCCTTAAAATCCATAAATGTTTCAGTATATGTTTCAGTATGTACCTACAAGAAATAGGGACTCTTAAAAACGTAACTGCAGTATCAGATGATACCCTTATGCTTGAAAGCGAAGAGGAACTAAAGAGCCTCTTGATGAAAGTGAAAGAGGAGTGTGAAAAAGCTGGCTTAAAAGTCAACATTCAAAAACTAAGATCATGGCACCCGGTCCCATCACTTCATGGCAAATAGTTGTAGAAAAAATGGAAACAGTGACAGATTTTTTTTTAGGGCTTCAAAATCACTGCAGATGGTAACTGCACCCATGAAATTAAAAGACACTTGCTCCTTGGAAGAAAAGCTATGACCAACCTAGAGAGCATATTCAAAAGCAGAGACATTACTTTGCCAACAAAGGTCCGTCTAGTCAAAGCTGTGGTTTTTCCAGTAGTCATGTATGGATGTGAGAGTTGGACCATAAAGAAGGCTGAGCACCGAAGAATGGATGCTTTTGAACTCTGGTGTTTCAGAAGACTCTTGAGAGTCCCTTGGACTGCAAGGAGATCAAACCAGTCAATCCTAAGGAAATCAATTCTGAATATTCATTGGAGGGACTGATGTTGAGACTGAAGCTCCACTTTGGCCACTTGATGAGAAGAACTGACTTAACTGGAGAAGATGCTGATACTAGGAAAGATTGAAGGCAGGAGGAGAAGGGGACGACAGAGGGTGAGATGGTTGGATGGCATCACCGACTCAATGGACACGAGTTTGAGCAAGCTCTGGGAGATGCTGAAGGACAGGGAAGCCTGGTGTGCTGCAGTCCATGGGATCGCAAAGAGTCAGACACCACTGAGTGACCGAACAACAATGTCATTTTAACAGAAAACAGGATAATGTTTAATATCATGAAATACCAAATCAGGTTCAATTTCCATTGATCATAAATGGATTTAAACTTTTTAAAAATTAAAAAAAAAATTTTTTTTTTAAAATCAGAATCTAAATAGTGTCCTCACATTATGATAGGTTAATATGCCTCTTAAGTCTGTCTTGATCTAGGGAGGTCTCACTCCTTCCAGCTCCCCTGTGCTGGATTTTGCTGATTATTTCCTCAGAGTGTAGTTTAGTATGTTCATCTGTGCTTCCGTCCTGTGTGGCCTAGATTTGCTGGATTATGTGTGTTTGTGTGTTTAAGAAAAACTAGAAATCCAGGCTTTCAAGTGAAACTAGCTAGCTCAAATTCAAATTTAAAGACAAAAGCAAAGCACTGTGTTGGCCACATGTAGCACATTTGTGGGCCAGTGTAGTCAGTGGATCGCAGTTGAGGAGCTGTTTAAAGTAGAGACGTGGCCAGGTAGGTGACCATAAGCTCTGTTAAACGTTACTCTGTTTTCTAAAATTCAGTTTGTGGGAAAAACTAGATTAACGTATCATTATCCCACTTGCTTTGTATTTCAAAGCAGTCTAAAATGTGAAGTTATTGAGGAACATAAACCATTTCTTATGTTCCGATATTTAGTGAAAAGTTTAAAACAACTTTCTAAAAGTAAGGGGGAAAAGGAGAAAAATATAGTAGTTGTGTATAATGGTTATGGGAATTTTCTTCTTTGTTTTTTTAGTTTTGTCTCCAGATCTGCCCTTCTGAGCTCTGGACAAGTGTATCCAGTTTCCTAAGCCCCATTCCCACTTAAGTGGCTCATAATCGTCTCTGTATGTTAGAAACATCCTCACCCTTCACCCCTAATCTGTACGTACTTTTTCTCTAGTTTTTCTTGGTAACTGGGACCACCAGCTTCTCATTTTCTTAAGTCAGAAATGTTTTATCCTTACCTTCTCATCACCTGGTTTCATAGATTTGTGTTCTAAATACAAAGCTGTCCAGCCCATTCACTGCTGTCATCGCCACTGTAACTATGAGGTCTAGGCCATCCTTGGACCAGGGAGGTCTCCTCATGCCCGTTTTCCTAGCATTGTGTTAGTTCCTATGTTGTTTTGTAGCCTTATCTTCCTAAAAGCCAGAGCCAGTCATGACACTCCCCTTTAAGCCCATCGGTGGCACCCTGTTGCCCTTGGGGGGCTCTCAGGCTCTGCCAGCCTTCTCTCTGCTGACGGTGCTGCCTTTCTTTAGTTTCTTAGTTCGTACGTGTGCACTTCGGTGAATTTTTTAAGTGTCTGAATGTACCCAGGTAACCAGCACCCAGGTCAAGCAGTGGGGCTTACTAATACCCCAGGAGCCCCCTTGGTTTTCTCTCCCAGTCACTAAAAGTCTTGAAATACCCAGCACGCATCAAAACAGGAGAAGGAGTGAGGTCTTGTCCTGCTCTCTTTTGCACCGTAAAGCTACGTGAGTCTATAGTGGGGATCAGGCAGATGGATGGGGCAGAATGGGAAACACAGATAAGAGACTCATCCTAGTGAAAACTTGGTGTGCACTAGAGGGGGCGCTGTAGGGCAGTGAAAGTTAGACCGTTCTGAAGTGGTCTCAGGACAACTCGCTGGCTCTCCATGGGAGGAGGGGTGGGAATAGATGCTTATCCTGCAAACAAAGTGTATTCCAGGTGAATTAAAGACTAAATGTGAAAACAGAACTCTAAAACTTTTAGAATAAAATATCATGAATATTTTTGGGCCTTCCCTCAGTTGGTAAAGAATCCACCTGCAGTGCAGGAGACCCTAGTTCGGTTCCCGGGTCGGGAAGATCCCTTGGAGAAGGGATAGGCTACTCACTCCACTATTCTTGGGCTTCCCTTGGGGCTCAGCTGGTAAAGAATCCACCTGCAATGCGAGAGACCTGGGTTTGATCCCTGGGTTGGAAAGATCCCCTGGAGAAGGGAAAGGCTACCCACTCCAGTATTCTGGCCTGGAGAATTCCACGAACTATACATGGGTCACAAAGAGGCGGACACAACTGAGCGACTTGGACTATCACGAATATTTTAGACTTTTGGAATAGAGAAGGGTGTATTTTAAAAGACATTTAAAATTGTTATCAGGAATAAACATTGACTTTTTAAAAAAAGTTATTGAAATATAGTTGGTTTACAGTGTTGTGTTAACGTCTGCTGAACAGCAGAGTGACTCAGTTACATATTTTCTTGTATGTGTTGTGTATCATCATGGTTTATCGCGGGATATTGACTGCAGTTCCCTGTGTTTACAGTAGGTGCTTGTGGTTTATCCATCCTATGCTATATAGTAGTTTGCATCTGTTAATTCCAGACTTTCAGCACTTCCCTCCCCCACTCCCCTGATAGATTTTTTTGAAGAGGAAAACTGTCAGGAATAAGGATTAGTAGATTTTCTCCTTCAAAATATAAAAAGACTTGTATAAGAAAAGATACCACAGTTAAAAAAAAAAGACCAGGAAAAGATACTTGCAGCATCAAAGTCAAAGTTAGTACCCAGAATATATAAAGAACTTAAGGAAAAAAATCCAAAAGGAAAATGGACATATGATGTTTATTTATTTAGTTTTCTAATTTTTTACTTTTTAGGCCACACTGCCTGGCATGTTGGATCTTGCTTTCTCAACCAGGGTTGGAACCTGCAATGGAAGTGCAGAGTCTTAACCACTGGACTGCTGGGGAAGTCTGACATATGTGTTTTAAAAAAGCATTTTACAAAAGAAAAACTCAAATGGCTAATAAACCTAGATGAGATGCTCAAACTCATGAAGTATCAGGAAATGCAAACTGAATCAACATCGGCATTGATTCTCCCCCAAACTGGGAAAAATGAAATGTCTAATGACATCAAGGTTCAGTAAGGATGTAAGGAAAGTTTCTTATACTTTGGGAATTCATTTGGCAATTTCTAGTAAAATTAAAAAGTGCACACCCTGTGTCCTAGGATTTTCCATTTAGGTGTATATACCCTTAATCCCCACCCAGATAATACATAAAGTATGTGCAAGGGGGGCTTCCCTCGTGGTCCAGTGGTTGAGAATCCACCTTTCCATGCAAGGGACACCAGTTGGATCCCTGATCCAGGAAAGTCCCACATGCCACGGAGCAGCTGAGCCTGTGCATCACAGCTACTGAGTCTGCATTCTAGAGCGTGAGGACCACAGCTGCTGAGCCCACTTGCTGCAGCTGCTGAAGCCTGCATGCCCTGGAACCCATGCTCCGCAACAAGGGAAGCCACTGCAGGCGGAAGCTTGTGCACCAACCACAACTAGAGAGCAGCCCCTGCTCGCCGCAACTAGAGAAAGCCTGAGTGCAGCAGTGAAGACCCAGCACAGCCGAAGCGTAAAATGAGTGATGAATACATCTTTAAAACAGCAGAAAAAAAAGTACAAGAAAAAAAAAAGAAAGTACAAAAGAAAAAAAGTACAAGGAATTCTCGCAACAGTGTTGTCATAGCAAATGGTTGGAAATTACCTGAATGCCCAGGAGTGACTGGGATTTACCTGAATGCCCAGGTGATGCGTTGGGGAAGTAGATGTGCCATGATGTACATGTGATGGAACACAAGCATATAAAGTGAGGAACCAGAGCACGTTCAATGTCAGCACAGATAGGGCCTCAGAGAATGCAGTGCTGTCTGAAAAATGCAGGTTGCCAGATGTACACATACATTGTAACACAGTGTATCCAAATTTTAAAAACATCATGATACTGTATTGATGTTTATGGTTATGGATATATCATGAGTTTGGGAATGGATGGTCAAGGGGAATAGGATTTATTCTCTTCCTCTTCCTGCTTCTTGCCCTCTGTTCTGATGGCTCTGAAGCAGCTTCAATGTAGACACGTCGCAACTGTGAGCAGTGGGTAGTTGGCTATTTGTTACTCCTTTTACTTTTCTACAGCGAACGGGATTTTGAGCCTCATGGGGGAGAGGACTCTCTTGTCTCGCGGACCATTATTGCCCTTGGGGAGATTTCTGGCTTCCCTGTGGTGGAAGAAGAGGTTTCCTTATTCCTGGACAGTAAGGACTGGCCGTTGGGAGACTTTTTTTTTTTTGAGAGTGAGTCTTTTATCACTTCTTGGACCTTAGTCACTAGTGGCATTTTGTAAATACTGGTTTATTTACATTTGAATTAAATCAAAATTGAATGAGTGATTAGTGTGTTTGACCTTCTTGGTTCCTATTAAACTGAAATTTTGTGTCTTCTATTTGTATAGTGAAATACAGTTTACAGAGTGCTTTCCTTATATATCTTATTTGATATGGTAACATGATCACTTAAAAGGGACTGTTGGAAATTAGGTTAGATGAGGGTCCTGCAATTAATATATTGCTGGCAAATAATAATTGTTGAAAATAACTATTTTTTAGTAATTATAAATTAGTACATGGTCTTTGTTAGGAATTTAGAAAATACAGATTCCTAACAAAGACCATGTACTAATTTATTTCTCATGTTAGCAAGGTAATGCTCAAAATACTTCAAGCTAGGCTTCGACAGTTCATGAACCGAGAAATTCCAGATGTACAGGCTGGATTTAGAAAAGGCAGAGGAACCAGAGATCTGATTGGCAGTGTTCTTTGGATCATAGAGAAAACAAGGGAATTCCAAAAAAAATCTGCTTCATTGACTACACTAAAGCCTTTGTGTGGATCACAGTAAACTGGAAAACTCTCTTACAGAGATAGGAACACCAAACCACCTTACCTGTGTCCTGAGAAACCTGTAGGCAAGACAAGAAGCAACAGAACCTTACATGAACAACTAACTGGTTCAAAATTTGGAAAGGAGTACGTCAAGGCTGTATATTGATACTCTGCTTATTTAACCTCTATACAAAGTATATCATGAGAAATGCTGGACTGGATGCCTTTCAAGCTGGAATCAAGATTGCTGGGAGAAATATCTACAACCTCAGATATGCAGATGATACCAGTCTAATGGCAGAAAGTAAAGAGGAACTAAAGAGCCTCTTGATGAAGGTGAAAGAGGAGAGTGAAAAAGCTGGCTTAAAATTCAACATTCAATAAACTAAGATTATGGCTTCTGGTCACATCACTTCATGGCAAGCAGATGGGGAAAAGTGGAAACAGTGACAGATTTTATTTTCTTGGGCTCCAAAATCACTGTGGATGGTGACTGCTGCCATGAAATTAAAAGACATTTGCTCCTTGGAAGAAAAACTATGACAAACCTAGACAGTATATTAAAAAGCAGAGACATCGCTTTGCCAACAAAGGCCCGTACAGTCAAAGCTGTGATTTTTCCTGTAGTTGTATATAGATGTGAGAGTTAGACCATGAGGAAGGCAGAGCACCAAAGAACTGATGCATTTGAATTGTGGTCCCTTGGACAGCAAGGAGATCAAACCAGTCAAGCCTAAAGAAAATCAGTCCTGAATATTCGTTGGAAGGCCTGATGCTGAAGCTGCAGTACTTCGGCAACTTGATGCAAAGAGCCAACTCCTTTGAAAAGACCCTGATGCTGGGAAAGATTGAAGGCAGGAGGAGAAGGGGATGATGGAAGATGAGATGGCTGGATGGCATCATTGACTCAATGGGCATGAGTTTGAGGCAACTCTGGTAGATGGTGAAGGACAGGGAAGCCTGGTGTGCTGCAGTCCATGGGGTTGCAAAGAGTCGGACATGACTGAGCGACTGAACAACAAAGTGAAAGAAACAATGAATGGAATTTTAAAATACAAACGGAAAACAAACACTGGCAAAAATAATGATGTGGATTTGGGGAAGAACCAAATCCAAGTTTTAGAAAAATTCTTAGCCTAGTGCCTTGTATTTAGGATCTATGTGATAACTGTGAACATTTGGGCAGACAATTCCCAATGTGAAATTCATGACTTCACACAATGTGAAGTGCCTCTGTGGAACCTCAGCTTTGGGAGTATTCACAGATCCCATTGTTCTGTTGACCTTAACAGTTTGTGGACTGAGCTGAGATTGGAGTCACAGCTCTTGAGACAGTTTCAAGTACTGGGCAGGTGTCCCTTGTTGTCCTTCGGGGGGAGGAGCCAGGTGTATTCCTGGAGCAGCTTTGGCCACTTCTCCCTCCCCACCCCCCTCCCTGTTGTGAGTGCCTGCTGGATGCCAGGCCTTGTACTTGAAGGGTAGGAGGATGACCAAAACATTGTTCCTCCTTTCCTGGGATTCACATTCCAGCAGGCCATCGAGTCTGCCCGGGACCCTTTCAAATGCACTGGACTGAATCGAATCTATTGTGTGTTTCGCTCTGCAAAATTGTTGCTATCGTATGAATTTCTGATGAGTCTTCTTCAGCTTTTGGAGCAAGATCAGGTCCCACAGTGGTCAACATTACTGAATATATGGAGACATTGGTTAGCTGACGGGGAACTAGATATCGCAGTTTTCCAAGCAAATGAATAGGTTTACTAATCAACTTCTCCAGATTACTAATTCTTCTACTGCACATCTTTTCAGGATGACGTGAGGCATAAGGTTCATCTGAACACCTTTGGATTCTTCAAGAATGGGTACATGAAGGTGAATGTCAGTAGCCTTTCAGTGAATGAACCTAAAGGAGCCACAGACAAGGACTCAACTGTAAGTGCCTTTCCAGGAGCAAGGGTAAACCCTTTTCTGTTGCTTGGGTAATAGTGTCCCCCATTGTAAAATATGAAATATTAGAATATGGAAAAAATTAAACCCGCGTGAGCAGGCATCAGTTTTATTTTTTAACACTGAAGTTGCAATTCTTGAATAATTTCACTTACAACTGATCCTTCTTACAAAATACATGCTAAAAAAACCGAGAGGAAGGCCAGGCCAAAATAATCACTTTTTCTGCCCTTGTGCTAAGAAAGGTATGGATGTCGGGGCATCAGTGGTAATTCACTTCTACTGTTTTCACCTCCTCTTAGATTGGATTCAGCCTAGACCGAACAAAGAATGATGGATTTTCTTCTTATCTGGTGAGCATCAAGTGCGTGACCTGAGTGCTCCCTACACTTGAGCCCAAGGCCCTGGGTGGGAACAGCCTGCTGCTGTCAGTGCTGTTTCGTGAGGTGGCAGCTTTGACTTCCAAGTGTCTCTGAGCACCCACAGTTGTGTTTTTTGAGTGAGGGCTGGGCCACTTGCTTTGTTCATGAAAACTTTTTGTTCTTGTTCTAGTGTGACTGAATAACATGATGTATAATTGGGTCTTCCTTTCTCAGGATGAAGATGTGAATTACTGTATTTTAAAGAAACAGTCTGCCTCTGTCACCCTTTTAATCCTAAACATCTCCAGAAGTGAGTAAGTAATGCTAATGATCCTTCAGTTCAACCCTCGAGTAAAGTTGGGGGGGGTTTGGTAGTTAAGCTAAGACGTATTGTCTTCCACACGCCAAATACTTTGCCGAGTGCTGGAGATTACAAACAGGACGACGAAGGTGGAGGTGCAGTTCTGGAGGAGCGTCTAGATGAGTGAGGGGGACAGAACGGCAATGCCCGTGACGGCAGCGCGCTGGAGGGGCAGTAGGGCAGAGGGGCGGTGCTCGGGGGCAGGAAGGGAAGGCTGCAGAGAAGGGTTGGCGCAGCCAGCTTTCTCGTGAGGAGACTTTGCAGAGGACGAAGAGAGGGACGAGCATTCGGGGCAAAGAGAACATGTTACACCGAGGCAGAGTAGCACGCACTAGCATGGCACGTGTTCAGTGAAGTGAGTCTGTTGTTTGCAGCCAGCTAAGGGGAAGACAGGGAGGTTTCTGCCTGTCCTGTGCTGGACGTGCTCCTCTTGATACGTGCAATAGTGCCAGCTGAGGGCACGTGTCCACTCCGACATCAAAACTTGCAGGCCCCTCCTTAGGCGGGATGGGGTCAGTGGTCAAAATTGGGGTCTGGTCAGCAGGGAGAAGGGAGGAAATGCATCTTAGATGGGCTACTAATCGTTTTCACTGCCCCTCACCTGCTCCTTGATGCCTCATTTTAACACTTTACTGGGTTTTTTTTTACCTCTTATTCCTTTTCCCTTGTGCATGAAATGCAGGAAAGATGGGGAAAGAATAGTCATTTCTCTTAATTCTCCATGTTAGAATAATCAGTAATTTATATTTCCTTCTAAACTTATTTCCTAAGTCTAGAACATTTGATTGTAAAAATCCAGAGTCATTTTATAATTTTATAAGCATCCATGTTCATTCAACTTCATCATCATCAGTTTATTAAACACATTACACATACTTAGGGAGGAAATATGTACCTCAGAATCAAATGGTTGCTACAGACTCAAACTTTAGAGTGAGGCTGCCCCAGCTGCTGACTAGCTTACTACTCTTGGGCAAATTCTTTAACCTTTTGCTTCCATTTCAGCATCTGTAAGAGGCAGATAATAGAATCTGCATCATAGTTCATCATGGGACTGCATGAGATGATGGGCTTAGGCCTGGAAACAACACCTACCGGCCGTAAGCATTACTTTGAACTCTTTTTCTTCTGTCTTACTTGAATATAGAGTGAAAATAAGATCTCCACCAGAAGCTGGTACCCAGTTGCCGAAGATCATCTTTACCAAGGATGAGAAGGTTGTTGGTCAGAGCGAGGAGCCTGGTGTTGACCCTGTCTCAGCAGGCAGCCAGGCTCCAAAAGAACAAGGTAACTGTAAGGTAGACACTAGCCTTTCCTTCACTACCTTGCTTCATAGACCCATTTTTCTTCCTACTTAAAAACAAACATGATTTTATTTAGCATTATATTATTTTTGAGGTGATACAAAAATGCATAACAAAGAAAAATGCAGGAAAGATGGGGAAAGAATAGTCATTTCTCCTTATTCTCCATGTTAGAATAATCTGTAATTTCTATTTCCTTCTAACCTTGTTTCCTAAGTCTAGAACATTTGATTTTAAAAATTCATAGTCGTCTTATAATTTTATAAGCATCCCTGTTCACTCAGCTTTAAAATTTTTTTATGCTTATCAGATGCCCCGTTAAATGGATACTGTAATTTGCTTGGCATTTTCTCTTAAAGAGACATAGTTCCATTTCGATGCTATTATAAAGCATTGCTGCATCAGACATTTTTATTTCATAGTGTAGAACTTTTTTTTTAGGCTGAGTTCTAGAAACTGGAATTTTTGGTTCAAAGGATATGAATACTTTTGGGAACATTGATACATATTTTCATTCCTTTCCACATGAGTTGTGTGAATTTATATTCCTGTTGGGAAATATATAATGATAGCACCCACATCACCAGGTCCTAGCCAGCAGTGGGTTTTTGGTTGTGTTTTGTTTTTTAAATCCTAAAGTGAAAGGCAAAGGGGTGTCCTTGGTTTTGACGTCACTCTTATTACTGAGATTGCACTTTTTCTCCCTGTGTTGATTTACCAGTTTAGATTTATCACCTCTTTTATTGATCATCAGGTTTATCTAATAATTTATATGAATTCCTTTAAAGATAACTTTACTAGTTTCAGTATTATTTTCTGTTTGTCAAAGTTCTGATACACACTAAAAGACGTGCAGAGATGTTCCATGTGCGTGATGGTGTAGTTTCATGTACGTGCACCATCTTCTCCTTGTCTAGGTTCCTTGGGCTCACATGACCATTCCCTAGGCAGAAAATTTTCTTCCTTCTTTTTATTCTGAAACTCCCTTCCTACATAGTTTGAGAGTCTCTTCCTCAGAAAGAATGACTTAAGTAAAAATATGACACAGAGGCCCTCTCTTTTATTGAAAGAAGTCATTAGCAATCTTTTTTTTTTCTTCCGTTAGCATTCTTTACACTCCTTGCCATGAGGAAAAAAGTATGCTTTATGCTAATAATATTTGCTGTTTTTCTACATATGTAAATAAATCTCATACATATATATTTTAAACAGTGATCTGGTTTCAGGTGTCATTACTTAGAAAAAAAGTCATTCCATGTGGCATCTTTGGCAGTAACATACACTAGGTTATTTAGAGACGATTTCCTTTGTTGATGCTGAGTATTGCCACTTATTAAATTGTGTTCATAATAGAACAAGTCCAATTTGCGGCTTCTACAGCTCAAGAATGTTTGGGGTTCTGAGGAGTTACAAGTTTGTAAGATGGCTTGTGGCCTCACCATTTTGTTTGTTTGAATTATTTGATATTAGATGAGTTAGAGTCTCATTAAGTGATACCATAATATACATATGAGCTGAATCATGCAATAATATCTTTTAAATGATTCTTCTTTTAGAAAGTGGAAAGTCTAAAAGAAGTACCGTGGATTCAAAGGTGAGAACTAACCCCAGCCTGTGCTCTCAGCTTTTCCAGTTGTGTGCGTGCTCACACGCATGCAGGACTGTCCTTATGTGTGTGTGTACACGCACATCTGCATGCTCAGTCTACAGGTGGTTGCCTCCTGTTTGGGGAGAGATCTTGGACAATGAAATAATTTCAGAGTAAGACTGAGTGCTGAGTTATACAGCCCTTATGTGATAGAAGCTCAGATAGTGAGAGGAAAGGGAAGTGGGGTATCTGAGAGTCGTCTGGAGGGAGATGTCACCAGGGCTTGAAGCTTGGTGGATTGTTTGGGGAAGAAGATGAGAAGAAAGGGGCTGAAGACCATCATGAGCAAAGAGCGGAAGTAGAAATGACCATTGACAAGTGCTGTGGGCACTGGCCTGTTGGAAGTAAAACATAACCTATATTTGGGACCAGAGAGAGGGACCTTAGATTGTAGAGGGCCAGCAAATAGAAGGTACCAATGCACAGAAAACAGGAAGGCATTGTGTGTGCTTGGTTAGGATGGAATTGATACAGAACGTGTTAAGGGAAAGTCGTTGTTCAGGAGGATCGTGCAGGGCAGCGGTGGAGAGAGGGTCGGGGACCTGAGCGCGACCGGGAGGAATGCTGTCATAATCGTGCAGGTTTAAGGTGTTGAGCATCTGAGCCAGAGCAGAGCTTCAGAGTGTGGAGTAAGTGAGCAGCAGTCTTGGAGGCCAGGGTGGTGGGGAGAAGGGGAGAAGAGGAAGGTTGCTTTTTTACCCCCAGAGAGGTGGGGAATAGAAATAACAGAAGGACAAGTGGGAAAGTTTTAGTTTGGGATATCTTGATAGTTCAGTGATGGAGCATCCAGATGGCAGGGTTTTATTTTGTTTTATTGAAGTAAAACTGATGCACTACAACTGTGTATATTTAAAGTGGCAGTTCCGTAAGTTTTGACTTAACATGTGCACCTGTGAAACCACCACCACAACACATCCGTCACCATAAAGATTTCTCCTGCCGCTTTGTCACCCTCCTGTCCCTAGGTAGCCACTCATCTGTCACTATAGAGTCGCTCTTATTCAGTGTAATCATTTTAGGTTCATCTGCATTGTTCCATGTCTCAGTAGTTCCTTCTTTTTGTTGCTTAGCTTTAGTCCATTGTGCCAGTTGCAGTACGTCAGTCATTTGACGTTGGGCATAGAGGCCAGGTGCTTGAGGTGTGGCCTGGGTTGGCATTCGTTGTCTCACTACAGCTGTAAGATTAGCGAGATGCTCAGCAGGGAGCAGGGGGCTGTTGGAGCGACAGAAGAGATAACTGAGAAAAGGACCTGGGTAAAGGATTACCTTTTTTTGTGAAACAGGATTTCATTCATATTGAATTTCTTTTTCAGTGAGCTTTTGAAGACCAGCGAATTTAGGATTTTAGAAGAACATGTTTTAGAGCTTTTAAATTTTTATTTTTACTAGCTTGCTTTTTCTGGTGGTCTCATCTAAAATAGGTTGTTAATGTCTTTTTTAGGCAACAGGAGAGAAATCCTTTTCTGTTCGTAATAATGATGGGGCAGTTTCATTCCAGGTACGTAATCTCTTTGAGTCAAGCTTTGTAGAATTTATCTCTGCCATGTAAAAGGGTGAATTTTTAAAGAAACTTTGAATTTAGGAATAATAATTTGTATATGCTGTGTGCCAGTCATTTGACTCTAGTAACTCTCTCCGTAACAAACCTACAAGGTGGATCTTGTTATCCACCGCTTATCAAATCATGTATCGCTGAGAGAGAATAACTTTGTGTATGTCCAGTGTGAGCATCAAGGCCCGGTTTCCAACCCAGTTCTCCCAGGCTGTCCCCACAACTCTGCCTCTCTCATCGTATGCTGCCTCTCATTCAGAGTGTGTCAGAAACCCAGAATTCTACATCTGGACGACGATTGTCATCTTTGGGTGATGTTGTCATTTCAGAGATGAGTTCACTGAGACTCAGAGGCCTGAGTGACCTGCTCAGCTGTCACTGTCGTTAACTGCGCATGAGTGTTCGCGGCTGCACCACAGCCTGTGTGTGGAGTGTGGGGTAGGGCATTGAATTGGCGCTCAGAGCCCACATGCTAGGTGGTGACTTTGGACAACTCACTTAACCTCTGAACCGCACTCTTTAATCATCTGAAAATGAAAAATGATGACACCCATCTCACAGGGTGGTTAGGTGTATCATTTTTAAAAAATAAAAGTGCTTTGTAAAGCACTGTACAAATAGTCTCTTATCATTAACTTGTAAGCATCACTCCTCCTTTTTTTAAGCAGTTTTTATTAACTGAGCTATCATTTACTTCAGGTGAAATGCATGGCTCCCGAGTGTGTGGTTCTGTCAATTCTGACAACGGCCTGCACCCCTGTAGCCCGTGCTCAAGATTCTCTGTATTTGTACCACCTCTGAAAGGCCCCTGCATCTGCAGTTCTGAGTTCTCTCACCATAGATTCTTTTGCTGATCTAACAGTGTTGATGTTAGTTAACTTTAGTAGCCATCGGTATTAACCGCTGACTGAGAGTTTGTGGGGTGCTCATCTGCTCTGAACCCCCAGCAGCTTCCCCTCTGTCTCACAGTGGAAGCCCGAGTCCTCCCGCTGGTCTCCAAGCCCACGTGGTCTGGCTGCTCTCGACCCTGACCTCAGTTCCGGTTTCCTCCCCACTCTGTGTGTTACTCTGCTCCAGCCACACAGGCCACCTTGCTGCTCCTAGAGAAGATAAAGCCTTGGCTTCTGCTCTGGCTGTACCCGCTGGAGAGAAGCTTGTCCTCAGAGTCTGCGTGATTAATTTCTTCCTCCTTCAAGTCTTGGCTCGAATGTCACCTTTTCACCAATGCTTCCTCCAGTCGCACTGTTTTAAATGCAGCGCGCCCCCCCCCCACTCTGCCTTTTCCCTTAATACTTCTTTCCAACGTACAGCATACTGTTTATTTGTTATGTTTATTGTCTCTGTCTCCCTTTAGAAGGTAACTATAAGGGCAGGGATTTCTGTCTGCTTTATTGCTGCTCTGTGTGAAATTCCTCATCTTGGGCCTGGCGCTAGTAGTCTTCCTGTCAGTAATTACGGAGATGAATGAATGTATGAATGAATGTCAGATATCCTGCCAAGTACTTACACCTTACCATTGTCTCAGTTCATCCTCCCAGCAAGCTATGAAAGTAGGTACTGGTATTAGTCCCCTTTTACAGATGTCTCTTTTTTTCCCTTCTTTAACATTTTGAGGTACGGCACCTATAGAAGAGTGTGTAGTACTTACTTTGAGCGCAGGTGATTGTCAGTAATCACCGTTGTAGCCCTCACCTGGTGCAGGAACTAGAGCAGTGCTCACCACGCCTATGTCCCTCAGGTCTTCTCACCTCTAGAGTAACTCCTGTCGTGAAAGATGTTCCCATAACCATTTCCTTGCTTTTCTTCATCGTTCACCGCTTGTATATGTAGCCCTAAGCAGTATATTCATATTTTAGACTTACAGTAAAATGTTCCCTAGAATTGATCAAGGAGTCACATTCTGTGATTATATGTATGTGTGTATATATACAAATAACATTTTTTAATTTACATTAAGCTTCATTTGAATACATGAAATATGTTGAAAAACAAAGAAAAATCTCTTAAAGTAGTAGATGTAGCCTCTGTTACTGTTGTCTAAAATCGTACAGGTACATTTTGCTGAGGAAATACTGGTCCTTTGCTCTTTCAAGTACCAGAAGATCCTCCTTTCTTTTTTCGAAGTATTTTTTACCTAAAGGGCAAAACAGTAATATGTGGGCTTGAAAGCTAGATAACCGCATCTTAAGTTAGCTCTGCAGACTTCGGCAAACACCCATCACTGATGGATAGATACGTGATAAAGGAAGTGTAGTGAAGTGTTAACTGTAGAGTCTAGGTAGTGGGTACACATGTATTCACTGTATAAAACAGTCTGCTTTTCTGTTAGCTTGAAAATCGTTAAAAGTATTAGGAGGGTATCATAGAATAAGAAAATGTGTATTGGAACTCTGCTCTAGGAGAGTTTGATTAACTTCAGTAAACAGTCTGTTTTCTTCTGTTTGCAGTATTCATGATTTCTTTCTGAGATTTAAAAATTTAGCTGAGGATTTGGATGTCCTTAAACTTCTTTCTTCTTCTTTTTCAGTTTTTCTTTAACATCAGCACTGATGACCAAGAAGGCCTCTACAGTCTTTATTTTCACAAGTGTCTCAGAAGTGACGTTTGGTCTAATGACAAGTTTTCATTCAGCCTCGATGTGAGTACCATATGAAAACTGCTCCAGCTAGATGTTGTCAGCTGTGTAAAATGCAAGGTGGTTTTTTTCTTTCTAGGAGCAGTTTTAAGAACATTTAAGCAGAGTTAGAGAAAAACATGGCCAGAATAACATTTCTGCCAGTGGGCAACATACTTCAGCAGAGGATTCTTTAAAAGGAAATATAAAGGATTTACATTAAGATGTGTTTACACTTCAGCCTGTGCATTAAGAATGTGGTTGTTCAGACTTCCTCTGTGGTCCAGTGGTTAAGACTGCACTAACATGGCAGGGGATGCAGGTTTGATCCCTGGTTCAGGGAACTAAGATCCCACATGCCTCAGGGTGCAGCCAAAAAAAAAAAAATGTGTCACAGTGTCTGTAAGTCATCTATAACTCTGTTTCTGAAAAGAATATTGTTGTTACCTTCTGGTACTCACTCTCTTGAGCTTCTGTGAAATAGCAGAGATTCCAAATTACTGAATATAGAATGATCTATTCCTGAAAAGTGAAAACAGCCTCATGTTGGTTTCAGATCGAGATCACAGAGAAGAATCCTGACAGCTACCTCTCAGCGGGAGAAATTCCTCTCCCCAAATTGTACATTTCCATGGCCTTCTTCTTCTTTCTCTCTGGGACCATCTGGATTCACATCCTTCGAAAACGACGGTAAATTATCATCTCCTCGAGCCCTTCAGCCCCCAGGGTTTGGGGGATGTGTTTGTTTAATTTCACCTGTTGCTGTCTTCCGAACCAAGAGGCCTTGTCACTAGCAGTCCCATTCTCTTCAAAGGGCATCTTCCCCAAAACAAGGAGGACTCTGCAGAAGCCTTGATGAGGAAATACTGGTCCTTTACTTTTTCAAGTGTGGGAGGCCTTTGCATGCCATGATGTTTACTTACTTCCTATTGCTTGGTTTAAAAAGCAAATCCAAATATTTCAGTAATATACAATCGAAGTAAAATGTATAAGCAAAGTGTTTCCATAGCAAGGTCTGGAGGAGGAAATGGCAGCCCACTGCAGTGCTTTTACCTGGAGAATCCCATGGATGGAGAAGCATGGTAGGCTACAGTCCATGGGGTCACAAAGAGTCAGACATGACTGAACGACTTCACTTTCCATAGCAAGGACACCCCAGCTCAGGGCTCTGAGTGAATGCATTGGTCCCATTTGGGGGCTGTTTGTTCTTAAGACAAGAGGAGTGACTGTGGCCCAGGGCCTGGTGGGAGCATGGAGCTGCTGTCGACCTCTAAAGGCCCAGCCAGGGTAGACTCTGCCCTCCAGAGGCTCAAGAAAACCTCTTCAAAGTCCACCTGCCTGACTGATGGCCTTTCTCCTGAAACCCCCGAGGCTTTAACTTCCTCTTCTTGATATTTGAGGGGAGCAGCAGCATGTGAGTGGAACTAGTGATTAATTCTGTGTCCCTCCCACAAAGTGGAAACGAAATGCTAGTTTTCAGTTAAAGAATAGTGTGAAATGTTTGTTATAAAGCCCATAAACTGTGTAAAGGATGGTATGGAAATATGGTATTATAATAAAGATTTAAATTCACACAATAAATGAGCACCACAAATGCCAGATGCCTTTTTCTCTGGAGCGGTGGGCCAGAAACGGAGACCTCTCTAAGCTCACGTGGCCTGCCTGTCTTCTGGTGGACATGGCTCGGCTTGGGTACTGGGCTCTGTTGGGTGCGGTTTGCTGTTTCCTGTTTGTTGTAAATCTTTTACACCCACTGGATGCAAAGAACATCTTGTTTGCTTGTGAAGGACTCTACATAATCATGTTTGGACTGGAGATCGGGAAACCATTAATAAGAAAAAAAATCCTGCAAATTAAGGCTATAAAAGATGGTGGAGGGTGGTGTGTGTTTGTTTTTAAGAAGGTTTTGCTTTTACTTGAAGTAGACAAGTAAGAACTAGGGGTTGGAAACCTGGTTTTCAAATGTAAATGCTGACTGTTGTTGCTACTGACTACAGTGTGCCTGGCTTCACTCTATAATCTTTTTCCTCAGCTGCAGAACTGGAACAGTCATAATCTGTCATGATCTGCCTTCCTCTCAAAGTCTTAGATCTTCAGATTTCTTGTGTGATTTCCCCTGAAATGATGTGTACAAGAGGGCTTTGCAAATCAGAGCGCTATGCACAGATGAGGCACATGCAAAATAGTCTAGCCAGGTGTTCAGTGGTATTTTAATTTCCCTTTATTTAGCGAGGCAACAGTCACTGTCACTGGTTCACTTTATAGAAAACTGTGACGACAGTTTAAAATCTGTGGTTAAACGAGGCTGACCCGCTTCGGACAGCATATCTTAAACTTCTTGTTGAAGTGTAGTGTAGATACAGAAACGTGTATTCTGGCCCTCTGCCCCCCCACCCCCGTGTTTTTCCAGGAATCTTGAGCCACGTGGGGTTAGTGATTCAAGTCACGTCACGGAAGTGACTCCAAGGCTGCCTTTCAGAGTCTCACATCCCTTAGAGCTGGAGGGAACTGGGAGACTTGGGCCTTGTCTTGTTGAGGCCTCAGGAGGGGAGGTGAGAGCCACGGTTGGCGTCCCGGGTGCAGCTGGCCTGGGCCCACGTTGGTTTGCTGTGCTGTCGTGGCCCCGGAGCACGGGGAGCGGGGGAGCGAACACGGACAGCTGGCCTGCTTGGAGCTGCTCTCCACCCAGCCAGGTGCTGGGTATGGTGGTGCCACTTTCAACAGAGGTTTCTGAGGCCTCATGAGAGGAGGGCGGTCAGGGTAGAGCCTGTGTGTGAGCCCGGTCGCTGCCGCTGCAGAGCTCGAACTCTTGCCTGCCTTCACCTGCCATCGACTGTCCCCAGGCTGCGGGTCGAGGGGGCTAGGCCGTGGTGGTGAGCCCAGCCCTTGCCGGCTCTGCAGCCTGGGTGAGTCTCGTGGCTATTGAGGACAGACAGACTCCTCTGGCCTTGATTTCCCTTTTGACCTTCAAGTAGGTAGGCCCTGGAGCAGGAAAGACCCAGGGAGGAAGCCAGCCCGGAAACCGGGTGTGCGTCACTCACGACCCACCCTCCTTATCGTTCTGTGCAAGGCCCTCTCTTGTTCCACTTCCTGTCTCCTCTCTCGTTCCTTCCCACCCACGGCCAGCTGCCCAAATGTGTTTCGTTTGTGTTTTGGGGTTATTTGTATATCTTGATGAACAAATCATGTTTATTGGTATTGAGCGTATTTTAAATTTACATGAACTGTCCTGTCTGTAGGTATTGTTTTTGTACATTTTTCACTCGGTAACCTCCTCTTAAAGATGCAGACGCATCGCTGTGTGTGCGCCCAGTTCATGGCTGTTCAGCTCTTCCGTGTCATCCAGTGGGCGCCCCACTTCGCTCACCCGCCCCCTTGGTGGTGGGCCCTTAGCTTGTCCTCATCTCCCTGCTCCCGCACACTGTCACCCACCCTCCTGCCTGTCCCCAGATGGCTCGGGCAGCCTCTGAGGTTCATTCCGGAAGGAGGCGCCCTGGGTGTGGAGCGAGCGCTCCTTTAGTTTCGCTGAGCGCTGCCAGGTCGCTTCCTGGAGTGCCTGGGCCACAGGCGCCAGCACTGATGCCTGAACCGGTGCCTCGTTTTCTCTGGCGGGTCTCTGATTATCGGTGATAAGAAGTACCTTTGCAGAGACATGTTACCCTTTTGGGCTTCCCCGTGTGACTGCCTGTATTTGCATTATTCTTCTGTCGGGTTTTCTCTCTGTCCCTGGTTGCTGTGCTTGAGTTCCTTGCACATTTGAATCTTAGTCTCTCGTATGTCTTAAGACATTGCAGATTTCTTTTCCCAGTTGAACTGTTGAGGAAAAATCTTTCACATTAATGGAGTCGAGGCCATGAAATTGTAGTCTTCGGGGTCGTGCCTCGTGGATCCTGAGAGGCCCATTCCTACTCCAGATCACAAAATGTGTATTTTCTGTTTAGCAGGCAAATCCCCCTGGGGTATAGGTAAGTGTGAAGCTGAGTTCAGCTTTCCTCATTTGTTATATAGGTTTGAGCTGAGTTTTTTTTTCCCCCAGTGCCAGTTATTAAGCAGTTATTAAGCACCCACTGACTTGGTGTCACCTTAAATAGTAAGCTTCCATACATGCACAAATCCATCTCTAAGCTTTCTGGTCTGTTCTGTTGGTTTACTTCTCTGATGCTCCCTGTTCCCCATTTTTTAATTGCTGTATCTTTGCAGATTGTCTTGATACCAGAGAGTAGGAATTTCCCGTCGCTCTTACTCAAATCTTTGCTTTTTTTCATAGGGTTTAAAACTTTTTCTCCGTCATGGTTTTGTGTGTCTCACAGGTTAACTCCTAGGGCGAGGCGGGAAGGGGTAGAGGAATTGAATGCCTGGCAGCCTGAGGGTGGACTAGTGCCTGTGAAGGAGGTGGGGGGGAGTGGGTGCTGTGTTTCACTGGCCTGGTGTGTTTGGCATGTTCCAGCCTTGAGGGGACAGAGAGGGACACTGTCTTTGACCATCCCTGCTACCTAGCACCATGCCCACCTCTCCTCTGGGCTAGCGATTTCCCCTAGAGCTGTGCCCAGTCACCTCTGCCTTCTTGGGGATTTTGTGCCATTTTCATAGATCCATCTGCCTCTTTCTTGCCTCTGTGGGCTTTCCAGGGTGGTTTCCATAGAGGAAACGGGCAGCCTGTTTAGATTTCCATCTTATCAGGCCTGGGAACCCATTGTGCGTAACTTGGCTCCATTCACAGAGTTGGATTACATGGTAGAGACAACTTGGGACTCCATTCTATGGCCTCTCTGCTGGCAGCAACCACTTTTTAAAAAGCTCTGTGTTTGTGGTTTGCTTAGATCATACTTATGGCTTCCTTATAAATGTATGATGGGTGGAGCTTCGGCTGTCCTTTGGGAGTGTGAAATTGTCCTTAAATTCTTTTCTCTCTGTTTTATAGGAATGATGTATTTAAAATTCACTGGCTGATGGCTGCCCTTCCTTTCACGAAGTCTCTTTCCTTGGTGTTCCACGCAGTACGTATTTGTGTTTTGGGGTCATTTATAAAGTGCCTGTACTATCAGGGAAAATAAGCTGGAAGACAGGCTACAGCAAACAAAAGATAAAAGAATACCTTTGCCATGAAGCCTGTTTTGGTCCGGGAAGGGCTGGTCATGGGATAAATCATCATAGCCTCCATAGTGCTAGACTTAAGACATCTTTAGATATTACCTACAGACTCAGAGTTTTCTCTTGTAGGTGTTTTATTTTTTCACCCTCCTAGTCATTTCTTGAGATTAGAGGGCCACCTGATGAATTGTTGCAACAGCTTCCTTTATTTTTTGAAATATTCCCCCACATTCCCATTTGATTTGAAATTCACTGTTAGCATACTTGTTTGAGAGGAAACTGACGCTGTAAAGATTGAGGCATAAGAATTGAGTCAAGCTCTGAATATTTAGTGCCGATGCAGACTGAAATGAGCTAGGCTGTGGGAGACAATCACAGCTTCCCCACTTTGTAGGCCTGCAAGATAGCCGTGGGCCCCATCTGTGAGGCTGACAGTCTCCAGACTCTCTCAGGAGCCTACTGCCCTTAAAAATGTTGTCTTAGAAAAAGTAATAATGTATCCAGTTGTAGTTTCAAGAAATGACAATTATTTGGCTAGTTTCCCATTTGGATTAAGGTAAAAAGATTCCTTCTGGAATCATGCAGATAATGAGTCATAGGATTCTTGGGTCACTTTCATATCCAGACAGCCACGTGCAGAGGAGTGAAAGATGCATGAAGGAACTGATGTCAGCTTTGGGCATCCTGCCTGTAAACGTTCGGGGCATTACTGAAGCTGGCCACTTTAGTAAAAATTCATCGGTAGCTTCAGGTAGCTCTAAATTTACAGGTTTGGTTTTTTTTTCCCCAAAGAAAATAGAGTTGAAGCTTGGTGATTCCACATAGGTTTTTTAACTGAGTATTAACTGAGTATTATGTAAGCAGCAAGGCTATGAGAGAGAAAGCTGTTGCCTGGGATTGAAAAGACTTGTGACATTTGGAGGATTCTTTTTTTTTTTTTTTTGGTTTTTTACATCTTTTCTTTTATATATTAATTCACTAATTAGCCATTTAGTACCACTTGGGAATCTCAGTTCCCCTGGCCAAGGATTGAACCTGGGACCCAGCAGTGAAAACCTGGAATCCTAACCACCAAGGAACTCTCTTAGAGATTTCTTTCAAGAAGAGACTAGGCAGCCATTTGCCAGAATGAATCATCTGCCTCAAGAGAGGGACCTAGGGACTTCCTTGCTGGTACAGAGGTTAAGACTCTATGCTTCAAATGCAGGGGCTGCACGTTTGATCCCTGGTCAGGGACTAAGATCCCGCATGCTAAGCATTGGGGCCAAAAAAGAAAAGAGAGGGACCCGGACCAGATGTTAGTGATGTGGGACCCTTTTGTCCAGCTTCTCAAGCTCCCTGCCGTCCTCAGGGCTCTCAGCACGCTTCACTGTGCATCCGCACGTGCAGTGTTGGGGAGTGGGGCGAGTGTCCCCACCACAAGGCCTCTGTGGCATTTCCTGCCTAGCTGTGTGTAAGGCGTTGGTGGATGACCTTTCTGAAAGGCACTTGTTCTCTTGCAGATCGACTACCACTACATCTCCTCCCAGGGCTTCCCGATCGAAGGGTGGGCTGTGGTGTACTACATCACTCACCTGTGAGTACTGAGAGTGCCCTGTGATGAGTGGCTGGGCGAGGTGGGGCAGCTGAGCGAGCCCGAGACCTGCCTCAGGCCAGGGAGGCGGCGCCGCCCTCCCAGGGCAGCCACGTGGCACGAGGATGGCTGTCCTGACTGCAGAACTTGGGGCTGCCAGGGTGCTCCCGAAGGCGTCCCCCACCACAGTGGTCTGTGCGCCAGAAAAAAAGCACTGTTCACTGACGTGCGTTCCCTACGTCTGGCCATCTGTCTTTTGGAGGAAGTGCGTGAAATCATAGAGTGAGCTGTAGACTGTGACTCAGAATGACAGGCTAAAGATACCCTCTGATGTCTGTTCGTTCTTCCTTTTTGCAGCCTGAAGGGGGCGCTGCTGTTCATCACCATCGCACTCATCGGCACTGGCTGGGCTTTCATTAAGCACATCCTTTCTGATAAAGACAAGAAGGTCTTCATGGTGGTCATCCCGCTGCAGGTAAAGGATCCCCAGCCCTGCTCGTCTGCCTCCTCCCAAGCCTTTGCTGGGCTTAGCTCCAGGCCTGTCTGGGGAGAGGGAGTTGGGTCTCCCGGAAACCCCTCTCCTCTGCCTTTGGGGCTGAAGCCTGGGCTTGTCTTTCTGGATTCTGATGGGCCTAGATCTCGGGTTCTTGCACTGGGAGATGCTCCACCATCTTTACATAGCACATGAGCTGCTGAGAAGTTAGGGACACGTACTGCCTCCTTTTCTGCATCTGACGGTCTTCTTGGCAGAGAAGCTTGGGTACACCGTGACTTGGTTAATGATTTCTTTTTGTTCTGGCCATGCTGCTCGGCTTGCAGAATCTTAGTTCCCCAACCAGGGATTGAACCTGGACCGTGGCAGTGAAAGCACTAAGTCCTAACCACTGGACCGCCAGGAGATTCCCAGCAAATTATTGTAAAATGTGAATGACACCAGTGAATTTCCACAAGGTAGAATATGAGACATTGGGGCAAACATTTATTAAGTGCTTCATGTGTTTGGGGCCTTGGACTGAGGCCACCTTTATAAGACTGTGAGCCCTTCAGGAGAGGAACTTTGTCTTAAGTGTAGCAGTCTTATTGGAGGTAGAGCCTGGATGTAAAGGATGCATGATACACAGATCCTAGCAGGGACACACAGCTTCTCAGCTCTGCTTGACCAGAGAGCATCTGTTTGATAGAGTCGTTCTTGCCCATGATCATTTGGAACCCAGTGCAAGTGTGGCAGGTGAGGATTGGAACGGTGCCAATTCCCAGGCACCCAGGTCAGCCCGCTCACCTGGTGATTGATGGTTTGGCAATGTGTGTGGCAAAACCATCTTCACTTTCAATCACAAGATAACATATATTAGTGCCAGGTAAATGGTATAGACCAGTTGCTGTCGGTTTCCAACGAGAGAGTATTCACTTCAATTTGGATGATCTGGAAGAGCTGTCTGGTGGAGATGGGCATGGCCTAGATTTTAAGGACAGACACATGATAGAGGCAAACGTGACGTTGCCGTCGGGCGAGCAGGAGAGGCTGAGGCACTGGATGGGTCTTGGCTGTTGAGCCACCACGGCCACTTCTCTGGCGGGTAGGGATCTCCATCTTGCCAAGGTCTCAAGAGCTGGGAGGCGATGGCTGGGGTCCTCCTGCCCCGTCTCCCCCTCCCTCCAGGAGCAGCTGCCCTCCCCTTCACTCTTCTTCACGAAGCCCGGAGTGACGTAATGGAGGCTCTTCCCAGCTTTCCCTCTTCTGTTCCCCAGAAGGAACAAAAACACAAGGTTACATGGCAGGTCACTCTGAGGAAGCAAGGCCGTTTAGACAATCAAATATAAGGAAGTTATGAGTATTTAAATGTAAGGGCTAGTCTGGGAAGTCCTTGAACATCAGCCTTGACAAGTTGAAACTGTTTCCTTTTGGTCATGGGAGGCACTGCGCATTCCTGAGTAGGGAGTGAGCGTGTAAAAACGGCGTTTCAGGAGCACCGTTGGCGCTTGGTTCCACACCAGCGCCTCTGGGAACATCTTGTGCCTTGTGTCCAGAGTGTGAACTGAGGGCAGAATGGAATGAAGCTGTCTATTTCCCGTTTCTTCATAGACAGAGCCACAGGTGCAGACCTTTACCGTGGACTGGGTTTTTGGAGGAGTCCAGAGGCTGGGTGTCAGTGGGAGACTGAAATTTCAGGCTAAGTTTTGCATGTGTATTAAGTGTGGCTTCAGTGATGATTTAACTGACATGTCCTAGACGGAAAGAGAAACTGCGCTTCCTAAGTCACAGCACGACAGGTTTCCCAGTTTTGTGGAAGGAAGGAGAATTCCCTGTAGAGCAGTGAAGCACAGTGTTTGGGACCGCAGACTTTGCCTGGAGTAGAGGTGGGACTCCTGCTTTCTTACCTAGTGATAATCTTCAAAAGAGTAGTTCATCAGCTGTGTTTCTCTTGTGCTCAGAGGTGTCACAGGTTTTAAGCTGTTGCCTTCTGTCTGACCAGCTGAGGGACTTTGCGTAACATGCTAATTGCTTAACGACAGGATGGAGCACACACGGCCCAGCCTGTAGGCCCGGGTGTCCGCCGCCCCCCCGGGGCTCTGTCGCACAGATCTGTCCATGCTCCTCGTGTCCCGCAGGTCCTGGCCAACGTGGCCTACATCATCATAGAGTCCACCGAGGAGGGGGCGACAGAGTACGGCCTGTGGAAGGACTCCCTGTTTCTCGTTGACCTGCTGTGCTGCGGCGCCATCCTCTTCCCGGTGGTGTGGTGAGTGCCCTGGGGAGGGGGGCCACGCCTGCGCCGCGGGCGTGTCCATCCAGCCTGGCAGCTGGGCCCGCTGAACCCAGTCTGGTCAGTCGCCCGGCTCCCAGACTGACCTGAGTTAGTCTCCAGGCCGGACCATGGCGTTTGTGTCTCTGTTAGGTTCCCCAGGGGACTGCAGTAGCGCTCACCTGGCACCGACTTTTAGCACTTGAGATGCTGGAGAAGGGTTTGGAGACGAGAACTCAGTAGCAACATAAAACAGCCGTGTGAATTTGAAGGAAAGGGAGTTGAAGAAAGCCTGCAGATAGCCTCTTCTTGCCAAGTTAGATAGAAAATGAGGAAGTACATCAACATAAAACTAGTGGTAGTTCTCAGCTCATAAACGTAGGTGTCATCAGATGGGTTCGCTTCGTTCCTGGAATTGGCAGACTTTAGATGCATATACTGTGCTTTGACTGTGTAAAGACATGTTAGTTAGTGCCAAGTCAGTGATTGATGAGGAAGAATATCCTCCTTAGAGCTCATCCAAGTGAAGGAAATTCTTGCTTCTATAGGAAGAAAGAAAGAAAGTAACGAAAGAAAGGCTCACAGAAATCAGACACTTGGCCCTCATTATGATCTAGTTCTGTGGCCACTTGAAAGCAATCAGTTCTTTTGGAATAAAGTTTTAAAAAATAGACTTAGCGGTCTCTTAGAAGTGAGGTGTTCCCATACTTCAGTGCCCCTCACAGTGAATTAGTATTTTTAGGCTCCTGGGGTTGATGGGGTCGTTCGTTATTCTGTTTATTTAGAACGTGGTGTCAGTGGAGTGTAATCCTTGTTTCAGTTAGATTCACTTTTTTTACAATTTATTGGGGTGCGCTGGATGTTAGTTGCGGCATGCGGGCTCTTAGTTGCGGCACGTGGGATCTAGCTTCCTGACCAAGGATCAAGACTGGGCCTCTGCATTTGGAGCACAGAGTCTTTAACTGCTGGACAACCGGGGAAGTCCCAAGCATGTTCGATTCATTCTTAACCTAACTCGTACATCACTCATGTTCACATATCAGTTCAGCAGACAGCTGCCTGCAGAAGAGAGAGCACAAATGAGCCTTCTTAGTCTCCACAGCCGCCCCGTATTCTGTTCGGGAATAGCGACACAGACATTTGAAACAGGACGACCAGCGTCTCCAGTTGGAAAGAGCGTCTTACTACTAGGGAACAGAGCCTCAGCCCCCACTCTGGTGTCTGTCACCCTCAGGACAGTAACATAGAAGGGACCTGTGGGGAGGTTCCCCGGTGGTCCAGTGGTTAGGACTCTGAGCTTCCACTGCAGGGGGCTCCGGTTGGAATCCTTAGTCCGGGAACTATAGGATCCTGCAAGCCACAGAGTGTGGCCAGAAAAGAAGGGACCTGGGAAATTGAGGAAGGCCGAAATGCACTGTGGAGCTACAAGGGGTCACTTCCTGCCATTCGTTGATTGCAACACTGAGGAGCAGATGCCAAATGGCAAGATTCTTCATGGTAGATGTTCTGAAAATTGCTGTAAAATGAGAAAAACTCAAGTACTAGAGAGGTAATTTAAGACACGGTGTCAGAATTTCTTTTGGACATTCAGAGTCAGCCAGCACTGGTTAGGTGTCATCTTTGTGTTCCTTATTCCACGTGTTGTGCCATTCACTTCTCCCAGTGGGCAGACTACAGAGCTTTTGGGAGAAATGACTTACTCATAGTCCAGACGAGAGTGGTTGGCTGGGCTCGGTCTGCAGCCCAGGTCCATGAGACACTGGGTCTGCTCGAGCTGTGCCCTTCCAGACAGTCCCTCCTTCCGTGCCTTTCAACTCTGACTGGAACGCTGGTCCAAAGCTTCCTTAAGCACATTCCTGTTCCTCTGTCTGAAATGTACTAATGGTAATTAGTTGCCAGCACTTCCTAGCTGGAGAATACTCCTTGGAGGCCAGAATGTTTTCGGCAAGGTTAGAAATCCCCAGGCAATGAAATACCAATTTGCACAAATCCTTGTGCTCACAGCCCCTAGGTCTAGGCTTTAGAGGTCGGCCTGTGACCTTATAGGGTCCGTTCTCTCCAGGTGGCAGGTGAGCTCAATGAGCCTGCATTGTCTTAGTGTGTTCGGGGTGGGGGCACAGCTGTGGGACTGAGATTAGGTATTAGGTTGGTGAAAAGTTATTGCAGTTTTGGGCCGTGAATTTTAAATCACTACTTGTGCTTAGTTGTTCAGTCATGTCTGACTGTTTGCGGCCCATGGACTGTAGCCTGCCAGGCACCTCTGTTCATGGGGATTCTCCAGGCAAGAATGCTGGAGTGGGTTGCCATGCCCTCCTCCAGGGGATCTTCCCAACCCAGGGATCGAACCCAGGTCTCCTGCATTGCAGATGGATTCTTTACTGTTTGAGTCACCAGGGAAGCCCTTAAATCACTATAAGTGTGCTCAAACACAGCTTTATTAATCAAAATAGGAACCGTTACCATCAACACGTTTTTGCCAACGAGAAGTAAGTTTGTTTATTCTTGTAGCTTAAAAATCCACACTTTGGGATTCAGTGAGCTCTTGGAAAGTATTTTCTGCCTCCTGCTGGTTGTGGAACCGTTTTCCCTCCAAGAAGTTGTCAAAGATGCTTAAAGGAATGGTAGTCATTTCCCTAGTCTAAAATAAATATAAAATAAACAGCAAGTAATAAAGCGAGGAATGTGCATTAAAATGATGTATAACATAACCACATTTATTTAAGAATGTATTCCAATATCAAACAGCAAAGTTCAACAATGCAAAACCATAGTTACTTTTGCAGCAACCTAACAGAAGATGCAGATACGACTGTTTTGATCTCTCCCCTCACACCAGGCCCTTGCCAAACTTCTTGCAGCCAGCAGAGGGCGTCTTTAACTCTCAGGCTTGAGAACCACACATGCCTGAGGCTTGGTTATCAACCATCACCATGTCTAGGGAGTGCTCTATAAAGTCATCTGTTCCAGCCTTTCAGTTTATGTAGAGAAATTCAAGGCCTCAAGTTACTAGCACTGAAAATGGAGAGGAATGCAAATTTGTTAGCTAACCTTTTGTTCTGCAAATGTTTATTTTTAGGTCAATCAGGCATTTACAAGAAGCGTCAGCCACAGATGGAAAAGGCAAGTTCCTTTGTGTTCTTTTTGTTCTTTTGTTCTTTTGGCCAGCCTTCCCTAAAGCCTTGTGCCAGGGCACTGTGGAGGGGGAGAGGGAAGGTGGGGGCTCAAGATGCTGGCTTCTGTGGGAGAGGGGTGGGTGGGCAGGGGCTTTGTAAGAGCAGCCCAGTTGTTGGGTGGCGAGGCAGGTGGGGAGCGTTGCCGAGACCCGCTGTGTAAGGCTTGGGGGTGACTCTGCTTACCAGATGATTCACTGCATTTCCATTCGTGAGTGTGATCCTCACCTTCTCAAAACTGAGTCAGGAGGAGCAAACGTTGTCTTGGAAGGACCAGATAACACCTCCCCGTGCGAACAGAAGGTCTTATGGATCCGGGATGGCTATGTGTAAAGCGTCCCTTCCTGCTGACTTAACACACTTTCAAAATAGATGTGTCGGTATTAATTTAAAAAGAGACTGATGCCAGAAAGAACCTCTAAAGCGCTCTGATTTTTAAGTTGTGGTGCAGTTAGAACCCTCCTGCATCTTCTTGGTTTTCCGACCCGGCCTCCTAAGTCAGAAAAGAAACCACAGAGAAAGTGTTCTATGTGTCTCTGGGCTTATTTGAATCATGTCCAGGACTGTAGGGTGCCCTGGGCCAAGTGGGGATTTCAGGCCACAGGGGTCAAGGAGCCAGACTTGCAAAGGTCCCACCTGCCTCTGGATCCATGAAGTCACACACCCTGTGCTGTACTAGTGTTCTTTAAGGCAGATTATTCACTTGTTGTTAGATAAAATATTGTTGTCAGTCTGTTTTCTGATTGTAAAAGTAATATGGATTCACTTCGGAAAATTTGGTAAATAGTAGGTAGGAATCTTCCTCCACACTTGCTGTGCAATGAATATCACATTATTTTCTCTAATTTGAATTAACTTGACTTCAAGCCTTCCCACCAGTGTCAGGCACAATCTGGGGTTCTTACTGAGAGCACAGTACTCAGTCTGGGGCCCATATTAGTTCCTGTCGAGAGATTCCTGCTATTGGTGTGTGAGGGTCATGCCAGGCTGGGAGCCCTGGTCAGTGCTCAGATTCCAGGCTCCCAAGGTCCCCTGGCTCCCCAGGGGCCACAGGCCCACCCCTCACAGAATGTGTCAGCTCACTTTCTTTCTGGTCCCAGAAAGGAGCTCTCGTGTTTTTACTCTCTTCCCTCAGAGGCCCTGGGTTCCCTTCTGCCTCTGGAGTGCCCTCTGGGCTAGGTTCTTTCCAGCGAGCTGGAGCTGGACTGTGCTCTGCAGAAACCTTTTGCTTTTAGCTGGCTACCTGGCCTTCCTCTGAGTCGTGGATCTCGGAGAACCCTCCTGCCTTCTCGCAGTGGATAAGGAAAAGCTACAGAAAACAAACCTCAAATGAGAGTCTTAAAGCATCTTGTCGCAAACAGGAGAATCCAAAGTAGAAAATAAAACCCACCTTCTGGGAATGCTTGTTGTTTGAGCATAATCGTGACTTTCTTTTTTTAACATCCTTCTTCTATGCATGTTATATGTAAAGTTAGTTTTATTATTTCTTTATTTTCGGGGGGAGGGGTAACATGTATACACTGCTGTATTTATTTACTTTATTTATTTTTCGGCGGGGTTTGATCTTTGTTGCTGCTTGCGGTCTTTCTCCAGTCACGCGGCGTGGGCTTCTCCTTGCGGGGGCTTCTCTTGTTCTGGAGCACGGGCTCTAGGCACGTGGGCTTCAGCAGTTACAGCAAGTGGGCTCAGTAGTTGTGCTTCATGGGCCTCGTTGCTCCGAGGCATGTGGAACTTCCACGGACCAGAGATTGACGGTGTCCCCGCATTGGCTGGTGCAGTCTTACCCACTCTGCCACCAGGGAAGTCCCGTTTTATTATTTGTGTAACTTAATAGGTCTTTCTCTTACTTTAATGTGTTGAGATGTGACATGTTAACTTTTTTTTTTTTAACCCTTGTAGTTCTGGGTTCATTTTTCGGACTGTTAGACTGAAAATGTCTAAAATTCCCAAGGGTAGCGTCCTCCAGCTGTTCAGTTTTATCTGTCCTCTTCTTCCCCTTGGTGAGTTCCAGGTCCTTCCTCAGCGCTGCCTTCTCCCATTCTCTCCACCGTCCTGACTCTCTGACGCCTCTCCGCCTTCTCCACCTTGCTCTTAGAGGACTTGAAGGGTGACTGTGGCAGTTAATTGTCTTGGTGACCATTTATTCCATGAGAAGTTGACCGTTGGCTGAGCATCCTGGTGAAGTGTTCTCCCTGGGGTAGATGGTGCAGCCAGGTGGGGTCACCCCTATCCCCCCACATCCATAGTGAAGAGAAGCATTGTGGAGTAGGAATGCTTTTGTCATCGTCGAGGGCACACGAGGCAATTTCCTATTTCTTCCACCAGGTGACAGCATGGGGCCTCTTGAGTGGAGAGCCAGTCTGAGAGCTGGAAGTCGTGAGCACACACCAGGGCCCGCGTCCGCTGTCATCGGGGGGACTCGCCAGGGCTTGCATCCACCATTTTCAGGGGACAGACCATTAAGAAAGCACTCATTTCCCATTAGCAGATATGGCAAACCCTTTGAAAGGGGGACAGAGTAGATGAGAATAGGGGTGTCTTCGTGATCCAAGTTCTTTCATTGAACTGACTTAGGCTGGGGGATGCTTTTGAGCTCATCTCCAGATGCCTATTTCACTCTGTACTTCGAAAACTGTGACACTGGCAGAGTCAGGGCAGCCATGTCCCCATCATTGACGCCTCCCCTGTAGCGAACTCAGGGACAGCTGGCTGTGCTGGCAGGCCCTCCTCAGGCGTGACTGCTGAGTGGCCATGCCCTGCTCTGCCGCCCAGGACAGCGGTGAGGCGGCACGGAAGGCTCGAATGAGCACACTGCCCGGGGCCACTGGGTCTGGAATGAGCTGTTGACCCTCTGCTCCTCGGCTTGCCCTTCCTGAGATCTCGCCCATCCTTGAGACAGCTGACAGAGTGAAGGCTGTGGACGATGAAACCTCCTATTGGATTTTGAAGCTTTTTGCTGGATGGAGCCTGACACTTTGGTTCTTATTCTTAGGCTCATTATTCAACTGACTAATCACATGACCTTGACAGTGACTTGGGCTTAAGAATGGCAGCTTCAAGTGCCGTCCACGCTGGCTGATCGCAAGCAGGGGACGCGCTGTCTGTCGTCCTTCTCCCTGCTCTTGGGGTTCGTGGTGCTTTCAGAGAGTGTGGGTTTGGGTTGCTGTTGACCTCTGTCTCTGGATTCCTTCTGACTGAAGCTGAGAGAGTTTAAAGGGAAACAGGAAGGGCGAAACTGCCCCCGTCCCAAAGTCACACGTTTGTCTGCTCTCACAGGCCGTAGCTCCCCTCGAGTCCTCTGTCAATTAGAGTCCCTGCTGCGCTGCGTTCTGAGAGGCGGCCTCCTGGAGTCTTCACGGGCACCTCTGACTGCTGCCGCTGCCTTTGGAGCCGGAACTCTCCGTTTCTGCCCTTGAGCCTGCCTTCCAGTTCCTTTGTCTTTCTCCAGTGTCAGTAGCTCAGAGGACGCCTTGGGGATACACGCCCTGCGTCTAATTAACAGTCTGCTCTGAGCATCTCCCCCCGCCCCCTTGAGTTTCTGAGGAAAATTTCAGAGGAAGCATTCTGGGGAATCTTAGCTTTAATGTGAGCTTCAAAAGCCCTGAAACAAATGGTGGTTGGCTGGTTGCTGGGGGAGTGGAAAAGTGGCTTCATTCCAGCTGCCGCCATGTTCTGAAAGTAGCTGTGACCTCGAGAGGTCACAACGGTTCGTCAGGGCGACCGCCCTCAAGAGGGTCCTCGGGATCAGAACTTTCTTCGTAATGTGACTTGATCAGCCTTCTTTGCTGTTGATCTTTGCACTGGTGTCACACAAGCAGTGGTGCGTAGACCAGCTGGCGCCTCAGCACACTTCACGGCAGTGGCCCCAAACTTCTGGTGGCCGCTGCCTTCTCTTCATTTCCACCTACTCGCAGGGGTGGAGAAGGCTCGTTTCACGGAGCAGTGCCCTTGATGAATTAGGAGAAACTTTTAGCGTCGTTGCATCGCAGCCCTTGGACATACATCTTTCACCACTCTACGTGGAGTGGGACGTGCCCAGGAAGCACTTCCGCTTCCCTCTGGAGTGTGGTGGTCATCTTGAGGAAGAGCACGTGTGGCAGTTGTGTGAGCTGTGAGCTCTGCTAGCTGCTTTTCCGCAGGACGTTTTTAGGGGCTGTGCTGGGCCTTTGCTCCTTTTGCGTGGGCTTCTGTGCAGGTGCGATGTGAGCTCTTCTCCTGGCAGTGGCTGCTCTTGTTGTGGAGCATGGGCTCTAGGGCGTGCGGGTTTCAGCAGTCGTGGCTCACAGGCTTAGTTGCCCCAAAGCATGCAGCATCTTCCCCGACCCAGGGATCAAACCCATGTCGCCTGCCTTGGCAGACGGATTCTTAACCACTGGACCACCAGGGAAGGCCCAAGACACTGTTTTTACTTGAAGGAATGATGACGATCAAACTACAGTTACTCAGGCCTGGGCTTTTGACAGATATTTTCTTGAAAATCAATGAAGTGTGTATGTCCCTTCAGAAAACAAAAAGTATTTGTTGTCAGTGATCTCATTTTCACTTGAAAACATAGGTTTTAATTTAGGAAAACGTAGAATCTACCCCTGTAAACTTGACAGCTTCCCAATTCTTAACAGACATCTGGTATGAACAGAGGTGATATTAACAAATGTAAATATTTTATAATATTTATGATATTTTAAATATTTTATGAAAAGTTTCAGTATTTCAGAGATCTCTTTTAACTCAGTGAGAGAATATTTTTCCACCTGATGAATGCATGTTACACACACAGATGATATTTTCCACCTGATCAATACATGTTACATGTGCATGAATAAAAGATCTGTTCAAAGCTTGAGATGGACCAGCAGATTTTACTGTGACAGTGTGAAAGTTCATTGCTACAGTTTCAGATTCCCCATCTTAGTTATCTTTAAGAAGCTACCACTTGTCAAGCTTTAATGCAAAATCAAAGACGACTGTTTGCAGTTCTCTGAGAAGGCCTGCCTCTGATCAGGCCCTATTTTTTTTTTTTTATAAACTTCAATCAGAACACTCCCTCACACCGAATTGAAGGCAGAAGCAAATACGAGAATCCAGTTCTGTTCTATTAGGCCAGACGTTAAAGGGATTTACAAAAATGGGAAACAGTTTGATTCTTCTCCTGAAGTTTGAGTTTTTTTATTTTATGAGGGAAACATTGTTTCTATTAACACGTAATGTATATATTTTTGTTAACCTATAAATGAATTATTAAATATTTTAAAAATTTGTTTCAGTTTCTAGTATGGTAGGTACTGGTAGACTTGACCCACATTAACAGAAGCTCTTGAAAGTGGGAAGGGGTCCCAAGACTGAAAGTTTGAGAACCGTGTGTTAGGGATGAGATTTGCTGAGTCTCTGGTGCTCACGAGGACCATGAACGGGGGTGGAAGTCTACCTGGTTCTCTTCTCCTGTGCCTGCCAAGCCCGTTTCAGACTTAGTCGGCCATATTCTTGTGACGAAGATGTCTGTTCATTCTGGACAATTAAGCGGGGGGATGTTTTATTTGGGTTTATTCATACAAACAGGCCTAACAAAAAAACCCACTGCTGAGAAAGGAAGAGAAATAACCCTCCGCCTGTTTCTGTAGATAAAGTTTTATTGGAACACAGCCGTGCCCCTGTGCATGGCTGTGGTCTGTGGCCACTTGTGCACTGCGGTGGCAGAGCTGAGGGGCTGTGGCAGGGACCACCTGGCCCCCAGGGCCTGAAACGCTTGCTCTCCAGCCTGTGCGAGAAGAGCTTTGCCGGCTCCTGGCTGCTGTAGACATTTGAGAGATACCGTCTTAGAACCTGCACCTACAGTGTAGTGGTGTTGACTGACTTCACCCTGTACTGAGCACTTCGAAAACTGTAAAGCTCACACTGCTTTTAAGTATTTACCGAACTCCAACTCTGTGTCCAGAACTGTGTTTGTTGTTGTTTGATTGGAACAATAACTTTTAGGTCATCCTCTGCCCTGATATTTTACGTAACCTGTTACTCCAATGGGAATCAGTGATTTTCTTTAAGTAACACAATGGCTATCTCTCTGGGTGGTGTGATAGAAGCGTTCATAGAACGCCCGTATCTCCTATGGCGTGAGGTGAGGGGCATGGGTCAAGCCCGCGGAGGGTTCCGTTCTGTGCTCAGGGCCGCCTCACTGAAGCACGTGGCAACCCTCTGACTCTGCTGTTTGTCCCGTGGCGTCCGTGATGCCCTACCCTGGCGTGTGGCACCCGGCACCACAGGTGTGGGCAGGAGTATGTGGCCTTCAACAAATTTTCAAACAAGTCTGTGACCCTGGGAAGGGTGAAAACCATAGCTAAGTAGACTGTCATGAAGAGAGAATGAAAGCAAAAAAATATCTATTTTTTGAGATTGGCTTAATACAATGATTTTTAATTTCTTTAAACCTCAAAACCTTTCCTGTCTCAGATCACCCAAAATTCCTTCTCTGTCATCATCCTGGTCACAGCTTCTGGTCAATACTTTGAAGTAGTCACTTAACCAGGGATACCACCCTGAGTTCTTGTAACCTACAGCCGAAAGCAAAGGGGCCTCTCACATCCCTAGGCTGAGAACCCGCCTCCTCACGGACACATTGCCAGTTTTTTGTCCTGTGTGTGCTCCATTGCTAAGTGGTGTCCAGCTCTTCGTGACCCATGGACTGTAGCCCACCAGGTTCCTCTGTTCATGGGATGCTCCAGGCAAGAATACTAGAGTGGGTTGCTATGCCTTCCTCCAGGGGATCTTCCTGAGCCAGGAATCGAACCCATGTCTCTTGGGTCTGCTGCATTGGCAGATGAATTCTTTACCACTGTGCCACCTGGGAAGCCCCTGTTTTTTAGGAGGCCTTTGAAACACTGGGGACCTAATTGCCTGAGGGGTTCCTCCCTCGGCCCCCCCAGCAGGCCTGCTCAGCGATCTGGGTTCTTCGTCTGGGGGGTATCAGCATGCATTTGACTCCGGGTCTTGAGGCAGACACAGTTGAAAGCAGCTCTTGTCGATCGCTGCAGCACTCAGGGAGGTCAGGTTCTCTTCTGGAGAAGACGTTGTTTGCTACTGACCAGGCTGTGTCTTCAAGCAGCTGGATGTCTATCCATCTTCCTCGCCGCAGTGGACTGAATACGTGCGGTGGGCACAACCTCGGGCTGGGGAGGGTGGGGCCCAGACATGCTGGTCAGCGCAGCTCATCACGGCGGTTGCTGGAGACAGCGTGATGGGGGAGTGCTGACAGCAGCAGAGGTGGAGACTGCCCGGCCCTGAGGACCCCCAGCCCCCCAGCTGGGGGTTCTTTGGTGTAGTTCCAGAGCAGAAGCGAAGAGAGAGGCAGAAACGTGTTTGATTCAGCAAAGCCCGTCGCAGAGTTATGCTCCTCATCAGCCTCTCTCTCGGGCCATTCTTGTTTCTTTTCACTAGTCATTCAAGGTAAACTTTTGCTTATAAGAAGATGTGCGCACAGCTCTTAACTGTTCACTTCAGTTACTTTTGACCACTCCTGGGTCACTGGAGTGGATATTTTAAGTGGATATTGGAAACATATTTTGCACCACTTTTTCACATGAGTCTCAACAGCGTGAAGGTCAAAAATTTCATCCTATTAGTAGTCTTTCTTTTCTTAGCAGACCCTTTCCCGCACTTGTTCCTGATACCTTCTCTGTGAGGTTAGTGGGGTCTCTTCTTAATGAGGCCAGAGGGCACCCCATGAGCTAGTCGCTCCCCAGGAAGGACAGTTTCGGAGCAGGGTGGTCCCAGGTCAGAAGTGGCCTGGCTGTCTGAGTCTCTGTCCCCTGCCCAGAGCTGGCCCGCGTCCGGAGCGGAGGCAGACTGGAGCCCGTACTGTCGAGAGTGAGTCAGCCCGAGTCTCCCGCTGGTCTGGCTTTGCCACCACACTCATTTCTTTAATTTTTGTGTTTGACTCAAAATTCCTCCAAAGCAGCAGGGAGGAAGCAGGGAAAAGCTGATGGGCAGGGCGGATGTTTTTAAGCCTCAAGGCTTTCTGGGAAAGGATTGTTACGGAAATTTTCCACCTGTAGGTGACTCTTGTGGGCCTTCGCCTCTGCGTGTCCCATAGACCATCCGGTATTAATCCCTCAGGATGGATCGCTGGCAGCTCCTGGGCATTGATGAGCATTCCAAGCCACCATCACGTCCCCAGGCTCCTGGTGAATTACAAGGCTGTGAATTGCCTTTCTTTCAGCACAAAGTGTTAGGATGAAAAGCTTGTTGGTCCTTGGAGAGAGGGTCTTGGGTTTGAGCGGTGCCCTCCTCACTTGCAAGCTGTGTGACCTTGGTAATGTACTAAACCCTACAGGTCTGAATCCTTCACGTGTGAGGCATTGGAGGCAGTGCCCCTGCCCTTATAGTCTCCTGTGAGGATCACACGGGATGGAGCTTGAAGGGTATATGGCCTGGTGCCTGGTGACCGCTCAGTAGATGTGACGACCAGCTTGTTGTTGTTTAGTTGCTCAGTCGTGTCTCTTTGCGACCCCGTGGACTGTAGCCTGCCAGGCCCCTCTGTCTGTGGGATTTCCCAGGCAAGAAGACTGGAGTAGGTTGCCGTTTCCTCCTCCAGGGGATCTTCCCAACCCAGGGATAGAAGCTGCTTTTTCCGCACCGGCAGGCAGATTCTTTACCGTCTGAGCCACCAGAGAAGCCCTGTGACGACCAGCCCGTTGTTTTTCTCCTGGTCCCAGTTCTGGACCGTCAGGGATGACCACTGGGCAGGAAGGGCACGGTCTGTCATCTTGCCAGCCTGTGTAGTAACCCTGTGGTGTAAAGAGGGAAGGTGAGGTGACGGTCCAGGGAGGGGTGGCCTTTCCTCTGGACGGGTTGCATCTGCTCACGTGCTACTGCGTCAGAGGACTGTCTTGGAGGCCCGGGCTCCTCCCGCCTTGGTGGGCACCTGTTCTGTTTCCATTGGTAAAAAGTGTCTGCTGGAAACGAGAGTCACGGCCGTTTTCCTGAGCGTGAGTGGGAGGGAGAGGAACCCACAAGCCGTCAGCCTTGTAGGAGCTCCTGAAGCAGCTGGGCCGCTCCCCTTCCCTGCCTCCCATTCCTGTCCTTCCCTGATCTCTGGGAGGCTTTTCAGAACCTTCCAGCCAGGTCCAGTTCCAGAAGAGTCAGGGGCAAGCTGGGCGTCTGTCCGTCGGTGAAGCCCTCCAGGGGATTCTGGCGCTTACCCCAGTTAAGAGCCATCGCCAGGAAGAAGTTGTAACCGACCGAAAAGAAATTCTCCTGTGAAGGCGACCGATGCCCGGAGAAGGCAGTGCAGACTGTGCACAGGCGCACGGCGCTCTGATGGCGCAGGGGCCGGGGTGCAGGTCTCCTGGCTCCCGTCCGAGGGTTTTTCCCTGCCACCACACTCATTCTTTTACCATATTTGCTGCTCCTCGTGGTGGGTCAGAAATAGCCCAGACCTGGGGAGCCTGCAGTCCTGTGGGAGGCCGGCCCCGCCGTGGTCCAGCGGGCTGCAGGCTGTCAGCGTCCTTAGCTGCAGGGAGAGCTTCTCTGGAAGAAGAGCCAAGGGAGGCTTGGGATTCCGGACTGTGACCTGCTCCATCACTGCTCCTTGCAGCATGCTGGCAAGGCTCCCCCTCGGAGCCGGTGCCTCCCCCTGCCCAGCAGGCTGACTCAGCGTGTGCATATGGCCGCCCCGCTGCCAGGAGAGCCCGGGGCCACCGCTGGTTCCGATCACTAATGAGAGCCTGGGCTCCTGCCAGAGGTGGCGGTCGCTGCAGCACAGTCGCTCCTGGACTGAAGCTACATACACTTGACAAAACAGGAGTTGGGGATGCTAACCCTCTGCGGAGTTGAAAATCAGAGTACAGCTTCAGTTGGCCCTCCGTCACTGCTGTTCCTACATCCTACACACCACAGGTCCTGTAGTGCTGTGGTATTTACCATTGGGGAATGGTGCCATTTACCATTTGGAAACTTACCGTTGGGAAAAAACCCACATATTTGACCTGGACTGGAGCAGGTCAAATCTGTGTTGTTCAGGGATCAACTTAATCCTAATATAATCCTAATGCTTTAACATCAGATGCTCCTCCACTGCTTAAACCCATGTGCTATTTGGGTCCCACATACTGCCTCATCCATCCCCCAGCAGCCCCAGTGGTGGGTGGTGGTGGTGGTCTTGTTTCACAGGTGAAGGAACTGAGGCTCAGAGAAGTCAGGCGACTTACCTGAGTTCACACAGCCCATAAGCAACACAGATGGAATTTGAACCCAGGTTGTTCAGATGTGCAGCACCTGCGCTGTTAGCTGGTCTTATTTCTCACAACAATAAGTGAGCTTTATTCCTTCCTTTGCAGCCTGGGCTGTGGTGAGAACACCCTGTGGGTCCTCGCAGCCTGATCCCACAAGCAGCAGTCTCGCAAACAGATGTCTTTCTCGTGACTGGGAGTGATGTCCGTCGTGGCGGGGGGTTTCCAGATCACACTTGAGCTCTGTGCGTAGCAGTTGCATCTCTTAGAGTCACCACTGATGGTTCCCAAGGTCCGCTTATCCATCCTAGCACGTGTCTGGTGGAGAAGGCAGTGGCAGCCCACTCCAGTACTCTTGCCTTGACAATCCCATGGACGGAGGAGCCTGGTAGGCTGCAGTCCATGGGGTTGCTAGGATTCGGACATGACTGAGCGACTTCACTTTCACTTTTCACTTTCATGCATTGGAGAAGGAAATGGCAGCCCACTCCAGTGTTCTTGCCTGGAGAATCCCAGGGACGGTGGAGCCTGGTGGGCTGCCGTCTGTGGGGTCACACAGAGTTGGACACGACTGAAGCGACTTAGCCGCAGCAGCAGCAGCATGTGTCTGGGGGTGACCTGGTATTGTTGCCCATGTTGACGTTTCCCCGTGGGACCTGGACGTGGGTGTGCAGGCTCACTTGTCGCGTTCTTCCTGGCCTGCCTCACTTCTGGGTGTCTGATGGGCAGCCCTGGTGGCACACGTCCCAGGGAGGTGGCAGTGTGGTGCCTTCCTGTCCTCTCCCTTCCTCTCACCCCCACAAGACCCGAAGTGTCCTAACCCCCCTGCCTCCCCTCGGTCAGCTCTCCCTCTGCCCCTGATTTCCTTCCCCATGAAAGGGGGCGGGGGGCGGGGGCTTCAGACTTCCCCTGAAGAATGCTCCGGTATCCTCAACGTCACCCCTGCTCCCAACCACTAAGACGAGGTCACCTTGTTCCCCGCTCTGCACTGACAGGGACCCCCCAACTGCTTAGAGGAACCTCCAAAGATTCAAAGTGTTTGACCTCAGTTGGATTCTTTTTCTTTCTTTCTTTCTTTTTTTTTTTTTGAGCCACACTGCATGCCTTCTGGGATCTCAGTTCCCACCATGGCAGTGAAAGAGCAGCCTTAACTACTGGACCATCAGGGAACTCCCCGGGCTCTTATTCTTAATTCTTCCATCCTTTCTCCAAAGAGGTTGTTTGAAAATGCTGATGTGATTCAGGCTTTGCCCTGCTCAAGACCCTCCAGAGGCTCCCTGGGGCCTCAGCACCCTCAAGGAGGCCACTTGTGGTCTGCGTCTGACTCAGTCTCGGGTTTTGTCCTCCGCCCGGCAGAGTCCCCAGCCTCTCTGGCACCTCCAGACCTGGGTGCCTGCCCCTTGCAAGCATCCTCCCGGCTTGGCCTCTCCACTCTCACTCCCTCCTGAGCCCCAGTCAGGCCTCTGCTTGGACACCACCTCCTTTGGGAGTCCTGACCCTCCCCCGTCCCCTCGGTCTGCCTCAGGAACCCTTCATTGGGGGTGGCCATGGCAACCATGCACATCCCGGCATGGCACCTTGAAATCCAGGAATAGAAACGCGCCGCTTTTCTCCTTTGGGTTCTTGCTGAAGCAAAGGCAGGAGTTTCATTTGCCAGGATCTATTTCAGCAAGCAAAATTCAGAAGAGATTTCTAAAGTGTTTTCATCATGTAAATGGTCCGATTGTTGGTGCCATTCTTTCTCAGTTACTCAAAATGAAGAGGATTAAATGTCCAAATGTAGGAGTGATTTGCTTGTGTGGAAGGGCCCCAGGTCTCAGAGGCCACCTGGTTTTGTGGGGCAGAGTGCAGCACAAGCTGGCCGTCTCTTTGACCGCCACCAGCGTGAGCAGGTTCGCACACGCCCAGGAGGAACACTACTTTATACAGACGTGCAGAGTTTTAAATCTGGTGACACAGTCATCTGTCACTTTTCGGTTTCAGCATCTTGTCCTCAGTGAAACGTCTCCTGTCCTGCAGACGGAGAGGAGTCCCTGACCCCACACCGCACCGCCCGGGTCTCTGTGGGCCGGGCATGGTGAGGGGGCGGCCCTGATCCAGCGCCTCTCCTTCCCTGAGGGACGGAAGCCGCTGCCCCGGGGCCCGGCCCAGAGTCAGTGTAGATGAAAAAGGACGGAGAACCAGAGAGACTTAATAGCAGCAGGAGCACCAGAGGGGTTGCTCGATAAGAAAGCTTTGGCTTATCTGCTTCCTTCATCTGGCTCCTTCAGGTGCTACATGAGTGTGAGTCCATCGTGCTGTCGACACGCGTGTCAGAGCCTCAGTTTGGGGAGTTAGAATTACCCAGGTTTTCTGAGTTTCTCAGAGCAGGTTCTTACAGATCCTGTTAGTTGGTGATCACCTTGAAGGTTAATTTAGGATTCCAGGAATCTCTTTGGGAACCTAAGCTCAACTGCCCCCCCCCCCCCCCATTAATCATGAGCCAGAGGAGGGAGACATGGGAAGTCTATCCGTCACCATCCACAGTTCCATTCCTAAAGGGAACCAGTAATTAAATGCTGTTAAGCAAAATTAATTCGCCTCCTGCCGGAAGGTTGATGATGAATGAAAGGCTCGCTAATCGGAGAGGGAGCCAGGCTACCCTCTGTGGTCATCAATATTTCATGGCCGTTGGTGGTGGCAGAAGTTAGCTGTTCCTGGCTCCCTGACCTTGAGCAGTCCTGGAGGTAGGACAGAGCTGGGGAGGTCGTATTTAAAGGGCTTTGTTACAAGACACAGTGAAAACCTAAGTGAAATTTGCAGTGCCCGCCCATGGGCTAATTGGATTTACTCCCTCAGTTAGCTGGAGGGCCCCCTGAGACCATTGCTAGTGGAGTTGCAGCCCTGCAGCCGCAGTGGCGGAGCTGAAATGTTTAAATATGGCTTTGCGGGTTGGAAGAGTTGGAATTTGTAGTGTTTGTTGATTTCTGTGGTGTTACTATCCTCCCAGGAAGGCCGTTTAAAGCTCCCGAACCCCGAACGGGAAGGAACGCTGGTTTGCTGGAGCTGGGGGCGCCAGCCTGCTGCCCCCCACGACTCCCAGATCCTTCCTGGAGATGGGGGGAGACCCTGCCAGGCTTCATGTCCAGAACCACAGAGGCGCCCCCATCTGCATTAGCCTCGGCCTCTGGACCACAAGTGTGCTTGCTGGTGACAAGCTTTAAAAATGAGAAAAGCAGCAGCCTCTCACGTTGTTGTCCTCTTCTCCCCAGCTGCTATTAACTTAGCGAAGCTGAAACTTTTCAGACATTACTACGTCTTGGTGAGTAAAAAATTCCTCAGTCTGTGAATAAGGTCAGTTCAAGGAATAGAGCTAATGAACTGGCTCCCGGGAGCTGTGGGGATTTCACTGAACAAAAACCAAGTGGTGTCTGTAGACATGGGAAATTAACTTTCTGAGTTACTTACTACAAAGTTTTAGTTTTAAATCTGGGTTTAAATACTCAGAAACCTAACACATGCTTGATACTTTTTAAATGCGGGATGATAGACAGCAAAGGCCGTTTGTGACCCTGAGCCTTCTGCTCCTGCCTGTTCTCACTCCCCCCAGGTGTTATGGTTAACAGTTGAGTCATTATTTCTCTAGATTCTTTGCCATGCATAGTTGTTCCTTTAACTTACTGTTTTTAAAAAATTGGCTTACAAAATTGGGATCATATCTAAAAACATGACTGAAATGTACACATAAAGTCCTTATAAGCGTACCACCAAAAGGGGGACATGCTCTAAAATATTAGGATCATAATTTCCTGGAATGTATAAGCTATGGGTCTCCTAGAATTTTGCTTCCCTACTCCCAGACTAAAGCTTCGTAGTCGTTTTCATCTGTGGTTTTGGCACTGACTGTCACTCTGCACAGTCCCTTCCCCGTAAGCCTGTCTGCCCTGGGCACAGGCCAGCGAGCTGTCCGCTCCCAGTGGGTCCGCACCTTGAATCTTTGTCATGCCCTTCCTTACCAGGGCACTTAGGATGACTGGTCCTTCCTCTTTGAGTGTGGACCTCGAACATTCACAGGATCTCCTGAAGAGACTAAAAGCCAGTGTTTTCCCCATATGGTTTTATTTTGCTGTTATTGCTGGAAAACATTTCTCAAAGCCTGGGACTGAAAAACTATTACCCTTTGGGGCTGGAAATCAGTTGGTTATATATGAGAATTTTATTTTCTTGGGCTCCAAAATCACTGTGGACCGTGACTACAACCATGAAATTAAAAGACACTTACTTGTTGAAAGGAAATCTGACACACCTAGATAGCTTATTAAAAAGCAGAGACATTACTTTGTTGACTAAGGTCCATGTAGTCAAAACTATGGTTTTTCCAGTAGTCATGTATGGATGTGAGAATTGGACCATAAAGAAGGCTGAGCGCCAAAGAATTGATGCTTTTGAATTGTGCTGGAGAAGGCTCTTGAGAGAGTCACTTGGACTGCGAGGAGATCAAACCAGTCAATGCTATAAGAAATTAACCCTGAGTATTCATTAGAAGGAAGGATGCTGAAGCTCCAATACTTTGGCCACCTGATGCAAAGAGCTGACTCATTGGAAAAGACCCTGATGCTGGGAAAGATTGAGGGCAAAAGGAGAAGGAGCCACTGAGGATGAAACGGTTGGATGGCATCACCAACTCAGTGGACATGAGTTTGAGCAAACTCCAAGAGATAGTGAAGGGAAGCTTGGCATGCTGCAGTCCACGGGGTCACAAAGAGTTGGACATGACTTAGCAACTCAACAACAACACCAAAAATGTATGAGAATTAGGTGAGAAGGAGGTTACTCAGGAGTTAAGAGCAAAGTATCCTGTCCATGGGAGTGACTGTTACCCATCAATATCTTAGTCACCTAGAGAAAAAGAGGAAATCCTCTCAAGTAGTAGAGAGTTTCTCTCTCTGCTGATTGATTAATTAGCACTGTAAGTGTCAAATAATTTTCTTCAGGCAACTCTGCTTTCCCCTTAGCAGTCTGTTGGAAGAAAGTAGTGCTATGATTTCTGCATTGACTTTATTCTTGTATCTCTGTTCCTCATTAGATCGTATGTTACATATACTTCACCAGGATTATTGCATTTCTCCTCAAACTTGCTGTTCCGTTCCAGTGGAAGTGGCTCTACCAGGTACGCTGCTCAGGGGACAGCGCCAGGGAACTTGTGTCTGAGCAGGAAGTCCCGGGGTAACTTGAGATGGCTCCAGGTTTATTTGGCAGTGGCCACTAAGACCGTCTGTCTCTTCTGGTCTACAGTTAAGATGTGTTTGTCCAGGAGAGCTGCTGGATTACATGAGAAATCTGGAATTGATTTAGTTTTCAATTTTATAAGTCCTTGAAAAAACCCAGGCAGAGAAAGCCTTGCCCAGTATAATTCAAACCTTGATGCAGTGGGGCCCTATCCTTCAGTTATAGGGCTTAGAATAGCTTAGAATCCAGACCTCCCTTCTTCTTGCCCATTGTTATTATTATTTCAATAATAAAGTTATCTTTGCAGTATACTAGAGCTAGTTTAACTACGGGGCAGTCACCGCGTGACTTAGAGACTATTTTTTGGAAGCTCTCACCCGGGGCTTTGGACACGGTAGGGAAGTGTATGTATATAAAGAGCTCTTCAAAGATGCCAGTGAAGACTTAAAGCAAGGAGTCTCAGATGTCCTCTCTGGGCAAAGTGAAAGTCGCTCAGTCATATCTGATTCCTTGCGACCCCATGAACTGTACAGTCAATGGAATTCTCTAGGACAGAATACTGGATAGCGTAGCCTTTCCCTTCTCCAAGGGATCTTCCCAGTCCAGGGATTGAACCTGCAGGGATTGAATCTCCCACATGCCAGGTGGATTCTTTACCCGCTGAGCCACAAGGGAAGCCCTCTCTAGGCAGAAGGCTTTAGCAAGTCCCCTAAGGAACATGGTCCCGAAGGGTCAGCCTTGGCGTTTGAGTGACTGACCAGTGAGTGGTGGGTTATCGGGGGGCAGGGCGGACAGTTTAGTCCCACTGCTTTCTGGAGAACAGTATTCTAATTCCTTTCTTTGGGGTGGTTTTAAAATTCACAGCTCCTGGATGAAATGGCCACGCTGGTGTTCTTTGTTCTCACGGGGTATAAGTTCCGTCCAGCCTCAGACAACCCCTACCTACAGCTCTCTCAGGAAGAAGATGACTTGGAAATGGAATCTGTGTAAGCACCCCCTTTCCTCCTTCCCCTCCCTGCCCCCACCTCACTGGGAGCAGTGTGGTCTGAGCGGAAGCAGATTGTTGCCCCAGGGGTGGGCCCTCTGTGTGTCGGTGCAAGAGATGGACACTCAGGCCCCAGGCTTTGCATTGTACAGTGTCCACCAAGCATCGCTTGCTCTTTTCAGGGGAAGTAGAACTTCCATCCTGTGAGGCATCCTTGGAGCCCACTGCCAGCAACTTAGCAGCAAGAACTTGGGGATGGGTGGCCCCACTTCCCATTGGGCCTGCTGGTGGAAGCTCAGGTCTGACAGTGTAATCATCCAAGTCATCTTCAAGTCAGCTAATGATCCTCACACGTCCTTCATCATCAGATAACTTGATGGCTTTTCACAGCTAGCACAGTGACTTGACCTATATCTGAGCTGTAAAAAGAACTTTTCTGAGTCACAGGCTTAATGTGACTCTAGGGTCCTATTTTCCGGGAAGGGGCAGTCATTTTCTAGAGAAGTGAATAGTGATTGAGAATATTTGCTTGTAAACTGATGAACTCTGATGGGCCAGGTCAGCAGTTGTGTTTGATGACGCGCCTGCAGCTGAGTTCCTCCCTGTCCACTCTTTGAAGTGTGTGGCCTCCAGCGCAGGCGGCCTGTCTCTCTTCCTGGTTCAGAGGCTGAGCCTCGGCCCATGGCAGGCCCTGCCGGGCTGGCGGGCAGGTCAGGCAGCGTGGGATTCGTTCGGCTCCTCTGCGGAAATAGTAATTGGAAGCAGAGCCTGCTGCTGGGCCCCAAACACCAGCTTCCTGTTGTGTAGAGGAGGAAACCCCTGTTACAGGCAGTGGAGGGGAGTGCTGGGGAACCGCCAGAGTTGCCTTTTCTAGAAGTAGCAGAATCCGAGTAGGGACCTCTGGTTGAAGAGGCACAGATGAGAGTCCATCTGGAGTTGAGTATGTGTGTGTGCTAAGTCGCTCGGTCATGTCTGACTCTTTGCGACCCTATGGCCTGCAGCCCTCCAGGCTCCTCTGTCCGTGGGGTTCTCCAGGTGAGAATACTGGAGCGGGCTGCCATGCCTTCCTCCCGGGGATCTTTCTGAGCCAGGGATCACACCTGCGTCTCTTACGTCTCTTGCATTGGCAGGCGGGTTTTACACCACTAGTGCTACCTGGGAGGCCCAAAGTCAAGTATACATTTATTTTTTGCTGTAACTTATTTGGGACCACATTTTACAAAACACCTCTTCCTGTTAGGTTTCTTTTCAGAAACTCCCCTGCCCTCTTCCCTCCGCCTGCATCTTGCTCTTGCTCCTCATCTTTCAACACAGACTTCAGAGCATCCTCCCGTCCCCCACCCCACCCTGGTAGAGGTGGTTCCTCACCCTGAGCTGTCGTCAGGCCTGCGTCCTGGCACTCCCATCCTGTATGTCTGAGGTGGCTCTGCATGTCCACCTGAAAGACTGTCCATTCTGCTGGGCACTGGGCCCCCTGAGAGCACCAGTTCCAATTTCATCACTCTTTGTCCTTAGCCCAGGCCTGTCATGGTAGAGGGAACGTGGTTTTCTCAGTTGGGCCACCGTCTAGCAAGGAGTATTTCCTTAGGGAAAGTGAGGGAGCAAAGGCTGCCCTAAGCCTGCCGTCCGAGCCGTCCCTGGATCGTGATGCTGGAGCCCTCAGCGTCTGCACGTGTTGAGCTCCTCGGCCTTCTTAACACGGTGCGGCAGCCACACAACCAACTCTTTACATTCACCAGCATCCTCTGCAGGAATCCCTCGGTTCCCACAAGAACCACCTCCTGGTCCTGGCTTACCAGAAGAACAGATAACCAAGAGAAAAGCCCAGCCCTGGGGAGGCCTGGATGGCCCCGAGGCTCGGTTGCAGCAGCAGCATGATGGCAGCAAAGAAGGGAGAGAAGGTTTTCTCTTCTCACTCCGTGTAAAATCGTTTCTCTGCGGTGTGGATCCAGCTGGCAGACACTAGCTGTGTCACCTATAGAGCCGCTGAGTTGCCGTTTGCAGGTCACAGGATCTGGGTGTTGGTGGGGGCATAGGAAGGGTCCTTGGAGAGACAGTGCTGGGTTGGCTGATTGAATTTTACTTTACTGATTTGGAAATTCCTCTTGGTCTACGATGGGGGTACATTGGTGCCTCATGTTTCTTAGACTACTTTGGAGATGCTGGCCCAGGGTGTTTGTTTTTAAGGCTCTTTTGTAGAACATTTTTAGATTCATAACGTTGAACAGAGGATGCAGATATTCCCTCCATGTCCCCCTCTGCCCCACACGTGTGTAGCTTTCTCCATCGTCATCATCCCCTCCACAGGGTCCATTCCTCACAACTGATGAACCTGCACTGGCTCAGCATTGAAACCCGCACCCGTAGTTTACAGTAGGGCTCACACTTGGTGTTGCGGGTTTGGACAGACGTGTACCCGCTGTTACAGAGGCGTACAGCATCGCTGCGGTGCCCGGAAACCCCCCGGGCTCCGCCGACCGGGGCGGGGGAGGTGGGGGGGTCTTGTGTCTGCTCGGTGTTCCTGTGGTGGAGCCGCGCAGTTGTGTTGCGGACACGGAAAGTCTCAGGCTCTGTCTAACTCCCACTTTGGAGGCAGAAGCTCTCCTCTCCGGGACCCCACCTTCTCAAGGGATATTGTGATTCACTCCCGGTCTCTGTAACAGTCAAGAGTCTTTGGGCCTGGAAGGTTCCTCCAAACCCGTGGTTCTGTCCCAGGTCTCAGAAGTGATCCACTGTGGCTGTTTAGTATAAATGGTCTACAGCTGATTAACTTTTTTTTTCCCAGAATGTTAATTATGACACAGATAATGGTGTCATAGTTGTGACTAGTTTTATATATGTATGTAAAACATAGAACTTTGTGACAGGGAGAGAGATTAACGTTGGCTGTGCTAACAGCTGACACTCCGTGACTCAGCACGGCGGAGTGCCTCGTTGCCCGTCGTGACAGTTCTGGGAAGTCGGGATCATGTTTATCCTGCGGCACAAGAGGGGGTCACGTGACCGGGCACGCTCACACAGCTCAGCTCGAGTCGAGCAGGCCAGGGTTTGAACCCGGGTCTGTCCGACTTCAGAGCCAACGCCCCGTACCCCTGGTTGCCGCTGGGCTACAGTGAGGACAGCCTCTTACTCAGAAGAGTGAGGTTTCCCTCATTTTCGTTTTTTTCCCTCACTCAGAGTGACGACGTCAGGGGTGATGGAGAGTATGAAGAAAGTCAAGAAGGTGACCAATGGCTCGGTGGAGCCGCAGGGTGACTGGGAAGGCAGCGCATGAGGAGCGGCTCGGAGGGGCGCTGGCAGAGACTTTAATTTATTCGCAGTCCGGTTGGTCAGCGGGAGCGTCAGCCCCTCGCGACGGTGACACCGCAGAGCACGCGTCTGGAGCCGAGCGCCACAGAGACCCAACTTCTCACTCTTTTCTGGACGCTGGGTGCGCGCTGGTAACAGGAAGCCCGCATTCTCCTTCAGGTGGGAGTGGCGGGGAGGGAGTGTAAGAGGAGGCAGGGGAAAGGAAGCCTTTGTTTTAATTTCTATTTCTGCTTTTTAATTGGGGAGCTCTTCAGGTAGGCGCAGTTGTGACCCAGTGTGCAGCAGGGAATGGATGGGGGCCCCTGTGGGCCTGGGAAGGGGCTTCAGGAGGTAAGCGGCTGTCGAGAGGGAGCTCGGGGACTCAGAGAAGCCCAGGGCTGGGGGGGGCAAGTGTCGCTGCATCTTCTGGGAGAAAACAGGTGAGGTTATTTTACAAAGAAAGTCGAGACTCAGTGAGGCGTGAGGAGCCTGCCCCGGGGTTCCTGGCCCCGAGTGTCGCCCCAGACCTTCGTCCCAGATTCTGAAAGTGACCAGGGGCAGTGGCTGTCCAAGGGCTGCGATGTTACCGTCCATCAGGGCCCTGCTGGTGGCCAACGGTTTCCTGCCTGGTGGACGGACAGAAGTGTGTTTCTAGCTCGAAAAGCCGCCTCTGGTAGGACTCCCCTGAAGCTCTGGCTTCCCCAGCAGCCCTGGGCAGCGCCGTCTCTGTCGGCCCCGGCCGCTCCTCTCACGGCTGCCCCTGATCTGTGTGGTCAGAAGAGGGGCGGCAGGAAGGGCTTTCCTTCAGGAGCAGCTTGGGGCAGAGGGGTCCTGGTGAAGCAGGCCCTTCAATCCAAGAGCGCTTTCCCTGTGAGCCGGGTAGCACTCGCGAGCGGAGGAGGGGCGTGGACCTCGTCCCTGTGTTCCAGGAGCAGGCATGTCAAGAAGGGGAGTGTGACTGGTGGTTTTACTCTCGGACTCTGGGGGTGGGGAGCCCCTTTCAGGAATCTCAGTGAGGTTCTCTTCCAAACTTGCAGAGCATGGAGCTGAGCACGGGCGGTAACGGCACTGCCGCTCTGCTCAGAGCCGAGGCCTTTGGATAACGGGGCGAGCCCAGAAGGTCCGCCGTGACCCGGGGCGTAGCAGGACTTGCCGGTCACCTCCCACTGAGGCTTCAGCTGCAGGGGCCCGAGACGGGGCTGAGACACCGTGCCGGGAACACGGGGTGCTGGCCGTGCGGGTGGCTCCCAGCGCCCGTGTGTGTGTCAGAAGTCTGCGCCCTCCCTCTGCTCCTGAGTGCCAGACGGTGACGGCAGCTGGGGGTGGTCCTCAGACTGCTGGCCTGGAAGGGTCGATGAGAAACCACAAGATGTAGGGGTGCCGCTCAGCAGCCCTGGTTTAGGAGCCTGAAGAGTCTCTACTGAAGAAGCTGTGGTTTTCCCTTCCCCGCGCCCCGGTCGCGTCCCTGCTGACCATGAGGAAGCACGTGTAACCTTGTGCGCTGTCTGATACCCCCCCGTGCTCTCCTGGCACGACTTCCTCGGGGCTTGGGCCCGGCCCAGCGTGGAGACGAGCGAGCCCCTGGCCAGACCCTGCGCCTCACCTTTCCACAGATATTTTCGGGGAGGTTCATGTGTTCTCCTGTCTTCAGGAGCCAGGAAAAATGCCCTGAGTATTATTATCTAAGGGACTTTTCTTTTTGAGTTAACTCGGAGCCGTGTGACAGGAGAAGAAAGCAGCCTGGAGAACAGGGACATTTTTCCAGACTCCTGTCTTCCTGTGTAGACGCCATCCCCGTGCCTCAGGAATGTGTCTCCTGCTGTGGCCAAAACCCCCTCCGGTGCTCCCATCCGAAGGACGCGTTTGCTGTTTGTCCTGCGAGCCGCTGTCTTTGATAAGGCCATAGACTTCTTGGCAGGAACCAAAGGTTTGAGGGACACCCCCTCCTCCCCCCACCCCACCCCCGCCGCCCTGAGGGTCTCCACGGAGGTGTCTTCAGATCATGGCCTGGAAACAGGGAAGAAAGTGCGTGCAGATGAGGGCGTGCGTGTGGGCAGGCCCTGGCCCCCGCAGACACAGGAGGGCAGGAGCCCCCAGGCTGGACCGTCTTCAACCCCGTGCCCCCGCTCTGGGCGCTCCTAGGCTCACGGGGCTGAGCTGGCTGCAGTTGTGCGGTCCCGGCCCTTCAGGACCAGGCCGGCTCGGGTGGGGGGGGTAGTGGGTCTGAAGTGAGCCAGGCCGTGGCCTTCCCAACGTGGGCCGTCTGCCCGCCGCCTGTGTCATGCCTGGGAAGAAGGCTTGAAGTCAGGCCCATGATGAAGAAAAACCAAAGCCCCAGTCCCGGACTGGGAAAACAAGGCGGTGGTAGTTCAAGCGTTTTCAAAATTATTTAAGCTCCTCATCCTGTTCCGTAAAAGTGTGGCTCTCCCTCTGTCACCTGAATGGCTGTGAGCAGCGTTCAGCCCTCACCCTGGAGTGAGCGTGAGAGGTTGGGGTCCAAAGCCAGGTGTTCTCCCCAGCTGACAGCCGCTCCCTGCAGTCTCTCAGTCGGAGCCTGCGCGGCCCGTGCTGGGCGCTGTCAGAGCGGTGAAGCCCTCCCTCTCGGTGTTGGAGGGATCGGGCAGAGAGGATTGTGCGCGTCAGGAGTGATCAGTGGTATTTATAGCTTTGCTTTCTGCCCCGGCTCCCCGAATCTGCCTGCGAGAAACACCCTTGCCTCTCTGAGAAACTGGCCGTGGACCGGAAGCCACTGGCTGTGAGAGTTTAGGAGGTAAAGGATCTGCTTTCCTTTAATAAAGTCTGTATTTTTGCTAGAAAATTACTTCTTGGACAGTAAGAACAATCACCGATCTCTCCCATTTTTATTTTTAATTTTTGAAATCATCGATCTCTTAATCCCAGCTCTTAATGGTGGCCAAAGACTCCATTAGCCTATTTCTCCGTCCCTCAGTGCTTTAACATTTTTAACAGCAGTGCGTCCACTGAACATACCTGGGGGTTCATTCTCTCATAAGGAGAAGCTTGCTCAAGTGTAAAAGACGGCTTCTCAGATCATAGCTGGAGCCCGGTTTTCTTTCCAGAAACCACTCTAGAGTAAAATTTACAGGTTTGTTTTTTTTTTCCCCTTGGACATATCCAGCCAGCGAAGGCAGCACCCGGTCTCTTCATAATGCCGCTCCATGGGGCTGTCAGGGCAAGGGGTCCGCTCCCTTGTTGGGACCTCCCCACGACCCATAGCCCTCTCCCCCCCACCCCTCCCCGCTGACCCTCTCCCCTCCCCGCCTTTGGCCCAGGCTCTCAGTTCCACGTGGGCTCAGCCTGGGAACACAGGCTGAAGCCCTTGGTGCATTGCATCATTTTCTGCCAGCAGCTGTGAGAAGGATGTATTTTCCAAGCTCAGGAGAATTTTATCCAGAGAGCCCATATGATCTCTTTCGACCGTGTGTGATGTTCTGCCCCCACGTGGAACGGATGTCTTGTTTTAGTCCTCACTGACCACGGAGCCATGTCAGAGATGCTGGTTTTCACTGTGAGTGGCTTTGGCTGTCTCCCCGGTCCTGGAGCTTTGCCTCGCGGGACCTGAGACAGTTTGCCCCCTGCACCCCGCAGAGCGCTGGGGGCGTTGGTGCTTCCTGCTGCCCGGCAGCTGAACTTCAGAGGACCTGGGTCCTTGCCCACCCCTCCTCCTGCCCCACACCTCGCCTCACCCTTGCTTCCCTGACCTGCCCCAACCTTGAGCAGATTCAGAATCGGCTGAGTCCAGGGTGCCTGTGGCCTGTGGCTTTTTTTTTCTTCTTCTTCTTAAGAATTCAGTAAATTAATGGCTTCGCCACTGAAAAAGTTAAGTTAGATTTTGTCTTAATCCTTCTTGGTGTACCAGAAACAAATCACACCAGACTTTGTAGAAGATCTGCCCCTTTGCTCCGCTTTCCTGCCGGGTGTTTTCGGGCAGGTCTTCAGAGCTTCGCCTGAGTTGATGCTAGTCCTTGTCACCTCCACCTGGAGCGCAGTCATTGATTGGCAAGCCGCACACTCTCCAGCTTCCCTCGGGCCTCTCCTGTCATCTGGCGATGCAGCCGCCCACCCTGCCCAGTGTGTGCCTCAAAGATAGTGTTTCTGGGACGTGGACACACACCTCCGTCGCGGGGCTGTGCGAAGAATGCAGCCAGGGGAGGGACAGGGAGGTGCCGGAGCCAGGATTCGCTTGTTGTCACACCAGGGACCTTTGGGCTTCCAGCTGTTTGGGAAGGGGGTCCCCGATGAAGTCAGTAAAGGTCAAGGTCAGACAGAGAATTTAGCTCACTCCCAAGACAGCAAGCTTGTCTTGAGGCAGGGTCTGAGGTGTGGTGAGCAGACAGATCAGTCAGGGAGCCGGCCGTCAGCCTTCTTAGCATTTAAGACACTCATTACAAGAGGATCCAAAAATCCTGTCCACACAAGGGGGTTTCTTGACACCTTAAGCAGCTTCTGCAGATTGTAAAATTGGATTTGCCTGGTCATGTGACCTCAAAAGAACTCAGACACATCCAATCCAGAAAATAAGTTTCATTTGGGGGAGAAAATGTCTGTAAATATTTTTTGCTTTCCAGGTTAGTTTGGGATGCAGAGGGCGTTGTCAGTATTTTTTTTTTCTTTTTAAATGCTGATGATCATGAAGAGTATTTATGTAAACATATAACAGGTGGGGGTTCCAATCAGGGTGATGTAGAGGATGGATTCTCTTGCTGTGACGCAAACATGTAAAATAAAGATTCTATGGCGGAAATGTATGTTTGTGATCCGAGCGAGTCGCCGACTCCTGACTGCTGTCTCTCCACCTCCCTCTTATCATTTTTTTCTTTGTGGTTTTTTGTTCATTAAATTAGTGAATGCCTCCCACTCGCTCCCGCTGACAATAGTGACACCTACTAGAGAAGTTACTGTGTCTTAGCAGATCTGTGCAGCTGCTACTGAAACTCAAGATGTGGCTGCCACTCCAGAGGCCGAGTCTTAGAACAGAGGGAAGAGCAGCTGTAATTGACGAGGGTCCTGCCTCCACAGGGGCGGGGGTGCCTTCTGAGCCAGGGCCTGGGCACTGCTGCCCCTGGAGGGGCGATGATGGCGGAGACCTGGGGCAAAGCCCACATTCCGACAGGCTTAGTTCTGCCTCCTTTCAAGGCTGGTTACCCCACATCAGAATCCAAACAATCCGGACTGCCCCAGTGGTCCAGTGGTTAAGAATCCGCCTGCCAGTGGCAGGGGACACAGGTTCCATCCCTGGTCTGGGAAGATTCCACGTGCCTGGGGGCAGCTAAGCCCAGGGGCCACAACTACTGAGCCTGCACTCTAGAGTCCTCAAGCTGCAGTTACTGAAGCCTGCACACCTGGGGCCGGCACTCGGCAACAAGAGAAGCCGCTGCAGTGAGAAGCCCTGTCCTGCCGTGAGGCATAGCCTCCGCTTGCCACAGCTAGGAAAAGCTCACATGCAGCAGTAATGACCCAGTTTAGCCCCAAATTAAAAAAAAAAAATTTTTTTAAAAGAAGAATCAGAGGATATCCAAGATTTTAGACTCAGAGCATTTTGGGAAGTCATCTAATCCCAATCCCTTTATTTTACCAGAAGTGTTCTAAATGGAGGTTTAACTTACATACAGTAAAATCAGACATCCAGTTGGATGAATTGTAACATGTAGAAACAGCTCCAGCCTCTCCCGTAGCGGAGATGGAACATTTCCACGACCCCATAAAGGCCCCCGTGCCTCTCCTCGGTCCACGCCGCCCCCTCCACAGCTGCACAGCCGCTGCTCTGAAGTCTGCGCCGTGGTTTGGTCTGTCCTGGAACATCACATGCGTGGGATCCCACTTATGTGTATGGCTTCTTCCATGCAGGAGATATCTATGACTTGTCCATTCAGATTCCTGGCTTTAGAGCTTCAAAAATGGGGGCCTGGACATGGTTGTGTCCCACCCTCCACCTCACCCACCCGCTGAGTGTCGGAGCTGAGCTCCTGGGTCTCCCGGGTCTCCTGACTCCAACCTTGGGGTAATGAAGGTAAAGTCCTGGGCCCCAGGGACTGCTGTTGTGCTGACAGTAACGTTCAAATGATCCTCTGTTCACTGTCTCACAGAAGCTCGGAACGAAGGCTTTGGGTCTGGCCCAGATTTTCTAGTTACCAGCCATGCCTCGCCCGCAGCCCCTTCCTGACTCTACCCAGGCTTTGGGTTATCAGGGGTATCTGTGGAATGAAACCTGAGGAGAAGGGACAGCTTTGGAGTCAGGTGAGGCTGTCAAGAGTGCGGGGTGCTGAGGCAGGAAGGGGACAGCTGAGGGAAGGTGCGGGAAGGACCCGGGGCCCATGTCACCCAGTGTGTCTCAGACCTGAGCAAGCGTGAGTCCCCCCAGAGGGCCCAGGGCTTCCAATTCAGTAGGTCTCCTCCAGGCCCAAGAGGTTGCATTGCTAACAAGCTCCTGGGTGATGCTGCCTCAGCTGGTGCCAGGCCACACCTCGAGAGCCCAGCTCCCTGGTTGAGACCTGCCCCAGGAGTTCACGGGGTTGAGTGCCCACCCATGCAGGCTCCTGCTGGACCCACAGCAGTGAGATGGCATCCTGTCTCTGGGCCCACCTGGTGGGGTTGCAGCGGTACTCGGGGGAGGAGGGTGCAGGCAGGGGCTGGGGGGCCGCTGAACCGCTCCCCTCCATCAGAACAGGGGGGCTTCCTCCTCCCCGGTTAGAATCAGCCGTGTGAGCTCGACTACGCATGAGCCTCACAGGCTGCAGAACACGCTGCCTGGACCCTCTACCTCGGGGTGCTGCTCCAGGGCAAGAAGGCCCGTGCTGGTGGGTCTGAGCCGCCTTCTGGTTTCTCGAATGAGCTGGCTGAACAGGGCTGACCCAGATCTGCCGGCCAAGAGCAGCCCACCGCCCCCAGGAGCCCGTGGAGTCCCCCCGGTGCCCACGTGGGCTGCTTCCGTGTGGCAGCCGCCTCCTCCGGACGCCCTGCCCTTGCCCGGAATCCGTGAGGTCAGCAGGTAGAGAGCTGCACGGTCCCTCAGGCTGTGCGACAACGCGGCTGCTAAGTGGGGTGAGAAAGCGCTGACTTCCTGCAGACCCGAGCTGTCCCCGGCTCGAGCTGTGTGTCCAGCGGGCACTGCTGAACATCCATCCAGCCCTCACACTGACCCGGCCCTTCACGTGGGGAGCAGCTGCCTGTGTGGTTTGGGGGCCGGATTTTATGGGGTCGTGCCCCTCGCAGGAGCCGCACCCTACACCAGTCCTTCCCAGCTGCCAGGGATGCTTACCTTCATAAAAACTGAGGAGACTGCTCGTGGGAACATGCAGAACTGAGCTTGAATCTCTGCATCAGCCTTTCTCGATTATGCACGTAGCAGGCATCTCATTCAGGTGTTGGACTCTAGTCTTCCAGGCTCAATAAGGGCTGAAAGCACGTAATACACGGGTATTTGCAGAACTACAATATGAATAGTTTGTTTGGCTCCCACTGCCTGATGAGAGAGCGGTGGCAGGGGACAGTGCATGGGGTAGAGTTGAGCACATGACCGCGGCCCCTGCTTCCTCCCCACTTTCCTCCCACCCTTTCCAGTTTAACTGACCCCTTCCCACCAGCAATAAAGCTTGTTCAGGTTTTTCCCATTAACAACTAAGTCTCCTCAGGCTGAGCAGCAGCCCCTAACTCCCACTTAGAGGGCAAGCTTCTTAGCTCTGCTTCTTTCCCTCCCAGGCCCAGTGCAGGAGAGGCAGGTTCCATCCCTGGGTCAGGAAGATCCCCTGGAGAAGGGAATGGCTGCCCACCCCAGGATTCTTGCCTGGAAAATCCCATGGACAGAGGGGCCTGGTGGGCTACAGTCTGTGGGGTCGCAAATGAATGGGACACAACTGAGTGTGTGCTCACACACAGGCACACACATCCAACTCGGTGCAGTCTGGGTTCCATTGGCCGAAGTCTCTTGCAGCCTTTGAGGCTGGGTTATTGCCTGCCGTGACTTCAGCAGCTTGTGGCACCGTGGGACTCTCCCGCCTGGAGGCCTCACCTTTGGCTTTCTTCTCCAGCTGCTTGGCCACAGCTGGCTTCCTGTGTCCATCCATTTGGTGTTGGCTTCTCGGCCACTGCCCAGCTGTCTTTTCCTGCTCTCTGACGCCCAGGATTTTATTTCCAGCCTAGAGCTGCCCTGAGCTACTAATGGCTTATTCAGCTGCCTCTGGAACTGGTGGCTTTTTTTGTTATTGTTGTGCCTCTTGACTTATGGAACTTTTTTGTTCCCCAACAGGGATTGAACCCAGGTACTTGGCAGAAAGAATGCCAAGTCCTAGCCACTAGACTGCCAGGAATCAATCCCCTTCCTTCGGCTTGTTTTAAAGGCACTTCAAAGCCACACTTTCAGAATTAAATTACCATGACGCCACCTACCCCTAATCCTGGTAAATGTGATCAACCCAGGCCAAAAATTTAGGGCCTTACCCTTTTTGTTGTTGTTGTTCATTTAAAAAACATTTTATTGGAATATAGTTGATTTACAATGTTGTATTCATTTCAGGTGTCCAGCAAAGTGAATCAGTTATACATACACACATACCCACTCTTTTTTAGATTCTTTTCCCATATGAGGCTATTATAGAGTACTGAGTAGTAGTCCTTGTTACCTATTTTATATATAGTGGGGCGTGTGGGCCTTATCCTTGACATTTTCTTTTCTCCCACCCCATCCTGTGGCTCAAGCCCACCCATTTCTCTTTCCCCACTTGGCCAGGCCAGCCATGCACACCTGTCACCTGGATTACAACATCAGCTGCTGCCTTGCGGCTGGTGGCCTGGCCTCCAGCCTTGCCCCACCCCCAGGCTTTGCCACTGTGACTGCCTGCTGTGTGAAGCTTGGAGGTGCAAAAGAAAGCAAGAAGGATGCAAGGTCAATATACAAAAACCAACTCTTTCTATACACTTGGAATGAACAGGCCATACAATGAAAGTAAAGCATTTCCGTTTACAACAGCATCAAAAAGAATAAAACAGATAATTTTAACAGAAGTGTAAAATTTATACTCTGAAAATGAAAGCATTGAAAGAAATTGGTGAAAGTCACTCGGTCATCGCCGACTCTTTGTGACCCCATGGACTATACAGGCCATGGAATTCTCTGGGCCAGAATACTGGAGTGCGTAGCTGTTCTCTTCCCCAGGGGATCTTCCCAACCCAGGGATTGAACCCAGGTCTCCCACATGGATTCTTTACCAGCTGAGCAACCAGGGAAGCCCTGAAAGAAATTAAAGACGACTTAAATAGAGTCCCTTAGATAGCAAAGAGATCCAACCAGTCCATCCTAAAGGAAATCAGTCCTGAATATTCATTGGAAGGACTGATGCTAAAGCTGAAACTCCAATACTTGGGCCATCAGATGTGAAGAACTGATTCATTGGAAAAGACCCTAATGCTGGGAAATATTGAAGGTGGGAGGAGAAGGGGACGACAGAGGATGAGCTGGTTGGATGGCATCACCAGCTTGATGGACATGAGTTTGAGCAAGCTCTGGAAGTTGGTGATGGACAGGGAAGCCTGCAGTCCACGGGGTCGCAGAGAGTCGGACACAACTAAGCGACTAAACTGAACTGAAATAAATAGCAATATCATACTCATGGATCAGGAAACAATATTGTTAAAGAGGACAATACTCCCTTTGATCTTAGAATTCAGTGTAATCCCTACCCAAATCCCAGAAGCTTTCTTTGCAGAGGTTCACAAGTTGTTCTTCAAATTCATGTGCAAATTCGAGGAATCCATAGTAGCAGAATCTGCCTGCAATGCAGGAGACCGGAGTTCAGTCCTTGGGTTATGAAGATCCCCTGGAGAAGGGAATGGCTACCCACTCCAGTATTCTTGCTTGGAGAATTTCATGGACAGGGGAGCCTGGTGGGTTATAGTCCAAGGGGTCACAAAGAATTGGACACAACTGAGCGACTAACACTTTCATAGTAGCCAGAACAATCTTGAAAAAGAAGAGCAAATCTGATGGACTCACATTTCTCAATTTCAAAACATACTACAAAGCTGTCATGATCAAGAGAATGTGGTATTGGTATAAGTATGAATGTATAGCTCAATAATATAAAATAGAAAGTCCTGAAATAAACCCAAACATTTATGACAAGGGTTCCAAAACCATTCAATTCGATCTGAAAAAGATCTCCTCCCCACCCAACCAATGCTGCTAAGTAAAACTGGATATTCACGTGTAGAAAGTAAATGTATAGCCTTACCTCACACCATATACCCAGATTACCTCAGTGGATCATACACTTGAAACTATAAAACTCTTACAAGAGAACATGGGGTAAATCTTTATGACCTTGTATTAGGCAATGGTTTCTTACCTATGACACCAAAGACAAGCAATAAAGAAAGGTAAACTGTAGTTGATGAAAACTTACGTGCTTCAAAGGGCGTCATCAAGAAACTGAAAAGACAGCCTGAATATTAGCAAATTATGTATCTGAGAATTGTCTTGTTTCCAGGATGTATGAAGAACTCATATGACTCAATAAAAAGGTAACCCATTTTTTTAAATGGGCAAAAGATCTGAATAGGCATTTGGCTTCACATAATAATTTCAATGTTCATTTGTGACATGTCTCAGAATTTCATTCTTTTTTAAGAATGGGTAATATTCCATTTTATATACATACTCAACATACCATATTTCGTTTATCCGTTCATCCACTGATGAACACTTGAATTGCTCCCACTTTTTGGTTATTGTGAACATGGGTGCACAGGCATCTATTCAAGTCTCTGTTTTCAACTCTTTTAAGTATATACCCAGAAGTGGATTGCTGGATCATATGGTAGTTTTGTATATAAATTTTTGAGGAACTGCCATACCATTGTCCACAATAGCTGTCCCATTTTACATTCCCTTTGGTGGTACATAAGAATGCCAGTTTCTCCAGAAGTGTTCTTTGCCATCATTTGTTATTTTCTGCGTTATTTTGTTTTTATCATAGCCATCATAATAGCTGTAATTTGGTTTCTCACTGTGGTCCTGATTGGGGTTAGGCTTCCCTGGTGGCTCCAGTGCTAAAGAATCTGCTTGCCAAGGCAGGAGATGCAGGAAACCTGGGTTCGATCCCTGGGTCAGGAAGATCCCCTGGAGAAGGAAATGGCAACCCACTCCACTATTCTTGCCTGGGAAATCCTGTGGGCAGAGGAGCCTGGAGGGCTGCAGTCCATGGGGTCGCAAAGAATTGCTCAAGACTGAGCACGCATGCACACATGTGGTCTTGGTTTCCTTTCCCCTAATGCTGAGCATCTTTTCTGTGCTTGTTAGTCATTTGTTATCTTCTTCAGAGAAATGTCTACCCATTTTAATTTGGTTTTATTTATACATACCATGTTGGGCTTCCCAGGTGGTGCTAGTGGTAAAGAAATCTTCTGCTAATGCAGGAGATATAAGAGATGTGGTGTCTTTGAAAAAGCTATGGTTTTTCCAGTAGTCATGTACAGATGTGAGGGTTGGACCATAAAGAAGGCTGAGCACCGAAGAATTGATGCTTTTGAATTGTGGTGTTAGAGAAGACTCTGAAGAGTCCCTTGGACTGCAAAGAGATTCAACCAGTCCATCCTAAAGGAAATCAGTCCTGAGTATTCATTGGAAGGACTGGTGCTGAATCTGAAACTCCAATACTTTGGCCACCTGATGGGAAGAGCTGACTCATTAGAGAAGACCGTGATGCTGGGAAAGACTGAAAGCAGGAGGAGAAGGGGATAACAGAGGATGAGATAGTTGGATGGTATCACTGACTCAATGGACATGAGTTTGAGTAAGCTCCGGGAGTTGGTGATGGACAAGGAAGCCTGGAATGCTGCAGTCCATGGGGTTTCAAAGAGTCGGACATGACTGAGCAACTGAACTGAACTGAACTGAACTGAACAGGGTCAGACAGCACCCAGATCTGTGCATTGATAATTACAGCACAAAAGAGCAATATGAGGGACTTCACCTGCTCCCTCTCACACTTTTATCTCCTCTTTTCTATCCCATACTGGAACCTCAGGTTTCTCAGACTTGTGGTGTGGGTGAGACTGACCCCATACTCCCAGCTCTAGGCTTGAAGCTCAACTGGTTTAGACTGATCAGCACATCCCTTGTCTCTCCACCCCACCACTAGATTGGTTGGCAGGGGAGGAAGTGGGTCACTTTCAGCAAGATGCAAACACCCAAGTGGGCCGCCTAAACTGCCACCTGCAGCAGGTTGGAGAACCTTCCTGAGAATGGTCCCAATGCTGAGGATGCAGAGCCAGAAATGGAGAGGGGAAACCCAGATCCTCTCAGAGCCTGTATGCCTGGATCAAGCCTTGCCTGAGGGCAGATTCTGCTGGATTTCTGAGTTACATAAGTCAATAAAGTTCCCTTTATGTTTTAGCCAGTTTTGTTGTTCAGTCAGTCATGTCTGACTCTTTGTGACCCCATAAACCACAGCATGCCAGGCTTCCCTGTCCTTCCCATCTCCCAGAGTTTGCTCAAACTCATGTCCATTGAGTCAATGATGCCATCCAACCATCTCATCCTCTGTCACCGCCTTCTCCTCCTGCCCTCAATCTTTCCCAGCATCAGGGTCTTTCCAAATGAGTCGGCTCATCACATCAGGTGGCCAAAGTATAGGAGCTTCAGCTTCAGCATCAGTCCTCCCGATGAATATTCAGGGTTGATTTCCTATAGGATTGACTGGTTTGATCTCCTTGCAGTCCAAGGGACTCTCAAGAGTCTTCTCCAGCACTGCAGTTGGAAAGCATCAATTATTAGCTGGTTTAGGTCAGGTTTTCTGTTACTATAAAGAGCTCCAGCAGATGAACACTCTGACAGAAGGGATGCACAAGGGATCAGGACGTCCTGAGGAACTTTGCAGTCTCCCTGGAGGGTTCTGGAAGTCTCCCTGGAAAATGTTGGGGCAGAATTCTGAGTCAAGAAGGGGGAGGGTGGAAGGGCTGTCATGGCGGTCCAGGCCTCATAAAACCCATTAGTGGGTGGCTTCATGGATTTTCAGTTGTTTTACCTCCCAGTAACGAGTCTCTCCAGGCCACTATGAACCGCTCTTAGCACAGGGCATCCAGAGGCCGTGCCAGGTGATTCAGACGGAATTATTAACAAGGCTTTATTTACTCCTCCAGAGCGGCCTGCTGGGAGACCCAGCCACACAGCAGACCAGGGAGAACCTCGGGCCACATGGGCAGTCAGGGGCCAAGTCCTTACAGGGCCTCCCCCGCCACCCCTTAGACTGCACTGACTTCCACGGTCTTCCAGGCTAAGGGCCAAGCCTCGCACTTGGAGACAAGTCACCCCCGAGCCGGCAGCCCGTTTGGAAGGAGCTGAAAGTGACACCTCCCTTTCCCTCTGGTTTGCTGCCTTCAGTCTGTCCCCAGGCCCGAGGCTCCAGGGCGCTCTGCCATCAGCTGGGTGTTGGCAGGTGTCCTTCGAGTAGAGAGAGGAGGCAGAGAACCGCAAGAAGCAGGAACTGCCAGGCTGGGAGGAGGCAAGAGAGGCCACTACCATGGACCCGCAGGTCTTTTCTGCCTTCCCGCCCCCAGCCTGGGAGCCAGCCAGCTGCCTGCAATGTGGTGCTTGGGTGAGTATGTTGCTGGATGCGGTCTCAGAGTGGAGGCGGGGGGCGGGGGGGAGGAGGGATGTCCCCTTCCTGGCCCCCAGCCCATATTTAACCCACTGGGGCTTGGCAGGGGGCGGGCTGGATGTCAGCCCTAGAAGCATTTCAGAGTCAGGAGGAGCAGAGGCCATTCTCTTATAAATGAAGGTGCAGAGAGATGGGGAGTCCAGGAAAGACAGTTCTAGAACTCCACCTCCAAGCTCTCAGCCCTGTGCCCCCACCTCCCAGAGCGGCTGGTCCTACATTCTAATGCATGGCATTCTGTTCCCAGAACCTACACAAAGACCTCCTGTGACCCCCCTGGCCCCGCCCAGTGGGTTGGGCTTCGAAGGGCAGGCAAGGATCCCATGCTGGGCATAGAGCCCTGGGTCAGGCATCCTCAGCCAGCGGTCAGTGAGGGAACATGGGCGCGTGGTCCGCACATTGACCTGTTAGTGATGGCCCAGCGGCCGTGGAGACTGAGAGCTTTCAAGATGCATAGCTGATGACCACCCACTGCTTGCTGGACCCCAAGGGGTGATGTCAGGCTGCCTCCCCAAAACGTCAGAGGCCAAGCAGATGCAGCCCTCCTGGCCCCCCAGAGGTTTTGGAGGAAGAGGCTTTGCAGAGGTGGCGGTGCTCACTTACTCATGCCTCAGTGCGTGCGTGCATGCCAAGTCACTTTGGTCATATTGGACTCTTTGAGACCCCATGGACTGTAGCCCACCAGGCTCCTCTGTCCATGGGATTTTCCAGGCAAGAGTACTGGAGTGGGTTGCCATGCCCTCCTCCATGGGATCTTCCCGACCCAGGGATGGAACCCTAGTCTCTTATGTCTCCTGCGCTGGTAGGTTGGTTCTTTATCACTAGCGCCACCTGGGAAGCCCCGTGCCTTAGTGGCCATGGTAGTTAGTCGCTCAGTCTTGTCCGACTCTGCGATCCCATGGACTGTGGCCCGCCAGGCTCTTCTGTCCACGGGATTCTCCAGGTAGAATACTGGAGTGGGTTGCCATTCCCTTTTCCAGAGGATCTTCCCAACCCAGCAGTTGAACCCGGGTCTTTGAGCTACAGGGAAGACCTACCATGCCTTAATAGGTAGTCCCAAATTGTGTGGATGCCCTGCCTTCTGCCGGCATCAGTGAGCCCTAAAGCCAAGCAGTTACAGAAGATGGGTCTCAGCAGAGCACAGGTGTCTTTGTACTCAGATTTCAGGATTTTTAAAAGTTTTTATTTTAAAATGTGTTTATTTTTAATCGAAGGATAGTTGCTTTACAGTATTGTGTTGATTTCTGCCAAGCATCAACATGAATCGGCCATAGATGCCCCCTCTCTCTCGAACCTCGCTCCCGTCTCCCACTCCATCCCACCGCTCTGAGTTGTTTCAGAGTCCCCTGGTTGAGTTCCCAGATTTCAGGATGTTTCTGTACCACATAGTGAACTCACAGGCCCGGGATCAGACAAGCTTGACTTGAATCCCTATGGCTGGTCAGCAGCTGTGTGACTGAGACCCAGCTCCTCAGCCTCTCTGGGCCTGGCTGCCTAACCCACAAGGATTTGCCAAGGCCCATGAGTTGGCACTCTGCAAGCACCTGGCGCACGGCAGCAGTGCAGTGAGTGGCAGCCGCCACTGTTACTGCAGGACTTGCTCTTCACCAAGTTCAAGTGTGAAGGCAGGAGGCACTGAAGGAATCCACAAGATGGCCAGGTGTCCCGCTTGTACACTGGCCAGCTCCGATGCTTCAGGACCGAGCCCCAACTTGGAACTGGTACACCACCCAGCGTCACAGCCGGAAGGGACGGTGAGGCCCCTCAATGTACAAGTGGGAAAACGGAGATCCAGAGAGCGAGCGCGATTGTCCAAGTCTGTACTGGAAGGCGCTTAGTGGGCCTGGAGCCCAGGATAGTGGCCCGGGCACTATTGTATTCAGTGCATGGACAATCTCAAGGAGGCGGATGGATCTAACATGATGGTCGAAGGGGCATCAAGGGGCTGAAGAGTCAGCATCCCCATTCATCAGTGTGGTCTGAGCTTTTGCTGGACTGGGTCCTGGCCAGGCAGCAGTGATAAGACACAAGCAGTGATGCCCTCATGCAGCTGCTGGGTTGGCGCAGAGATAACTGCTGTATGGGGGCTGGGACCCTGGGAGAGGGCCAGGCCCCCGCGACTGTCAGGCCCTCTCCTAGGAAGTGTCTCTTGGATCTGCCCACAGGAGTCATGGCTCCTAACACTGCTTCTGGCACTCTCAAGGACAAGGAGTGGCTGGGCCTGGCTTGGAAACCAACAGGCATCTCACTGATGTGATGGGGGTGGGCCAGGGGATGGGCAGCTTGCTGGCGCCCAGGGTGGTCACGGGCTCCAGGGTTTGTGCCTCCAGGAGAGCTGTCCCTCCTCCCACTCCTGCTCTAAGCATGTCCAAGCTTGACCCCGGAGAGCCCGCTGGTCCCTGGAGGCTCCACTGTGCCCGGCAGAAGCCCCAGGAGCCAGCTCCCACCCCGCAGAGAGAAGCAAACCTCTGTCTGCCTCTCTCCCATCCGCAAGGTGGGCATGTTGGACCTGGTGGGCTTCAAATAGAGGATCCTAGTTTTGAGGATTCTCAAACGCAGTGGTCGCTGGCATTCGGGATGTCTGTCCAGCTCCCCTTTCTGGAGGGTGGACCTCTGAAGCTGGAACTATGGGACCTAACCTCGCTGGCCAGGGCTGATGGGACCAGGCAAACACTTGACTCACGCAAGCCCATCAGATACTCTCCCAGGATTGGGCTTTGTGACTCAGTCTGGTGGGCACATGAGCTGGAGGGAATAGGAGCCTGTGCTGGACAGGAGGCACAGGTGATACTGTTTGCAGAGTCAGAAACGTCCCCCTGGGAAGCAGGGTCCCAGTCGTCATCTGCTAACCCGAGCCCCATTCTTCTGGCAAACACACCCAGTTCACTTTGGAGGGAGACCCCTCCTTCCTGCAGTGGGAGCAGCCCTGGGGGAGCTGTCCGACCAGCTGCCCTGCCCATCCCCCATCCAGTGTGGTCCCCAGAACCCCCGTGTGGCCATCACGCAGTCTCTCTCGGTCCTGGAGTTTGCACAAAGGGTGCAGAGCAGGAGGAAGAGGCCAGAGGACACCCCAGCCTGGAGACGGGCTTCCTTGTCTCTGCTGCTAGCTCCCACGCCCTGGAGACTCCTGGCTCCCGCCCCTCCGCAGCCTGGTCTCTGGTCGTTCCCTTAGTTCCTTGAGCGCTTCTGTGTGTACAGACATCGCTGGTTCTGCTGCTCTCAGTGGGCTTCCGTCTCTGGGAGCTGGGATGTCAGGGAAGAACCAGACCTGTCCCAAGGCTGCCTTACTGTGAGGTGCCCTAAGTGCCCATTTCGCTTCAGCTGGGTCGGGGGCAAGCATGGATTTCCTGACCCTCCCCCAGACCCCGAGCCTCAGTGGGGTTGGCAAGGGCAGGGGAGCACCAGCCAGCAGACTGGTCCCCTTTGCGTGGGCGTGAGGCTCACAGTGGGACAGTAGGAGTGTGTGTTGAGTGTGTGTGTGTGTGTGTGTGTGTGAGTGTGTGTGTGTGTGAGTGTGTGTGTGTCCAGCTGCCCGCTTCTAAGAAGCACCTCACTCAAGACCCTTACGGAAAGCTTTCCTGGGGAGGTGAGGTTCAGAGGAGGAATGTCTCCCAAGCTCATGGGGCAGAGACTCTGAGGACTAGAACACTGCCTGTTAATGGCGAGCAGGAGTGACAGTCATTGCAGGAGCAAAGAGCTCCCTTCTCACTTCCCGGGGCCCATGAGAACCGGGGAGGGAGACCTCTGTCCCCAGGCCGATGAGCTTTGCATCCTCTTCTCATTCACAGACCCACTCTTTCAGCTGCTCCTGAGACAGCCTCGCCTTCCGCCCCAGGGAAGCCCCATTGCAAGGCCCAGAAGCAGCCCTGAGGGGTAGCGGGCTCCCCAGGGCACCACCACCCTAACTTACGAGTGAGAGGACCAAGCTCAGAGGGGCCCCGGGCCCAACCCTATGACCAGCATTCACACTTGGCTCAGGGTCCTTTCCGCCGATAGTGGCATTAAATGATTTCTCTTTTCCTTTGTCAATAACAATAATTATAATATTATTAAAACATGTATTATTATGCAGCAATAATAATAATGGCTTCCCAAGTGGCTCAGTGGTAAAGAATCCACTGCCAATGCAAGTGACACAGGAGACACAGGCTCACTCCCTGGGTGGAGAAGACCCCCTGGAGGAGGAAATGGCAACCCACTCCAGCATCCTTGCTTGAGAAATCCCATGGACAGAGGAGCCTGGCGGGTTACAGTCCATGGGCTCGAGAAGAGTCGGACATGACTTAGAGATTCACGCACATAATAATAATACCAGTCTCTGCTAAGGAGTGCTAAGTATTTCCATACATCACTTAATCCTCCTAATGATTCTGTGGGGAGGTGGTATTTTTATTATGGCCACTTTCTGATATGGACACTGAGACTTAAAGAGTTTAACTAGGCTTCCTTCATAGCTCAGTTGGTAAAGAATCTGCCTGCAATGCAGGAGACCCAGGTTCGATTCCTGCGTTGGGAAGATCCCCTGGAGAAGGAAATAACAACTCACTCTAGCGTTCTTGCCTGGAGAATCCTCATGGACAGAGGAGCCTGGCAGGCTATAGTCCATGGGGTCACAAGAGTCGGACGTGACTGAGCAACTAAACCATCACCAAGAGTGTGAGTGGTAAACTTTCTCTCCTGAGGCCACACACAACCAGTAAGCGCAGTCTGGCTCCATGGCCTGTGCTAACCAGTCTTCCATCCACCTTCCCTCAACAGGGAGGAGGCGATGGGCTACTTGCACAGGCCCCTAACCACAAGGCTGCTGGCCAGAGGCCCCAGTGAGGATGTGACTGGGCAGTGTGGTGTGGATGGGTGACCAGCTCCTGGTCCTCTCTGAGCCCAGAGTCTCTGGTCCTGTCCAGTCACCATTTGCCCTAACTGGGTGGTAATTCACTTGGGGTGAACGATGTGGCCTGCTATCCCACAGGCGAGAAAGGTGGGAAATCCTTCCCAAAGGAAGACTGAGATACACGGTGCGGCCTTTTCCGGTGACCATGACCCACACCTCAGCGGTCCTCGCCACTCTCCAGCCAAGCTCCTGCCTGACACAGCGGTCCAGCAGCCACTGTCCATGGGCTGGAGTCAGCATGTTGTGGGGACAGAGCCAATCAGCCCACCTGGACCCGGCCTGTGGTCCTACCTCGGGCCGGGCACCTGCAGAATGTCTGAGATGGGGAGGGAGCTGGCCACTGGATGGGCTCTCTCTGCCCCCGCTGTAGGGATGCCAACTAAAGGCTCAATGCCTCACCCCCATCTGTCTCACCTCTTCATGACATCATTTTTTCCCATGGGAGTCAAAACTTGTAAAACAATGGGCTCTTCATGGTTCTTTATTCCATGGGACTTAAGGACTTAAGGAAAAAATATAAGCATGAAAATGCTGAAATAAAACAAACGTCTTTCCTGCAGGCCTTCTCAGAGCCTTTAGTATGCCAATATTCCCTGTGGATGGGATGTCCCCGCAAAACATTCGACCAGGGAACCCTTTTCCCCACAGGACACATGTATCAATGAGACTGGTTTTTCTGCAGGAGATCCTGGATTATATATTTCTGACAATTATTTTTAAATTTGGAGGAAAAAATATGATTAAAAACTACTTAATTAAGAAACACAGGGGCTTCCCTGGTGATCCAGCAGTTAAGCCTTCATACTCCCACTGCAGGGGGTGTGGGTTGGCTCCCTGGTCGGGGACCTAATATTCCACAAGCCATACAACACGGAAAAAAAAAACAAACAAACCCACAATGAGGAACACATTTTTTCCCCCACCCAATCTCACAGCTGGCATCATCCTAGGGTTTTTGAAACTTTTTGTGCTGTTAACTGATCTGTCTCACGTAAGCAGATTTCCATTCATGCTAGAATTTAGTATCGTTGGACGGGATTCCATGGTATGGATAAATGAATGCCTCATTTTTTTCGATTTGTAAGTTGTTTCCATTTTGTTGTTGTTGTTAGAAATGCCGCTACAGTAGTGTCTTTGCAGCTAAACACTTGTACAGAGCTCTAGCTGTTGACTTCGGATAATTTCCTAGAGGTGGAATTGCTGAGTCAGAGAATATGGCGATTTACTGCCAAAATGTTCTTCAGAAAGGTTGTACCAGCTCACACCCTGCCTGCCAGTGTCCGGATGCCCACTTTCTTACTCCTTTGCCAACACTGGGTTACGGGCATTGATTCTTTTTTTTTTTTTTTCATTGGTTTTGTGCCCCTCTGATGCGTTGTCAGGGACAACTTTTGTGCTGACCGGAGACTTGCATTCAGTCTCCTGTCTCCTCTTTGAGCTCTTTCCCCAATTTCTTTATTTTTTATTACTCTTTAATTGGAGGATAATTACTTTACAACATTGTGATGCTTTTTGCCATACGTCACCATGAACCGGCCACAGGTATACATATATCCCCTTCCTCTTGAACCCCATCCCTCTTCCCTCCCCACCCCATCCTTTGGGCTCCCTGCATCACGTATCAAACTCCCACTGGCTATCTATTCAACACATGGTAATGGATATGCTTCAGTGCCATTCTCTCAAATCACTCCACCCTTTTTTCCTCCAACTGTGTCCAAAGGTATGTTCTTTATGTTCGTGTCTCCATTGCTGCCCTGCATGTAGAATCATCCGTACTATCTTTCTAGATTCCATATATATACAGTCCCAATTTCTATGGAGGTTTCGAGGGCTCATCTTTTTCTTATTAGCTTGAAAGTTCTTTTTTTTTTTTTTGGCCTCCATACCTCTCGGCATGTGGGGTCTTAGTTCCCTGACCAGAGATTGAACCTGTGCCCCCTGCATTGGAGTCTCAGCCACTGGATCACCAGGGAAGTTCTAAAAGTTCTTTTTTTTAAAAAATTTATTTATTTTTGGCTGTGCTGGGTCTTTGTTGCTCCGCAGGCTTTTATCTAGTTTCAGCAAGGGGGGGTGCTGCTCTCTAGTGGAGGTGCTTGGGCTTCTCATTGCAGTGGCTTCTCTTATTGCAGAGCACAGGCTCTAGGGCGGGAGGACTTCAGTACTCGCAGTTGCTGTGCTTTAGAGCACAGGCTCAGTAGTTGTGGGCTCAGGTTCATTGCTTTGTGGCACGTGGGATCTTCCCAGACCAGGGATTGAACCCTGTCCCCTGCATTAGAGGTAGACTCTGCACTCAGTCACCAGGGAAGCCCCTGAAAGTTCTCAATAAGTTAGAGATATTAACTCTGTTGTCAGCCTGTACAAAGCATTTCTGATGCTTGTGAATCCTTCTCCCGTGAGAAGATCCGCTTCATCTATGAGATGGGAAATGATTTGCAAAAGTCACAGTGCATGGGGCTTCCCTGATGGCTCAGATGGTAAAGAATCCACCTGCAGTGCGGGAGACCTGGGTTCGGTCCCTGGGTCAGGCAGATCCCCTGGAGGAGGAAATGGCAACCCACTCCAGTATTCTTGCCTGGAGAAACTCCATGGACAGAGGAGCCTGGCAGGCTAGAGTCTATGGGGTTGCAAAGAGTTGGACATGACTGAGCAACTAACACACAACACTTTCACATGGTACATAAGGAACGGGATCAGGCCTGAACCTGGGTCTTAGGATGCCTGCTCCAGGTTGGGGGTTCAGTGGGTCCCCTTCCCCTCCTTCCACTCCCCCTCCCCTGGGCCAAATTCCAGCATACCCCCACTCCTAGCAGCTGGCTGTACCTGGGCAGCCCTGCCTGGCATCCATCTGACTGATGGAATGGAATGGACTTTCTCCGGACACACGTACCTCCTTAGACCCTTCAGACTGCTTTCTACATTGGTATATGGAACTAATTTGATTATTCTATATGCACTGGTTTATGATGTTGGTATGTGGAACTAATTTGATTATTCTATATGTGCTGGTTTATGACCTGCTCCTTGCCAGGCTCCCCCTCCACCAGGGATCCATTGGGTCCCTTCCCCTATCTCACTCCCAACCCCCATCTAATCAGTGGGCCTGATTCCCTGGCTCCTCACTGGCCTCCGTCCCTCACTGGCCCCCTCCAATCCATAGCAGCAGAGAGGAACCTCTGAGGTGGAAATCTGGTCGTGAAATCCTGGTTTGAAGCCCAGCTACACATTTTTCTTCACCTTAAACACCCAACTCCTGTGGCAGAAAGAACTGGAACCAGTGCTCTCGCGAGAACGACCAGGGCCTCAGAGAGTGGATCTGAGTGCTGAGTCCAGCATGGTTCGGGGTAAGGCCTTTGGGTGTGGGCGCGGAACTTTTGGGCCCAACTCCAGGTCCTAAGACCCAGCACCTGCCCATGTGTGTTTCCACATCATGAGGACCCAGAACACCCTGCCCAGCCTCGCCCCAGACCAGCTCCTGTGTATCTCTCTTTCTCTTCCTAATATGCGTTCTCCCCTCTTTCCGGTGACTTGTGGGACACCCCAGCCTCCTGGTGCTCTTCCTACCTCACTGCCCACATCTCCTGTTTCCCCAGTCTGTGCCCCCGGGGCTCAGTCCTCCGACGACACTAGCTCCCTTACTGACCATCGTGTCACAGAACTTTAACTTGCGTCTCTGCCAGCAGGACTCCTCAGCTACTCCCTGCAGCCTGGGCCTGCCCGTGAACTCCAGGCACCTGTATCACTTGCTTTTCAGCATCTCTGCTTGGGCACCTAACAAGCATCTCATACCTCTCGCATCCAGAACCAGACTCCGGCTCTTCCCACCTGCAAACCTGACCACTCCCCACAGTAGCAGATGGAAACCAGTGGCTCAAATCAGAATATCCGGCCTTGACCTTGACCCCCTTCTCTCTTTGTCTCACACCCCCACCCAGTCTATTCGGCTATTCCTGCCATCTCTGCCTTCAAATCATGGCCGAGTCTAACCAGTTCTCTCCATATCCTCCCCGCCCGCCACCATCCCTGATGATGACTGTGACCTCCCAAAGGTCCCCATTTTCCCCCTGCCTGCCTGGAAATCAGTGCTCAGCAGCCCAGGGATCCAGGTATCAACAGATCCCTGAGTCCGACCTCATCTCCCGCCTCTTCTATGCTCTCCAAGCCTCGCCTCGCTGAGCCCCTGCCAGGCCACACACAGGCCACTTGGGCTCCACTTCAGGGCGACCCCTCCTTCAGATCCTTGTTCAAATAGTGAGTCCTCCCTACTAGTGAACAGCTCCCAGTTCCCGCTCCAGCACTTACCATCTCCCTTCTCTGCCTTATTATGTTTTCACCTCTGACATTATATATTTTATTCATAATTTTATGTTTATATTACTCTCCGGCATGGCAACCCACTCCAGTATTCTTGCCTGGAGAATCCCATGGACAGAGTAGCCTGGTGGGCTATGGTCCATAGGATTGCAAAGGGTCAGACACGACTGAAGTGACTTAGCACAGTACAGTACTTGTTAACTGTGTGCTCCCCAATAGGAGGAGTTTCATCTCTATCCTGTGGGACCCAGCACATAATAGGTACTCAGTAAATATTTGCTGAATGACCATTTGTGAATCTGGGAAGCCCCTAGGAGCCTCCCTGCCCCCACAGGCATTTCTGTGCCTGGTTCACCTCCTTTCATGGAATTTGTTATGAGTGTGATTTGGGGACCACTGTGGGGCAGGCGGGGGAGGAGGGGGCCCCTGAGCTCCCTGAGGAAATGGACCACAGATTTCCCCTGAATTGAGTACTTTCTTCCCCCCAGTAAAGTGACATCTTTTTAACATTTACTTTCATGTATTTATTTGGCTGCGCCAGGCCTCAGTTGCGGCACGTGGGAATTTTAGTTGCTGTGTGCACACTCGTAGTTGCAGCGCGTGGGATCAAGTTCCCTGACCAGGGATGGAACCCCAGCCCCCTGCATTAGAAGCGCGGAGTCTTAGCCACTGGACTGCCAGGTCCTTTAAATGCTACAGCTGTCACTGCCGTCCTGATCTGGCCTTGGTGCCCGTATGGGCTGCCCCCCCTCCCAGACAGGACACTCATGCCGGGCTGGTCAGCTCCAAGCCCCTCGCTGGGGTCCATTCGGAGCCAGTCCTCGCAGTTGAGACATCCTGCTCCCAAGTCTAACCCAGGTGCCTCCAACTGTGGGCCCAGATCTTGGGGTCCATGCTCTCCCCACTTTCTTGACAGAATGAACTCCAGGAGGCCAGCAAATCCTCCTGGGCCAGCGAGCCAGGCAAGGCCTTCAGTGGAAAAGCTGGACTGGATGTGTCTGGAGGGAGGAGGAGGCAACTGGAGGGGCTGGGAAGCAGGATTTCTCTGTCTCCCCAGTTCCTCTGGGCTTCCTGGATCCCCTGAGGTCTGAACACTGTGCCAATATGGGGATGAAAAGAGACCAAGCCCACCACCTCATCCCCTCGGGCCTAAGGGAGGGCCACTCTCCTGCCTTGCTTGGTCCACCGCCAGGTCCCCAGCACCGGTGTCCCTCCTCCGTCAGCCCCTCCCTCCTTCGCAGAGGTTGGCTGAGACCACTGCAAGTCAGGGGCCGTCTAGGTGTTGGAGATACAACTACAGGTTAAGACAAGAATCCCTGGGGCGGGGACGGGGGATGGTACTTTAGCGGAGGGGACAGCAAAGGATGATGGAAAAATCTGCTAATGAAATCTGTGATAGTTGCTAAAGAGAAAACAGACCAAGCTGGGGAAGGGAGAGGAGAGATCCCATCACGTTGACATTGGAGATGGGGTGGCCATGGAAGGCTGTGTAGACGCTCCCTCACCATTCACTCCCCCCACCCCCCATCTGTGGCCTCTGTCCATGCAGGTGGAGCCCTGGCTACTGGTCTGGGCCACAGCTCAGGCCCAGAGTGCCCCTCCACACTAAGGCCGGAGATGCAGAGAAGGGAGATCTGACCCTGTTAAATCGCGGAGGCCCAGCTCCTTGGGGAGGGGGCAAGCCTGTCCCCACCGGCCCTCCCCCTTCTCGTGCGGAGAGGCGCTCTCCCTGGGGCTCACACCGCCTTCCCTCCTCTAGGTTTTGGGGCCTTGAACACGTTCCCAACCACCCTGCCCCCCTCTCTTCCTCCGGGATTGGAGGTCACCTTCCCCGGGCCGGTAGGTGCCCCCCGCCACCACACGTGCCATCCTGCGGAGCCCTGTTGTCCCCTCTCCCCGCCCCTCGCCCCTTGAGGGCTGGGACCGCGCCGGTCCTGTTCCACGGCGTCCCCAGCGCCCCGCAAATCCTTGTCGAATGAATGAACGTCTCCGGGCCCGAGCCTCGGCCTCATTCACGTCAGACCTTCCGGGCCCTCCCCGGCCCGGCTCCGCCCTGGGTGGGGTTGGGTGGGGGGGCCCGGAGCGCCGCGGATCGCCGCCAGGGAGGTGGCGGGGGCGAGGGGGCGGTGACCTCGCCCTCCAGGCCCGGGGACCGATGAGGCTGGGGAGGGGCGCCTCTCCGCGGGCCCGGCTCGGCACTCCCCGGGGCCGCCGATCCGCCGGCGCAGGCCCAGCCGGGCGGGCGGGTGCGGGGCGGGAGGTGGCGCCCGGCGCTGAGTGGCGGCTCCGGGTCCACCCCCCGCGCGCCGGTGCGGGCGGGAGGCGGGAGGCGGGGAGCGCAGGGGCGGCGGCGAGAGCGAAGCGCAGCAGCGAGCATGTGCCGCGGAGCTCAGTAACCAGGGACGACCGTGGCTACAGCGCTGCCGCGTCGGCGCCCAGCCCAGCGGAGCTCCGCGCCGCGGCGCCCGGAGAGGGCGGCGGCCGGACGGCCCGGGCCTGCCGAGCGGTGCTCCCGCGCCCCGGCCCCGCCGGCCCGACGCAGACAAAGGCGCGGCCCCGGCCCGGCCCGCCGGCCCCCCCCGCGCGCCCCGCCCCGGCCCAGCCGCTCCTGCTGGGTGCCCCGACGGGGTCCGGCCCGGGGCGCGGGGGCCGCGGCCGCCGAGGATGGGGAAATCCAACAGCAAGTTGAAGCCTGAAGTTGTGGAGGAGCTGACCAGGAAAACCTACTGTGAGTGTGCGCGCCGGGACCCCCGCCCCGCGCCCCCGGGCGCTGCCTCCGCCCCCTCGCGCCCCTCCCCCCACGCGCGGTCCCCCTCTCCCCAACCGGCCCGCTCCGCGGCCCGCGTGTTCGCCCCTGAGGGTCCAGCTCCCCGCGAGGCAGCCACCCTCCCTCGGCCGTTCCCTGCTCTGCCCCCCAGGCCCCGGGGCCCTCGGAAGCTCGCAGCCGCGCCCCCAGCCTCACACCTGGCCCTATTGTTCTAGGGTACCCCCCCCCCCCGTCTCCACGCGCGCCCCGGACGTCTGCCGCCTGTCAGCGTGCGCGGGGCCACCCCCGGGCCGGGAGGGCAGGCCCCGGTCCCTTCGCGGCCACCTCCCAGCAGAGCTGTCCAAAAGGGCAGGGATGGGCACGAGCGAGGGGCGGTGGGCCGCGGAGGGGGCGCCAGCTAGCGAGGTGGCTCGGGCTGCGCGGAGCCGACTGGCGGCGGGGCGGGTGATTCATGCATCACGATGCCGCTGCTGCTACTGCCGCTGCTACTGCTGCGAGGTTGGCCTGTCGCCCCCTCCGTGGCCCTGATCGTGTGTTGGGAGGGTGGAGGGGGGTTGGTGGCGAGACTTGCCAGAGAGCTGGCGGCAGCGACGGCGGCGGCGAAGGATCCCGGGTGCCCTTTTGGCTGCAGGACTTCCAGGCTGATCTCTCCTCTGGCCCTGATCTCACCTTCCCGGCTTCCATCTCTACTTGCCAGACTGGGAAATGGGTTTCTGCAGCCCCGGGTGATCCGGCCCGCCGCATCCTGTAACCATCTGGGGCACCCCTGAGAGGAGGGTCTGCCCATCTCAGACGTCGCTAGGTCTGTCCCAGTGTGTCTCTCTCCACCCGTCCAACTCCTCACCTCTCCAGTTCGCTCGCATCTCCAGTTTCTCCATCCTAGACTTCTCCCTTCCCCGCAAGCCTCTGGGAGATGCCCCCGGAACACCAAGGGTTAATGGCTCTGGGTCCTGACCCACGAAGGGTTTCTTCTGGGGGATTTCCAGTAAGACTGCTGAGGGGTGGGGAGGGGCTTCTGCCTGGGGGATCTGACTGGGAAGGGGGCAGGGATTCTGGGCTTGGGTTGGAATTCAGAACCCGTACCTGGGCAGCTGTGTGGTTCCAGCAGCTCTGCGCCCTCCCTGGAGGTGGCAGGCTGACCACCAGCTGCACCCGTTTGAGGCTCCGCTTCTGGTGGTGCATTGCACAACCTCTGCTCCCCCCCACACCCCGCTCCATTGATCTTCTGAGCACGTTTGCAGGTCTGCCCGCGCCCACACTTCCACTCTGTGCCCCTTGGTCCCCATGTGCTTGGAATGAAGGGGGCTTTCCTGAGTGGGTGCTCGTCCGCTAGAGGTACTGGCTCTTCTCCATTGGAATTCTGCAGCACGGCGCTCACATCCCAGCAGCTGCTCCTCAAAGGGGGTGAGGCTCAGAGGACTCCATCCTTGCTGCTCTCACCCTCTTAACAAGCTGGGCAAGTGGTCCTTTCCAGTTTGGCCGCGGTCTTGTGAGGTTTGCTGGGCCTTCCCGCAGGCTCCGTCCGGATGTGACCTGTAGCTGTCAGCAGGCAGGCTGTGTGGGGGGGTCTTCCTGGGCAAAGGGCATGGTGGGCTTCAAAGGAGGGGTGGGCTTGGGTGCTCCAGGGTGTCTCTGTCATGGAGGGGAGCAAGGGAGGTACCTGTGAGCTGAGTGAAGCCCAGGTTCCTGCTCCTGGAGCGCATCACGCATCAAGCTCCTTGCTTTGCTAATGCGTTCAGTCTTCACAGTGGTCCCAGGACTCAGGATCCCATGGCCCTCCCGTCACCAGGAGATGCCAGGACTTGAACCCAGGCCTGTCCGGCTCCCAAGTTATGCCCTTCGAGAGACCTCAGAAGTCGCTCTGAGAAATCCAGAGAAGCTTTTCTTCTTTCTGATTTCCAAGCTCTTGTTGGTGGAGTCTGGATGGGAAGGTTCCTGGGGAGGTCATTTTGTCCACTACCCTCTCTCTGGGCAGATGTAGCAAGTTCGGGAGAAGCTGAGTGAACAAGGTCTGGTTGGGAACCAGCCCCGTGGTGCTGGGCTGGACCGGGCTATTTTTAAAGGCCTTTGGAGACCTGGAACAGTTTTGCTGAGGGAGCAAACGAGTCGGGTACTTTTTCTCAGGAGTTCTTACTGGGTTTGGGCTGACAGAGATGGTGGCGGGCTCACGGGCCTTCTGTCTGTCTCCCTTGCTGGCATCCCCTTCCTCAGGGCAGGCCCTTCCTTCTCTGGTTGCACTGGCACTTAGTAGGGCCACAGGTCTCTGTTGAATGGAGAACCTCCCAGCAGGAACAGCAGAGAAAGCCTCCAGCCGGTTCTAAAGCCGGCAGCTGGACCTCCTGGTGACAGGGCGTGGAGCCATCTGCTCTTTGTTCAAAGGATTCTGTGTTTCGTATGGGGTCCAGAGAGGAGCGCGTAGGGAGGACTCTCAAATGTCAGCATCTCCTGAAGAGCCCCAGTTAAACACCAAGGTGCCCGGGTTTGGTTGCCTCCCAGATTTCCGATTATCAGTCTGAACTGGGCCCAAGCATTTGTCTCCTTGACGAGTGTCTGTCATGCAGACCTTGGTTCTGCAAGGTCTGCAACCGGTTCTGGGGGTCCCGGCATGTGTCAGCATCACCTGGTGGCCTAAGGTGACCTACAACCTGCCACCAAAGGCTATAGGGGACCCCCAGGGGATCCCCAGATGTTCACGTCCCAGTCAGTGCCAGCTGCCATCCTTGGTGGGGAATCTCCTGTTTTTGGAAGAGACGATCTTGGTGGGGTGTGTGTATGTGTGTGTGTGTGTGTGTGTGTGTGTGTGTGTGTGTGTGTGTAAGCAGGAGGCAGTCTTGAAGCTCCCACTGTGTGGCCCTCCCTAGGCGCAGCTGGATTTAGCCTAGCTGAACCGCTCCATCATTCAGCCTTGACACTGCAAAGCAGACTTTTTTCCTCCCCTGCAGGTAAGATTTTGTAAGTCATCAGCACCCCGTAACCCAATCCTTACCCCTTTCTGGCACAGTTTACATCCAGGGGCAGTAGGAGGTTTGCAAGAGGTGCAGGCCCTGCCCAGCTGGGACTCACTGAACAGTGCTCGGTGTGGCCAGTGGCCTGGTTTCTATGAGGTCTGACTGGCTCATGTCCAACTTGTTGTTGAGGCTGTTGTCAACCCTGTGTGCCCAGGCTACGGGACAGGCCAGCTCTTCACCTAACTGAGCCTCAGTTTCCTCATCTGCAAAATGGGTGTGCTCATGGTACCTGATTCTGAGGGTATGTGACAAGGCAACAAGATAATTTGTGCACAGCATGATACAAAGTGAATGGTTGTTGCTGTTTAATCGCTCAGTCATGGCCAGCTCTTGCGACCCTGTGGACTGTAGCCCAATAGGCTCCTCTGTCCGTCGGATTTCCCATGCAAGAATACTGGCATGATTTGCCATTTCCTTCTCTAGGAGATCTTCCTGACCCAGGAATCAAACCCGTGTCTTTTATGTCTCCTGTGTTGGCAAGAGGATCCTTTACCACTGAGCCACCTGACTCCTTAATGCGTTCACACACTTGTCAAGGGCGTAAGGATACATGTTAGTGATCATAATTAACGCACTGTTGTGACTATAAAGTTTGGCTTCATCCTGAACTGGTCGCAGATATATCTTGTGGGCAAAGTACATCTCATCTCTCTGCAGAGGAATCTTCCATGGCCCTGGTCTTTTGTGCCTGGCACTCAGGAAGCATAGAATGATGAGACTTTTGGTTGGCCCGAGTCTTAGCAGGTTCTTGTTTTACCAGCGGCAGTCTCCCTGCCCCCCTCCCCCTAACTTGTTAATTTTGAGTCTGCCCTGATCTACCATTTCCTGAATGCTCAGTCTGTGCTGGGCCCAGAGATGGAGATGTGAACGAGAGAGATGTAATTCCTGCCCTCAGGTGGAAACCAGGCAGGTCATCCGGAAAACTGAGCTTGTGGGGCTCAAGCCGTTTGTTGTGGTCTGAGCTGCCTCCATGTAAAGGCTTCTGGACCCACGCCAGCCGGTTCCAAGAGGCAGAAAGCTCCGCCTCCCTCCCTCCTCACGGTGCTCACTCTCCTCCCATGGACCCTCTCTCCAAGACTCAGAGGAGGTCACCTCCCCCTGCCACTCTTGGTCAGCCCGGGCTCTGCCTTGCCCTGGCTCGCAGCCTTGAGTCTCTTCGGCCTTTCCCCTGATGCCCAGAATGTGGGGGAGGAGCGGCTGGCTGGGTTTTTGGGGGAGCTGGCAGCTAAGGCCTCTGCGACCCAGAGCAGAGAAGAGGATCCCCAGGAGTCTGGTTGAGAGATGCTGGTTGTCACCAGTCTCTCTGGCTTTGGGAAGGGTTCAAGAGGGTCCTTTCCTACAGGGTAAGGGATACTCTCTGAGGGTCAGTTCCCCCTCCCAATCTGCTTGGCCAGAGAGGGGAGGCAGGATCCAAGCACTCGTCTAAAGATAAATGAGTGAGTTGGGGTGTGGAGGGCCCCACCACTGGGCAAAGGATAAGCCACTCAGGAGAAGGAAGGCCCTTAGGAAGAAAGGTGGCTTCTGCAAACCCTCTGCATCCCATGTGCATGCGGGTAAGACCCAGGAGGCTGCTCCCTGACTCCACTGAAAGCTAAACAGAGCACCAGCAGGAGAAATCGAGGTTAGACTCTTAACGCTGGGCTGGGCCTTTGGGCAGGAAATAGCAAGTCTGTTGTAAACTCCGTATCCCGGAGAATGGGGCCGGGTCCTCATTCACCCTCTGTGACCTTGGGCGAGTCACTCATCCTCTCTGAGCCCCAGTTTGCTCATCTGCAATAACTGTCCAAGTGACTCTGTGGGTCTAAAGGGGAGAGGGCTTTGAGGTCCAAGTGTGGGCTGGAGGGGAGCAGGAGGTTAGCCACAGAGTCTCCGAGAGGGCTGTAGAACCCGGGGGCTGCCTGTGCTGGGGTTCTGGCCCTTTCCTTGGGCAAGCCTCGTCTCCTGGAGCCACACTTTCCTCTGGAAAACAGACATCACAGGGGCCCCAGAGTCGGAGAATTTAGCATGCTGCCTGGTTCTGGGGAGGACCCTTTAAACCTCTCCTGGAGGTCCTCGGAAGCAAGTCCTCTGTCCTCCAGAGTAGGATATTCTCACTGGTTTACATTCTGCCCCTTGATGAGAGAAACAGAGGCCAGAGAGGGGCAGGGGCTCCCCCAGGGCCCAGGTCACCTCCAAACACCTCTTCCGGCTTTCTGCCTCCTCCAGCTCCATCCGTCGCCACCCCCACCCCACTCTAGCATCTCACATCGCAGGGTGTCAGGGAGAAGCTCTTTCTCCTTGTGGCAGCCTCAGGGTTGGCCCCAGCCTGCTCTGCTCCCAAGGCCAGGCCTGAGCCCCCGGGGCTGACAGAGCAGGCCGATGCTCAGCTCTCGTGCCGTCCCTCACCCAAAGACCACAGGAAGGGACTTGGACATTTTCTGAGATGGGTGGGATGGGGCTCCATGGATGGAGGTGGTGGAGACCTGAGATTTGGGTTTGGATATCGTTTTAGCACATAGTCCAATGAATAGAGGGCTTCCCAGGTGGCTCAGTGGTAAAGAATCCGCCTTCTAGTGCAGAAGAGGCAAGAGACGAGAGTTCGATCTCTGGGTTGGTAAGACCTACTAGAAAGGAGATGGCAACCTACTCCACTGCTCTTGCCTGGAAAAATTCCATGGACAGAGGAGCCTGGTGGGCTACAGCCCATGAGGTCACAAAGAGTCGGATGCTACTGAGCAGACATCTTTACCTTTTACCAGTGAGTGGATTGGAGAAGAGGGTTGCAGTCAAAGTCGGGTGATCATGGTGATGAACTGGGGGTTCATCAGTGGGGGTGATGTTAAGGACAGATCCTGCATATATTTGGAAGGAATACTCAACAGGACTTGGTACCCAGGTTTCATTACCTTGTGAATTTGAGATTATATGCTCTTTAACTTTTAAAACTCTGACAATTGTGAATGTTTGTCCACATCTTTAACTGTTCTTCTAAAACACAATTTTTAAATGATGCATCATATAAGTACAACATATTTTATTTAATCCCTGGCCACTAGACAGGTAGATTGCTTTTTTCTCCCCAGTGTAAACAGTGCTGTGACAAGCATCTTTGTACCAAATCTTGGCATAAACATCTCTGTAGTAAATTTTTGCACATGTCTCTTCTTGAAGATAAATTTCCCCAAATGAAGTTGTGGTATTACAGGCTAGGAACATCTTAAAAGGCTTTTGATTGAAAAATTGTTCGGTTGCTCTCCACAAAGTGTCAATATGTTCCCATTTACATTTTCAGCAAAAGTGGATGAGGGAGTGCCTATTTCCCTGTATCCTTGCCAGCACCGAGTATTATTGTTTTCTTAATAATTGCCAACTTGATGAAGAAGAAGAAAGTAGCTCGCTATTTCAATATTCATTTCTTTGATTACTGTAAAATAAAATCCTGGAATCTTTGAGCTAGAGGAGACTTTGGGGTCATGTAGTTCAATGTCCTCATTTTACTAATGGACCAGTCGGGTACCTGAGAGATGAAATCTCTCTCCCAAGGCCACATGGCAAATACACAGGGCAGGAACCTAGGACAGCTCATTCCTGTCGGGTGCCTCCCATGGTGCCATATGAGTTGGCCTTTGGGGTGGAGATGAGGATGTCATTGAAGTTGATAAGGTTCATCTTGTCCTAAATCTCTCTTGTTCTCAGGTAAGGAAAAACAAATAAATGGAAATTAAAAAGAGATTCCTTCTTACTGTTATTATGAGATGTAATAGTTTGCATTGCATGTGGCCTGTCTACCGGGGCAGAAAGTGAGACTGTTAGTCTCTTGGTTGTGTCCGACTCTTTGCGACTGCATGGACTGTAGCCCGCCAGGCTCCTCTGTCCGTGAAACTCTCCAGGCAAGAATATTGGAGTGGATTACCATTCCCTTCTCCATGGGATCGTCCTGACCCAGGGATCAAACCTGGGTCTCCTGCCTTGCAAACAGATTCTTTACCATCTGAGCCACAGGGAAGCCAGGGCAGAGATCATCATAAATTAACACGCCAGGTTTTCAGATAATGTGAAATTGGGGTCAGATTCCCAGCCAGGAGTGGGACAGCAGAGTGGTGAGGGCTCAAGGGTAAGGGTGTTGGCCGTGTATCCCCGGGGAGCCCCCACCTCTCTGAGCTCTGGGTTCCTGGTGTGTGCCCGTCGGCAGGCACAGGAACCGTTGCCAGTAAGTGGCAGTAATTGACCTCACGGGATGGAGGCTGATTGGCCATCAGAATCAGGGGACGGTTCATGGCCACCCCCCTGGGAGGTCACAGGGTAGATCATCACAGGCCCTTGACTGAATTGGGAGCGAGTGGCAAATGCAGAAGACTTTCATGTTTGGCCTGGCGGGTTGGTGGCTGGATTGTTCTGGGAGGTGGGGAGTGTGGGCCGGCTCCTGAAGCCTGGGTTTTCAGATCCTGCGTGCACGTGGGCCTGGGGGACTGAAGACACAGCTGCCTGGGGTTCTGTCCCGGAACCGCTGCAGCCTGAACAGTGACTGGAATCACTAGCCCCTTCTGGGCCTCGGTTTCCCTTTGTGTACAGTGTTCAGATTGCCGGATGGTGCGACTTCCTTCGGGGAAGCCACCCGCTTCCTGGGCCCCAGGGACAGGACAGGCTTGGGCTCCGGCATCCGATGACTTGGCTCGACCACAGGCACATCCTTCCTCTCCTGATGCCTCCGTTTTCTCGTCTGAGCTGGGGATCATAAGCCCCCCATAACACAGGGCTGTGTGTGAGGTCAGACACGGCGGAGACACTGAGTTCGTGGCTCGCTCGGTGCTCCCTCTGAGCACATTGGTGGTGACGTGGGACCCGTGAGCAGCGACTCGTGAGGATCAGAGGCTGTCGCCGTGGCGGAAGTTGGACCTGAAATCACGTCTGTGGGATGCAGGCCCATTGTAGGGTTCACGTGTTCGTTACTCACTCCTCCCGGGAGCGCTGCGTGGTCCCCGCTTTACAGATGAGGAAACTGAGGCTCAGAGGGGACCGCAGCTGGCCCAGGGCACACACCTGGTGAGTGAGGCCTGGAGGAGGGGTCCTATGCGGGTGGTGGGGGGGGCGCGCCAAGACACTAAGGGCATGGGTGTGGGTGAGCGTGAGTGAGTGTGGGCACTGGGAGTGGGCGTTCAGTGTGAGTGGTGGGGTCGCAGCATGTGTCAGGAGTGGGCGAGCGGCACGTCGGTGTGTGTGAGGGCAGGTCTGAGCAGGTTGTGATGTAGGTGTGTGGGGGGCGGGGCGGGGGCACTTGGGTGGGAGGCAGAAACAGGCTGGGGCTGGGCCAGAACTCATTGCCCAACTGCCTGCCCCCGGGCCAGGTGACGTGGCTGCCACGTCTCTCCCTTTCTGCCCTGGCCTCGAGGCTTTGGTCTCTGGGAGCCCCCTGCCCTCGAGCCATGCGGAAATGTCATTGGAAGGAAAGACGGTAAGGATGAATCAATGCTGTTTACCAAGTGGGCACTTGGTGCCAAGAATGCGGAGTACCGACTTCCCTCCTGTGTTCTCACTGCAGCCCGGGATGTAGGGTCTATTGTGTCCATTTTACAGATGAGGGAAAGAAGGCCCAGGCAGGTTCAGGGACATGTACGCCCAGCCAGTCAGCAACCAAGATGGGGCTCATGCTTAGACTTAGACCTTTGTCTTGCCGAAGCCATGCCCTTCCCACCCTGTGTCAGCGTCCCATCTCTGAGCCTTGTAACCTTGGAGCTGCTGCCAAAGGAAGTGAGTGCCCTGTCAGTGGAGGCATTCAAGCAGCTGCTGAAGTGTCAGTGCCAGGTGTTCTTGGATGCCTGGGCCGGATGGGAGGTTGGATGGTGGGGTGGTAGTAGGATCCTTCCAGCTGGAAACACACACAGCCCTACTGATCTTATTTATTTTTGGCAGTGCCGTGTGGTTTGCAGGATCTTAGTTTCTCCACCAGGGACTGAACCCATGCCCTCGGCAGTGAAAGTGTAGAGTCCAAAGTACCGGATCGCCCGGGAACTCCCAGCCCTACTGGTTTAGCTGTTCTCATTTCTGCAGGGGACTGGAGGCAGCCTTGCTTGGCTTCCTCTGGGGCAGAGCTGAGGCCTGCAGGAAGGTGGCAGGAGAAGGGCTGGGACGAGTCCAGGGAGCTCCACCAGGAGCGTGCAGTGGGCTGGGCCCCACCCCCGTCTCTGAGCTCTGCCCCATCCATGGGGGGGCCTTGGGTTCTGACCTTGTGCGGACCCTGTGCTGACCTCAGGGAAGCCCCCCAACCTGTGAGCTCTGGAGCAGAGCACCCCATTGTGCAGTGTTCTCTGCTTTCAGGGAGCCCACAGACTGGGGGCTGGGAAGCTGGTAGGGGGCAGCCTGAGGAGGGGCCCCCCAAGGGTGAGGCTGTGGAGGCCCAGAGCGCCCCGGCCACCCTGCCCTGCCCCTGCCTGGCATGGGTGGGGTGCCTTGGGAAGCGTCTGTTGGTTGGACCAAGGAAGACGCGGAATCCTCACGGGGGCTCAGAGGCACAGTGACACAGAGGACCGCGGGGTCTGGGGGCCGGGTCGCTGTAAGTGACTTGAGGGCTGGGACGCGTCTGGTGGCTTTAGGGGCTTGTTCAGTGCCCAGCCTAGAGCACAGTACAGGCCCGTGTGTGCCTCTGGGCACGGCTCAGTCTTCCCAACGTGCTTGTCCACGTGTTGCTTTGTTTCGCTCCTCCGATGACCGGGGTGGGACCCGTCTGTGCCCCTGCCCTGCCATCTGATGGGGGCGGGGAGTTGCCAGGGAGTCAGAGTCTGGGATCCCCGTTCCAGCCCATGGCTCGCCGTGGCCTTTGACTGCGCCTCTCGGGGTCTCCAGTCCCCATCCATCGCGCTCTCAGTAACAGGGGGCGTCGCCTTTTCTCAGCCCCAGGGAAGCCTGACCGACGGTGCCCCCAAGGAGGCCGTGCTCCCCACCTCGGGAGCCCGGCAGGGTGCTCGGGATGGGTGCAGGCCAGCTGCTGGCTCTGGCACTCCTGCTCTCACGAGGTGGCCCCGGAAGCTGGCGGGGCGTCCAGGCCACACGGAGCTCTGGATTCCCTGGCAGGGGAGGAGGAGGAGGGCAGAGGAATGTGGCTTTGAGGAATGTTTAACCCAAGGCAGAAATAGCACTCTGCTTTTTTTTTTTCATTCCAAGCTTGGGTTTTCAGCTAGGAAGTGGGCTCAGAGTGCCATTCTCTCTTTTCTTCAGCCTTCTCTGGCTCCCCTACCGCTCTAGCCTTCTGGGGGCAGGACGTGGCCTCTTTTTTTTTTTTGTTTTTTTAAACTAGGAAGCTGCTGTGGGAACCTGAAAGGACCCTGGATTTGGAGGAAGACAGAGTTGGTTGGGTTTACCTCCCCAGTTCTCTCCTTCCATTACAAAAGACCCTGATGCTGGGAAAGATTGAGGGCAGGAGGAGAAGGGGATGACAGAATGAGATGGTTGGATGGCATCACCGACTCAATAGACATGATTTTGAGCAAACTCTAGGTGGTAGTGAAGGACAGGGAAGCCTGGTGTGCTCCATGGGGTCGCAAAGAGTTTAGACACGACTGAGCGACTGGACGACAACAGCTCCATCTCCCAGGCCTGTGATCCCTTCCGACCCTGACACCTACCTCCTCTTCCAGGGGTGGGGGAGGAAATAGGATCTGAGATCTAGGGACCTGGTGGGGGTGGGGGATGGGACGGGATTTGAGATGGCTTGTTGGTAGTGTCGGGAGTTTCCCTGCAGGGACCAGCGGGCCTGGGTACAACGCCCAGCTCCTCTCATCAGCTCTGCGATCTTGGCCAAGCCCTTTCCTGTGGAGCCTCCTCACTTCATCTGTAAAATGGGCCAGTGACGATAGCCCCGCCTCCCCGGGTGGTGGATGGAATGAAGGTGGAAAACATTGGCGAGAGGGCCTGGACATCCTAGACTCGAAAACCCTTCTCTGAGTCCTGGGGGCCTCACGCATAAAATGGGAAAATGCCCCCCCACCACCACCATGGGCCTGCAGCCCGGTGACATGAGGGTCCTCGCCAGGGATGAGCAGCTAGCTACTAGGACAGCTTTTGATCTGATCCTTCCGTTTGCCTCGTTCCTCTGACCCCGGGGCCCCCCACCCCCACCCACACTCGGCTTATACCAGCGCCCAAGTCCCCTCCACAGAAGGGCCCGGGGCCCAGCCAGTGCCTGTCCCAGACCTAGCAGTGAGGATATGTATATCCCACCCTGCTTCCATCGGGCTATGGGCACCATGAGGATGGGACCGCGTCTGGTCTCATGGTTCACTGCTCCATCCCTGGTCCTCGGACGGAGCCTGGAACACGTTTGTCAGAAGGAAGGAAACAAATCCATTGACGCACACGCTAATGGATGAAGGATGTTTTTTCTCATCCATCTTGGGTCTTTGGTGGCCTGGCCTCCTCCCACCTCCTGCCTGGGTGATGGGGGGCTTGTCACATCTGGGGGAGAGGGGTGGACCTCAGAAGGCAGGGACTGGGAGGCTGGGCCTCAGCAGGTCAGGCCTAGCGAGGACCCCAGCCCCTCTCTCCTGCTGGGGCTGGGGAGATGAGGAGGGGGTCCAGCCAATCAGCTCAGCCCCTCCTTTGAGGCCCCTCCTGCCCCTGTCTCTTTGTAGGAACCACAAGATTCCTGTTCAAAGGCAGGAGATGGGGCTATTTTTGGCACTGTGGGGGAAAAAAAGGAAAGCTTCCCTTCTGTTCAAAAATATATGGTGTGTGTGCTGGGCAGGCAAAGAGCTCGATGGAGCTCAAAGCCTCCGCTGGCAGGACGGGGGTCCTGCCCCGGGCCCCCGTGGCCCTGCCGCTCTCCATGTTTCGCTGGCCCACACGGCCACATTGGGCAGTTATTGTTTCCTTGCTAGGCCTGAGCGGAATGGGATCTTAATTAAAACCAACAGTAGTCATCAAAATAAAGGAGACGAGCCTGCCAGCTGCTCCCACCTTGATGCGTGTTTCCGCCGCCCTGGCTCCACAGAGGGGCCTGGGTGGTCATGAGAAGCATTTCTGGGCACATCTCTGGGAAGGAGGGCCAGCCCGCGGTGTGCGAACTGGTGAAGGCCCTGGGTGCCCTTGTGGGCAAGTCTGGCTGAGGGCATCCCTGGGCCACTATGCTACCCTTCACTCCCCAATCCAGACAGTCATGGGTGTGCCGAGAAACGGGGTAGATTGGGTGGATGGATTCTGGCCCTCCTGATATTCGGTTTGGCAGGGAAACAAGATAGAGTGTTGTGCAATGCAACGCGAGTCCACCGGGTCTGGGGTGCACCTGGGAGGGCTTCTTGGAGGAGGTGGTGTTTTAGGAGAGACGGTTATCACGTACGGATGTGAGAGTTGGACCATAGAGACTGAGCACCGAAGAATTGATGCGTTCGAACTGGGGTGCTGGAGAAGACACTTGAGAGTCCCTTGAACTGCAAGATCAAACCAGTCAATCCTATAGGAAATCAACCCTGAATATTCATTAAAAGGACAGATGCTGAAGCTCCAATACTTTGGCCACCTGATGCAAAGAGCTGACTCATTGGAAAAGACACTGATGCTGGGAAAGATTGAGGGCCAAGGAGAAGGGGCGACAGGATGAAACGGTTGGGTGGCATCACCAGCTCAATGGACGTGAATCTAAGCAAGCTCTGGGAGATGGTGAAGGACAGAGAAGCCTGGCGTGCTGCAGTCCATGGGGTCGCAAAGAGTCGGACACGACTGAGCGACTGAACAACAACGGTAGGGTTCCTAGATATGCTCAACAGTTATTCGTTGTTTATGTGAAATGTGAATTTTTATTTGCTCACTTTGGCAGCGCGACCTGGGGGAGATGTAGGAGCTGAGATGCCACGGGGAGATTTGGAGGGAGGGGTGGTTTATGGGAGATGCTGAGAGTGTTTCACAGAGAAGGAACAGTGCGTTCTGGGTCTGGAGGCATCAAGCTGTGGCAACTCTGAGGCCCTGGAAACCCGGAGGAGCAGGGGTGGGAGGGTAGAGGGGGTGCCCCAGAACTGGAGGCTGATCGGGGAAACCCTTAGTGGAGCAGCTGACCAGCAGGGCAGGGCTCCACCCAGAGGCCGTACTGGTGGGGCCAGCCTTGGGAAAGAGGTGAGGACACAGGGCACTGTGAGGGAGAAGGGGGCCCATCTTGGCCCGAGGAGGCACCAGCGGGAGGTCAGGGTCACGGTCCAGCCTCTAGTGGGTTTTGGCCAGGCTCGCGGGTGTGCGGGTGTGCGGGTGTGAATTTCTCTGAGTCCCAGAGCCAGAGTCCAGGACAATGAATGACCCGACTCAGCTCTTAAAGGGCCAGAGCTGGAGTCGGAACCCTCAGAGCTCCTGGGCTCCTGGGGCTCCCCCCTCACAGGCCCTGGGATGTGTGCCCTGGAACCCTTGGGGGCCCCTGTGATGAAGGCCAGCCCGGCGTGTCCCTCCCCTTCCCAGGACTAGGGACAAAGCAAGGAAGTGGAGGCTATGGGTCAGAGGAGGCAGAGACCATGTGCCCCAGGACAGGGTGGATAGGAGGAGGGCAACTATCCATGGCTTCTTGTCGCCCCCTCCCCTCCCAGATGCTCATGTATTGGCCCTGGTTGTCCTGCCCTGCCTTTTCGTGCCGTGACACCTTTATTAATAATAGTAGCGATTGCTAACATTTTGGAATCTTTGCTGTGCTCCATCTGCCTGGATCATAGGTTGCTTCTTCTTTTAAGTATTTACTTGGCTGCATTGAGTCTTAGTTGTGGCACATGGGATCTTCAATCTTTGCTGTGGCATGTGGGATCTAGTTCCCTGAGGACCGAACCTGGGCCCTCTGCATTGGGAGTGCAGAGTGTTCGCCACTGGAGCACCAGGGATGTCCCATGGCGCTTCTCCCCTGGCCCCTTCTGGTGGTCCCCAGATCTCACCGTGCTCTGAACTTTGGAAATCAGCAGCCCCAGTGCTGGCAAACCCCTTCTCTCTGCCCGCTGAGGTCTGATTGCCTTTATAGGTCAGTGTAAGCACCCCGTCCTCGGGGAGCACGCCCTGACCCCTGCTTGGGTCGGTTTCCTGCTTTACATGACAGATAATTAGACAGCCTTGTGGTCCCCTGCTGTGGGTCCGAATCTCCAGTTCCATCAGGGCCTTGAAGGGCAAGGACTGATGTCTAGGTCACTGTCGTGTTCCCTGGTCCATATGAGTGCTCAGAAATTAATTGCTGGATGAACAAAGGGGTGAAAAATCCTGTTTGTTCCTTCTAACTGTCCTGGAAGGAAGGTTTTGTCACCATCACCACCATCCCCATTTTACAGGTGAGGAGACTGAGGCTCAGAGAAGTGAACTCAGTTTCTTAAGGTTTCACAGGGGCTAAAGAATGAATTACTCAACTCAGAAATAGATCCTTCCTGTTGGCCAGGTGCCTCAGTCTCTCCTGCAGCCTCTGAGCTCAAACCCAGGTCTCCCGCATTGCAGGCAGATTCTTTACCAGCTGAGCTACAAGGGAAGGCCGTGACCTTGGCAGGTGCTTGGAAAATATTCGTGAAATTGGGCTGCACCAAATCCCTGAGCACTCCACTCCACTCTGAAATGTTTCAGAGGTTCTCCCCCAGGAGTCCTGAGAAAATCTCGAATGTCAGCCTTTCCCCAAGGTCTCAAAGGAAGCAGAAGGTGTGGTTCGCTTCCATCAGGACCTCCCGCTCTTCTGGAAGATTCAGAGTCTGTCGGTAGAGAGGGCTTGAACCAGGGAGTCGTTGGAGTCATACCTTGGTGTGTGTGTGTGTGTGTGTGTGTGACAGAGTGAGCGAACACACGTGTAGTCACCAAGGCCAGTCCATTTATTAGCCAGAAGTAACTGAGTTTCAGACAATAACGGTAGGTATGTCTACTTTCCAGCTTACCCACCTAAATCAAGCATAACACGTGTGTTCTACAAGAACGAATGCGCGCAGAGCACCTACTGTGTACTGGATGCTGTTCTATGGCTGTGATGTAGGCGGACTCAGATCCTGCCCACAGATTCAGCCACTGGGGAAGGACAAAATTGGAAGCTGCAGGCATTCCTTGTGCTGTTTCTCTGATGTCACTGTTGAGAACATTTTTGCCAGTTCCTTCTCGTCTCTTCGCTATGTATATAGCTATGGAAGGTTTTAGCACGCTCCGTTTTCAGATGAGGTTCAGAGAGGTTAACCGACTCATTCAAGGGTGCACAGCTGGGACGTGGGAGAGCCGGGATTTGAACCTGTGTCAGTGTGCCTTGGTCTGGTTCCCTCATCAAAGCAAGTCATTAATAGATCAGCAGATACTATGGACTTCTGCCTCCCAGCCCTGGTGGCCCTTTTATGGGGATTCAGAGAAGCCAGAGATCCAGGGGGACAGATGGTAAAGTGCAGGAATCAGGCAGAATGTTAAACAGGGTTATCCTCAGAACACATTTGTGTGATGTTTTAAACACCGCACTTCTGGACAAGCTCTGCCTTCACTCAGACCCTGGTTCTGGCTCCATCTCCACTGCAGGCTAACTTTGGTCCTTGGGCAAATGGCTTTACTCCTGGGGTCTCAGTTTCCTGATCTGTATAATGGGGATAATCAAAATCCTTGCCTCACAGCATCATCTGGGCACTGAATGAGCTTCAGGCATGAGACGTGCCTTGTCTAGGACACACACACAGCCATGCCTAATATATGGCAGCTCTTTCGTCTTGCTATTCCTGGAAGCCACGAGACAAATGACATCTTCCTGCAGTTTGACTTGAGAACATTTTGGGAACAGTTATTCAACTTACATAGAAATTAAAATCAATGCATTTTGAAACTTTAATTTTAAAGCAAAACAAACGTCTGTAAATGAGGAAACAGACTGCAAAATCTACAGAAAAATTTGAACTAAAACACGTGACTTGAACTACACCTTTTGTTCAGTGGTTTCCTGGACTCTGCCCCTCTCTCCGGGGATGGGGGGCCCTGGCCTTCTTCCCTCAGGGGTCTGGGGAGGGCACCTTTGGGGAGACCTTGGACTCCTCCTTCAGGGACAAAACACTTTCTCCTACCTGTGAGTGGGTCAGAGTGAGCATTCCTACTCCGTTTGTCAGGGGAGAAAATTGAACCTTGGCGTGGGAAGTGAATCACAAAGATTCAAGCTCTATTTGGGAAATCTGAAAGCCAGAAAGGTCACAGTGTCCAGGAGAAAGATGGGGTCCCGGGGGCCTTAGTCTCCGGGAGAGGTAGCACCAAGGGGCAGTTTGATGGACAGGAGCTGCTGCTCCCCAAGTCTCACGCACCCCAGTGCCTGGCCCCCTACAGGCGCTTGGCGAGGGCTTACTATGGCTGGGGGCACAGGGTGGGCAGCCCCCTTCTTGGGGATGACCATCTCCAGGCTAAAGCCTTCTTGACTTTGGGCTCTGGAGTCACGTGGACCTGACCGCCCACCTCCACTCCTCCGCTCCTGACCACGGACATGACCTGGGACGAGGGCCTTTGCCTCCTGTGCAGCCTTGGTTTCTTCACCAGTGAAGTGGGCTCTTGGGGACCCTTCACCTCTCAGCACAAGGGCTGGTGCAGCCCCAGAACTCAGCCAGTGGGGTGGTCTGGGGCTCAGGGGCCTCTGAACTGGGATCTGAGAGCCTGAGCAGCCTCTCAGGCCTGGGTTCCCTTGAAGGCCTCTCTGCTCTGCGTCCAGTCTTAGCCCGGGCCCCACCGCCTGGCTCCACTAGCCCCTTGTCCCATCCTGCCACGATGGCGGTGAGACCCCTGACATTTTCTGCCGATACCGTGGCTGTTGGCATGCAAGTCTACGGCTCTGCGTGGATCACTCATCACTTGCTGGGCTCAGCGCCTTCAACCGCTTCTTGTTGGTGCCGGCAGCAGCCCTGTGATGGAGGAGGAAACCACGGCTCAGAGAGGGGACTGCGCTGACCGTGGTCACACAGCGACCGCATAGGGGGTGGACCCGTCCCTGCAGTGGGAGAGAGCCCAGCTTCTTTGGGGCCGTGGTCAGGTCCTTCAGGCCTGAGTTCAGGGCATCGAGGAGCAGGTCTGGGAGCCCGGGGCCTGGCTGGGCCCCTCCCTGCCCGAACCCCCCCTCTGTGGTCAGGGAACCAACATCCACTCCGGGTTCCTGAAGTCAGGGGGCCCCGGCGCTCTCCCCAGACCCACAGTGCACTCTTCTGCAGACGAAGCAGCCCCAGGACTGCTCAGTCATCCTGCCACCCAGCGCCCTAATCCCTCTTAGTGTGGAGGATGGGGGCGCCGTGAGCGGGTAAGGAGCAGGGGCCAGGAGCGGTCAGAGCCGGGTCAGCTCATGGGTGACTGTTATAGTGGCTCCCTGCAAACCGCAGGAGCCTGGGGCTTTGTGAGGGTCTCCGGAGCCCCGCATGGAGAGCGGGGTACAGGGCTGGCCGCTGTAACAGTGGCTTAGGTTCTGGTCTTTATCTCTCCAGGGCTGGCAGTCGGCGAGCCTGTACAGAGGGTGCAGGGTGGCGAGGCAGGCGGGGCCCTGCGGGCAGCCGTGGCCCCTACTGGCCGGAGCTCAGCCAGCGAGGGTGGAAATAGCTAAGGGGGCTGGGCCACTGCCACCCCTGGGGGAGGCCTGAGCGGGCTGGGCTCTGGGAGACTGGCTTCTGGGTGAGGGTGAGGGGCTCCCAGAGTGCCCGGGAGGGCTGGGCGAGAGGCCAGGCCTCCTTCCTGATGAAACTCAGGCCGGCCCTGAAGCCCAGCTCCCCCCGCAGCTGGGCATTTATGGAAAACAGGCGCAGGGCGGGCTGGAGGGTGCCGGGTCCGCTGTGTGCCCAGCCCGGCGGAGGCACGGACCGACCTCATTGCGGGGCAGTGGCTGTGGGTGGCACACCTCACCTCTCCTCTAGCGACGGCTCTGCTGGAGGGTCCGTGTCGCGGACGAGCCTGCCTGCCGCCCCTGGCCGAGGTCACTGGGTCGTCTGCTCCAGGGCGGGTGCTCACCCTGCAGTCTCCTCTCGGCCCCCACCTGGTGTTCCCCCTTGGGGCCTCCGGCCTGGGGGCCTGTGAGCCTCCATGGTCATTGACTGGCTGCTCTTAGGTGACTTTGTGGGGGCGTGGAGGTCTCAGGGGCCCCCCGCCCTTACCCCCCAGAGGGGAAGCCACGTGGCCCCAGGTGGGGGGCAGCCAGGATTCGCCCACTCCTCCCTGGAGCACCCCTGTGTGTCCATGGAGTCTATGCGGGCTCACCCCAGGGGCTGTGTGTGACTCATGGGTCTGGGACAGCTCGATGGGGAGTGATCAGGGCTCCGGGAGCTTGTGGCTCTTGGGGGATCAGAGAGATCCCCGCTCACACAGCCCTCGGCGGCGGCCCCTACTGGTGGGAAACCTCTTTCTTGTCTTCCCATCCCCCTGGTGCGGCCCTTCACTCTTGGCACAGCAGGTGATGCTGCCATGAGCAGCAGGAGAGGCAGGGAAACTGAGGCCCAGACTCAGGAAGTGATAGGTCACGGAGGAAGGGAGCCACGGAGCCCTGAAATCCACAGCGTCCCAAGACCACCATGCTCCCTATGAGCAACTGCCCCCTGGGGGAGGGCGGGGGTCCCTGCCCCTGGGCTGGGGGGACCAGGCTGCTGCGGTGGAGGGGGATGCGTCCTGGCCCACTAGCTCGTTCCCTTCCTTCTCTGAAGAAGCTTTGCTGGGAGGGGAGGGATGTGACCAAATTAGGGCTGCTGGCCGCTGCCGAGTGGGGCCCAGATGGGAGGTGGGGGGATGGGAAGAGGTTGGCACAGCCCTGGGCTGGGGCTGGGGGGCTCCGGGCTGGCCCTGGCCGGTGGGGATGTTCTCGTGTTCTTCAGGGAGCCAGGATGGGTGGTACTGCCTGGTAAGGCAAGAAGGCGTGCTCACAGGTTGGGGACCCAGGAGGGGAAGTCTGGTCTGGGATGTGGGTACATTTGGGCCATGTGGTCCATGAGGGGTCCCTGGGCTGTCAAGAGGAGCTAGAAGTCTGGAGGGAGGGGTGCGGGGTACACGTGCTGTCTCCCCCCCAGCCAGAGAGACCATGAGGAGGGCTCTGGGTGGGGATTCAGAGAACCCCAATATTTGGAGGCCAAGCAAAGGAGAGCCCGGGGACCTGGTGGGGAGCTTTGGCGGCGGGTGAACTTCTGGAAGGAGCAGGATCTGTGATGTCAGAGAGTGGGATTCTGTGATGAGGGGTTGCGGGTGGCCAGGTCCAAACGGCCCCCACGTTCTCTTTTTGTGTGAATCAAACCGGAGGCCCCTTTGCTGACAGGCTTTCCTTCAGCGGCTGTGGGGGCGGGGGAGGCATTACCGGCATTCTTGCAGCCTTTGTCCCTGGAGATGGAAAGGGACCCCCTGCAGAACGGGCCTGGGGAGGCCGCCTGCTGTCAGCCCCTGCTGTCTGTTCCCACCGTGTTTGAGCTGAGCTTCCATCAGGAGAGAGGTATTTTGCTTTAGGGAAATAAAAACTCGACATTTATCCTGGGCTCCAGGGACCGGCTCTCAAGTTCTTTCCCGGCAGACAGAGCTGTGGGCAGGGGAGGAGGAGCAGAGAGCACCCGGGAATGGGGCTCTGGGCATGGGAGGGGAGCAGGGGGCCTGGGTGGACCCCCACCACAGCCAGGGGTGAAGACTGGGTCGGGGGGCAGGGGCTAGGCCCTGCTCTCCACGCTGAGCCCCCAGCAGGCCCGCTCTAGCTCCGCTGCCCCTGGTGCTCAGGGCAGGTCAGTGGGAGGGAGTCCAGTGGACACCCAGCTGTCCTCTAAGCTGGGAATTTTCTATCCAGCCCTCAAGAAAGCCTCCCGATGGCTCTGCCTCCTAGGTGTCTATACCCATCCTTCAGACGAGGACCCTGAGGCTCTGAGAGGATAAGTCGCTTGTTTTGGAGCAAGCCAGACTACCAGTGGTGGAGACAGGTTGCTGACCCAGAGCCTCTCCAAGTTTAGGCCGCGTGGTCTTAAATACTGGTCTCCCTAGTGAGCCTGGAGGCGGGAGCGAGCTGGAGAAAGGCAGCTTGTTTTTAAAACTGGCCGGAGCCAGTTGTAATGGGGAAGGTAAACACGTTGTGAGAATCATATTTTAGGACGTGTTCCCAGCCCAGCCAAGTGGTTTGGTGACGATGTGGGAATCAACAGGGTCTATTCTCTGCCTCCCACATTGGGACACTGGGGCTGGGCTTTGAGGGTGATGCTCGGAGAAGCGCTTGACCACTGGGGACTTAGCGTCCATCTGGGAAAATGAGGGGGGGGAAAGGGCTTCGAATGAGCCCTCGCTGGGTGCCAGACATCGCACTGAGCACTCTAACTTCACCCCCCTTCTCTCAGAGGGAGGTTGTTATTTGTCCCATCGGTGGCTCAGACTGCCACCTGCAACGCAGGAGACCCAGGTTCGATCCCGGGTCAGGAAGATCCCCGGAGAAGGGAATGGCTACTCACTCCTGTAATCTTGCTTGGAAAATTTCAAGGACAGAGGAGCCTGGCAGGCTATAGTCTATGGGGTTGCAAAGAGTCAGACACGAGTAAGCGACTAACACTTTTCACGTGCACAGATGAACAAACCAAGGCTCAGAGACGTGAGTTCATTCGTCCAAGGGCACACGGCCAGAGCCTTCTCTGTGGTCCGCCCTATTTTTCCAGTGTCCTGTAACCCCTTCTCCCTGGCTTGGCCCAGCGCCCTGTCTGACCCTCTGTTATATAGTTGATGGGAAGACAAGACTCCATTTAAACAGCGCTTCCCACTTATGAAGGGAGTTCCCAAAGAGGGGGCTTCCTAGAAAAGGGACATCCCAGCTGGGACTTGAAAAGTGTTGTACCGCAGTGACAGAGGTGAGGGCAAGGGTTCCCGGCAGAAGGAGCAGCCGGTACAAAGGCCTGGAGGTGGGGCCGATTAGAGACGCTTGAGGGCGTCACAGGACTGGTGTGGGCAAGGGACCGGGGGCTGGTCGCCCTGAAAGTGACCTTCATGCATCCTGGGCGCTGAGCCCTGAGCACGGACCTGCCCAGTCGGTGGTGGATGCATGTTAATTTCACACTTGAATGGAGACTCAGAGGGATGGGGGATGGGCCCAAGCAGGGAGCCTGAGCCTGGGAATGTCACTCTAGTGTCTGGGCAGAGGGCGAAGACAGAGGGACCCCATGACTGTCCCCTCGCCCCCTCCTCCCTCCTAGTGCCTGTGGTCCTTGGAGCTGCTGGGGGCATGTGACCCCAGACCCTCAGCTCTTCTGGTGCTGTGAGGGGGTGCACGCAGGCAGTGGGCTGATGAGGCCAAAGCTTCCCCCCAACTTTTAATCTTGAAAGCTCAAGAGCAGCTCTGGGGCCGTGAGCACCTGTGCGTCTGTTGTCTCGATGCGCCAGCTGTCAGCATTTTGCCACATTTGCTTCCTGTCTCTTTCTAAATATGTGTGTGTATATTTCTGAACCTCTCGAGGGAGGCTGCAGGCATCCTGATTGTCACCCCTAAATACTTCAGGGCACATCCCAAGGAAAGAGGACATGGTCCCACGTCACCTCCATGCCGTAGCTGCTCCTAACGAAATGAGCAGTGAGTCCATCTAGGCATCTGAGTGCCTGCCTGTGGGCAGCTTCCCCCACCATCCCCATCATATCTCTCACACCCATAGTTGTTGTGGTTCAGTTGCTCAGTCATGTCCGACTCTTTGTGACCCCATGGACTTCAAGGAGCATGCCAAGGCTCCTTGTCCTTCACTATCTCCTGGAGTTTGCTCAAACTCAGGTTCGTTGAGTCAGTGATGCCATCCAACCATCTCATCCTCTGATGCCCCCTCCTCCTCCTGCTCTCAGTCTTTCCCCGCATCAATGTCTTTTCCAGTGAGTCGACTCTTTGCATCAAGTGGCCAAAGCACTGGAGCTTCAACTTCAGCATCAGTCCTTCCAGTGAGTATTCAGGACTGATTTCCTTTAGAATTGACTGGTTTGATCTCCTTGCAGTCCAAGGGACTCTCAAGAGTCTTCTCCAACACCACAGTTGGAAAGCATCAATTCTTTGGTGCTTAGCCTTCTTTATGTCCCAACTCTCACATCCATACAAGACTACTGGAGAAACCACATCTTTGACTAGACGGACCTTTGTCAGCAAAGTGATGTCTCCACTTTTTAATATACTGTCTAGGTTTGTCATAGCTTTTCTTCCAAAGAGCAAGCATCTTTTAATTTCATGGCTGCAGTCACCGTATGCAGTGATTTTGGAGCCCAAGAAAAGAAAATCTGCAAGTTTCCACTTTTTCCCCATCTATTTGCCATGAAGTGATAGGACTGGATGCCATGATCTTCATTTTTTGAATGTTGTGTTTTAAGCCAGCTTTTCACTCTCCTCTTTCACCTTCATCAAGAGGCTCTTTAGTTCCTCTTTGCTTTCTGCCATAAGGGTGGTGTCATCTGCACCCGTAGTAGCTGGTCTTTAACTCCAGATTCAGGACCCAAGCCAGGCATTTCAAGTTGCATTTGATGGCCTTGTCTTGTTAGTCTTTTTTTTTAATCTGGAACAATGCCCTGCCTTGTTTTCTACCTTTTTGCACTGACATTTAAGTACCCTGGACAGTTGTCTGGTCGAATGTCCCACGTTCTGCATTTGCCTGGTTGTATCTTCATGATTAGGCTGGGAGCTGGAATTTGGAGGCAGGCCTGCCTGACCTGTGTGGAGTGGGGGCAGGTGGCCAAGCCCCTCCGAGACCTGCCTGCTGCTCGCTGCCCCTCCAACAGACCCCAGGGCTACAGGCAGTGAAGCAGTGGCAGCTGCCGGGCCTGGCCCGGGGCCGGAGGATACCTGTTTCCTGGTTAATTAGCTGCGTGAAGCAGGGCAGGGCCTGTCTCCCCCTTCCCAGCTCACAGCCCGCAGAGCTCGGCCACCTGCTGGCCACTCTGTGCTCTGTTGTGGGGGCCCTTGTAATGGGGAAGGGGCAGCCAACTGTGTCTGTGTCTTGAGGGCTTATTGGGTATGGGGCCTGGTGAAGGGCGTGGGGAGGAGGTGGAGGTTCAGAGGCCCTGGGGAGGGGGTGCTGCTGGGAGATGGGGCAGGGGGCATGGTCAGGAGAGCATCGGGACTTCTGAGCTGGGGGTTTCCAGGGAAGCCTCCTCCTCTGACCTGGAGGGGGCGGCCTCACGTAAGGTCAGCAGTGGACCAGCACCCCAGTGCTTGCTACCCTGCTCCTCTTGTTTGTATCATATGATGCCAAGGTCACACAAGGTCACACAGCTCATTGGATGACTTGAAGTCGGGGCGGGGGGTGGCTGTCCACTTGGGCATCCATCCTGGGCTCTGGAGGCACAGTCCTGGCCCCTGGCCCCACCCAGCCACCTCAGGTAACTCAGCCAAGTAAGCTGGCCTGCCTGAGCCTCAATCTCCTCATTGGGAAAACAGGAGCACACCTGTCTATGGGATTTTATGCCCGTGAAGAGCACCAAGCATTTTAGTCTTCACAACTAGCCCATTTGACAGATGAGGAAACTGAGGCTCAGAGGGGGGAAGTACTTCACCCGGGGACACACAGCTAGTAAGCTGCGGAGCTAGGTTTAAACTCGGGCTGTCCATTCTGGCTCCAGAGTATGAGACCCTAAGCTCCTGGCTACGCTATGATGGATCTCCTGTGTCTCCAGGTTGAATTCAAGGATCAGTCCCTCGGCTCCTGCTGCCCTTCTCTCCCAAGTATGGGTGGTAAGTGTAGGGCTGCCCAGGCTGTTAGACCAGGGAAGATTTCCCTCACCACCCTCCTGCCTGGTTCCCTTCCCACTCTCTTGTTCAGCCACCCAGTCCTGTCCGACCCTTTGCGACTCCATGCTGCAGCACTCCAGGCTTCCCTGTCCTTCACTGTCTCCCGGAGTGTGCTCAGCCTCATGTCCACGAGTTGATGATGTCATCCAACCGTCTCATCCTCTGTCGTCCCCTTCTCCTCCTGCCCTCAATCTTTCCCAGCATCATGGTCTTTCTTTTCTGAGTCGGCTCTTCGCATCAGGTGGCTAAAGTATCAGAGCTTCAGCTTCAGCATCAGTCCTTCCAATGAATATTCAAGGTTGATTTCCTTTAGGATTGACTGGTTCGATCTCCCTGCTGTCCGAGGGACTCTCTACCCTCTGCCAAAACGCTCTTGGAAAATTGCATTCTTTTACACCAGGGCTGGCTGTTCTTGGTAACCTACAACTCTCACTGTGGCCTTGCTGTTTCTCTCTGTTTAAATTTGAGTGTGATTGCTTTACAATGCTATGTTGGTTCCTGCTGTACAACATCAAGAATTAGCTTTTTGTGTCCATATATCCCCTCCTTGAAGCTCCCTCCGCCACCCCCATCCCATCCCTCTGGGTCATCACAGAGCCTTGAGCTGAGCTCCCTGTGTTATATATACAGCGGCTTCCTGCTAGCTGTCTGTTTTACACGTGGTCGTGTATATACATTAATGCTGCTCTCTCGGTTCATCCCTCGCTTTCCTTCACCCTCTGCATCCACAAGCGTGTTCTCTATTGTCTGTGTCTCTATTCCTGCCCTGTAAATAGGTTCACCAGTACCATTTCTCTAGATTCCACATGTGTGTCTTTTTTTTTTTTTTAATGTTTTATTTATTTATTTGGCTATGCCAGGCCTTAACTGAAGCATGTGGGATCTAGCTCCCTGACCGGGGATCAAACCCTGGGCCCCCTGCATTGGGAGCACAGACTCTTAGCCACTGGACCACCAGGGAAGTCCCACATGTGTGTCTTAATATATGACGTTTCTTTTCCTGACTTACTTCACTCTGTATGACAGACTCAGCGTTGTGCCCGTGGACAGGGCATCTCTTCCAGCCTCTTGTGGGAGGAGAGTGCTGACAAGGGGGGCTTGGCAGAGTCTTGCCACCTGCCCCAGGAGTCTGACCACCAGGGTCCGGCTGTGGGTGGGTGGCTGAGCCACAGACTCGAATGCAGACCCTCGCCCTCCCACTGCATGTCCTGCCGCCCTTCATGCCTCAGTTTCCCCATCTGCAACCAGGGCAGAGTGGCAGCGTCCCTGGGAGCGTTGTCAGGGCAGATGAACCAAAGCACAGAGGCCTGCCCTGCTCCAGATCTAGGCTTGTGGTGGGCGCTCGGGACTTGGCAGCTGTTCCGAGCTTGCTCTGAACAGTTTCTTGAAAAGTGACCTCGAGTCTGATCAGGCACACGTGGTGAGGTGGATTCCCCTGGGCCTCCTTCCCTACTTCGCTGGGAAGGGACTTCAGTTCTTTTACTCACCTGACCTGCACCCAATACCCAGCTTCCTGTCTGTTCACTCACTCATTCATTCTCCAAGTCTGTATCAAGCACATCCGAGTGCCAGGCCCTGTGCTGGGGACTCAGGAGTATTCACATCTGTTCTGATTGGATTCCCAGGACAGCTAGTATGGCAGGTACTATAACTGTTATTCCCATTTTACAAACAGGAAAACTGAGGCACGGAGTGCTGGAGGTGCTCTCCCAAGGTCCACCCCCCGCCCCAGGAATGAGCAAGGCCTTAGAGGTGGTTAGATGTTCTTGTTCAGTGACTTTAGAGATATTACTGGTTTTGTTCCAACCCGAACTGATTCAGTACTTTTCAGAAAAAAAAAAAACAACTTTTTTTTTGGTTTATTTCACGGTTCAGTAAAGAATGACTATTTGGGCTCGGCTGGAGGTTCTGCTACTTTATATGGCTTGCTCCATCTTTTGGTTCACGGCTCCGTTCTTCTTGCCTGTAAAAAGAACCTGGGGCTGAATGCTTTGAGGGGCTGGAGGGTGGGTGGAGGAGGGGAGGGTGCTGGGTGCTTCCAGGGTGGAGAAGGGGGTTCAGCCTTTCTGCTCCCACCCTCCATGCGCCGGCAGGGAGGCTGAGTGCCTGGGGACGCCAGTGGCTTTTCTGACCATCCTGTCCCCAGGGACGCCAGATGGGGACGACTGATCCTCCGTGTTGGTCCGGGCACACAGTCCTGCCTGACCTGCTCAGGGCAGCAGGGAGAGACCAGCCCCTGCCTGCAGGAGGCTGGTCTTGACAGTCCTCCCAGCAGCACAGTGGACATCTGGAGGGGATGGGCCATTGTCGTCCCCTGGGGTCAGGATGGTCAGACTGAGACTGCTCACCAGCTGGGGGTAGGGGATTGCAGGCATCTTCTTGTACAGAGCTGGCTGGTGTCCAGAAATGTCCAGACATGGGCAGAATGGCCAAGGGCGGGGGCAGGGAGGGCAGGAAGGAGGCTCCCCTGTGTCTGTCTGTCCCCTAGGACACTTCCCTGAGCTAAAAGGCCACTTTTCTCTTTTCTCTTGCAGTTACCGAGAAGGAAGTCCAGCAGTGGTGAGTAGCTGCATTTTCCCCAAACTCTTGGGTGGGTTGGGGGTGTTGGCTTCGTGCTGATGGGCCAGGAGCCCAGCTGCCCAGGACAGGGGCACGTGGAGGGCCCTCTGAGAGGGGCTTATCCACAAATGGGTACAGGCAGCCTTCGGTTCAGATTCCTTTGTTCACAAGGAATGGATGTAGATCCAGCTGAACTGTGGTTGGGGATGGTGGTGGGTTGGTGGTGACCCCTTGCCTCGGATGGCATCTCTGAGGACCGCCAGTGTTAATTTCAGACCCTGCTCACCCGAGCGAGAAGTTTGAACCAGAAACAAGTCAGGAGACTGGATCCCAGGCCCAGCTTTGTCACTAGATTATCACATGGTCTTGAGAAGTCTCTCCCCCTCTCTGGGGTTCAGCCACTCTCTCTATAAAGCGATTGAATAGATCGGATCAAGGATGGTGGATAGTTTTCTTCTTGGATGCCGGCTCTGATCAGTCCATAGTGGCTGCTTGGAGTGCTGTGTTAAGGAGGATTCTGAAGCCGTATGTCATGGAGCAAATGGAAAGTGTAGCAGTGAGGCATCAATGAGGTCTGTGATGGATTAGCGATGACTTCCCTGGGGTAGGGAGGGGAGAGTGGGTGCTGTCTGTCATTGCGGAATGTGGAGCTCCCAGGGGAGGCTCACTGTTAGGTGAACCTGAGTTGGGGGTGGATAGGTGAGCAAGGAGCGGGGCTTGGCGACCTTCTAGAAAGTTTGGTGGCTTAGAAATGGACTCTAGAGCCCCAGCCTTGCCTCTTCCCATCTCTTTGGCCTCTGAGCCTTCGTTTCCCCATGTAGGAATAATGAGAGATTGAAGTGATAGTCCCTGTGAAGGTCACAGCAGAGGGTCCCAGAGCTGACAGCCACTGATGGTGGTCTTCCCTCCACTGTTCAGACGTGCACTCCATCACAGCAGGCCGTGGAGGCCACACCTGGGAGGGTCCCAGGCCACGAGACCCCTGGGGGAGCCCTGCCTTCACCTCCCTGACCCTGAGTCCAGGCAGCAGAGGGGGAGAGCCGTGGCTGCCCTGCCCAGCTTGGCTGACCCCTTGCCGGGGACCCCGGCCAGGTGGGCAGCACCTGGGTGGTGAGATGGCTGCAGGGATGGAGGGTGCCTCCTCCTCCTTCCTTCTCCACGTCCTCGGCCGGACAGGTGGGCCTGACCCACCTCCAACCTTATTTTCCACTTCGCCACTCCCCCAGGTGGGCGTTCCAGAAATACTCAGGCTTCTAGGTCTTTATTCTCCAGGCTCACCCTCCTGGATTGCCTCACCCCACCTCCCTGCTGTGTTTCTCTTTTGCTTAAAGCCCCTTTGTGGGGACTTCCCTGGTGGTCCAGTGGCTGAGCTCCCAAGGCAGGGAGTTCCATCCTTGGTCAAAGAACTGGATCCCACATGTGACCACAAAGGGCAAAGACCCTGCGCGCCTCGACTAAGACCCGGCACGGCCTAACAGACAAATGCATATATATATGTATGTATGTATAAAAGCCCCTCGTGGCTTCTTACTGCACTCAGCATAAAGGCCCAGCCCCTCGCCTGGCCCTCAAGGCTCCCCGCGGTCCCTGGCCTCACCTGCTGGCTCACCAGGCACCAGCCATGCCAGGCTCCTCCCTGCCTCGGGGCCTCCATTCCTGCTGTTCCCTCTGCCCCAGATCTTGGCGTCTTTGCTGCAGCGTCACCGCGTGGGAGAGGTCACACAGACCACGCTCCCTGTCTCTCCAGCCTGGTCCAGGGTGGTCTGGTCTGGGGCTGATTTTCACTAGCTGCTCCACAGAAGAGGGGCCAGGCCCAGGGGGGCTTCTGTGACTCTCTGACTGGTCCTGGGCCACCCAGTGAGCAGCAGCAGAGCTGGGCAGGTGCCAGGTCCCCCCAGGGCCCCAGGTGGTCAGGAGCGCAAACCAGGCCACAGTGATACGAGGCTGGGCCGGGCCACGGGGGCTCTCACCGCCCACCTGGCTTCATGCTGGTCACCCCCTCGGCTGCCCCCAGCCCTGTATTTGCAGAGGGTGGAGGCTGGGGGCTCAGGGAGGTGGGGCCAGCATCAGGTCCGGGTCCACAGCCATCTTGATGGTCCTTGACCATCTTGACCATCTCATTTCCTGCTCTGAATGAATGAGCTCCATTCACCACAACAGAAGGTTGAAGACCTCAATGGGGGCTGAATAGGAAACCACAGACAGTGGTCCCCAACCTTTTTGGCCCCAGGGACCCATTTCACGGGACACAATTTTTGCATGGACCAGGAAGCAGGGGTATGGTTTGGGGATGATTCAAGTACATTACATTGATTGTGCGCTTTATGTCTAATCTGCTGCTGCTGCTGGTCAGACCAGAGGTACCAGTCTGCAGCCCAGAGGTTGGGGACCCCTGCCTTAGCGGGTTCCAGGCCCTTACAAGCAATTGTGACATTGTGATCACCCGGAGAGTGAAGGGAATGCGATCCCGAATGGGAGCAACGGGGCGTAAATAGTGCCCCCAACACAGTTTTGTGATGAAAAATGTGTGGAGGGAACAGAAGATGGGAAGGAAACTGGCCAGAGCCTGGTGGTGGGTGTGTTGGGGGTGGTGGCCTCATAGATTATGGGTATTTTCTTTCTCTCACATTTTCTATTTTATAAGTTTTCCGTAATGCTTTTTATTATATTTATAATAACCAAATAGCCCAATGGCATTGTAACAGAAACAGTGGGTGAGGCAGGAAGAATTCTGCAGCCGCCTCAACAGGGCCAGCTGTCAGTCCTGGATCCTTGTCCGCAGTCGCAGCCCTGGGTCAGGAGGCCGCCTCTCCTTAATGTCTGTGGGTGCCTCCTGTGGGCCAGGTGCTTAGAACAATGCCGTGGGGTCAGGCTAGGAGCAGCCCATTTTACAGATGAAGAAACTGAGGCTCTGAGTCAGGTGGAGACACTTGGCCGGGTCACCCAGCTCTGTGTGTGTGTGTGTGTGTGTGGAGCCTGGGTCCAGCTTGCTGGCCTCCTTGGCCAGGGTACAGGGGCCCAGCCCTGCCCGCTGTGGCTTTGGGAAGTCCAACAAAGCTGAGGGCTGTGGAGGGTGGGAGGGTGGGAGGAGTGAGAAGGGGGAGGGGAGAGGTGCAGGGAAGAGGCCCCAGCCTCAGGGGTGTGTTTGAGCCCCTCCTCCAGATTGTCTGAAGGCTGGTCTCCAGGGAGCTGGGAGGGGAATGCCATGGGAAAGGAGGTGTTTGAAAAGATAATGGGGAACAGTTTGCCAGGGCGCTGCGGCAGGCAGTCCCAGCTGCGTTTGGCTGATTGCAGCTGGGGGTTATGCTTTCTTCTTTATCCACCTATTTATTTGCCACTTTTCACACTGCAGAAGGCAGCGTCCGCCACACTTAACCCTTGGCAGGGAGGTGGGTGGGCATGGAGGGTGATGCAGGGCTCGCTGTAAGCTGGGTCCCAGGGGACAAGACTCTGTGGGATCCGAGAGCAGTGGGTCCCAGGAAGGCCTGGAAGGCTGGGGCCTTGGGGAACGAGGCCCTGGTGGCCTTGGGGCTGCGGGGCCTGCAGAGAACGGGAAGCTGAGCTGGAATCAGACCCACAGGTCATGGCTGGTGTTCGTTCATTCACTCATCACTCATTCATTCATTAATTCACACCCTCATTCACTCATTCATTCACTGTCACTCATTCATTCACTCCGTTATTCACTCATTCATTCACTCACTCCCTCATTTCTTCACTCATTCATTCATTCATTCATTCACACCCTCATTCACTCATTCATTCACTGTCACTTATTCACTCACTCCGTTATTCACTCATTCATTCATTCACTCCCTTATACCTTCGTTCATTTGCTCACTTCCTCATTCACTCATTCATGCCCTACTCTCATTCATTGGCTCACTTTCATTCACTTACTCCCTTATTCCTTCATTCATTCACCCACTCCCTCTTTCCTTCACTCCCTCATTCATTCATTCATTTGTTGGCCCATTCATTCAGTAAATCTTTACTGAGCACCTACTCTGTGCCAGGCTCCTTCCGGGGGCAGCAGGGACTGGGGGAGATGAGGCGCTGGAGTCTCCCAGGGGACCCAGGCTGGCGCAGTGGGGGGCAGACACGGGGCTGGTGCTGTGGTGGGAGGCGTACAGGAAGGAATGTTTTGTAAGTGGCATTCAGCCTGCAGTGTTTTTATGAAATGACAGATTTCTTTTCCTTCCCTTTCCCTCTTAAAGAGGCGTCAGAACGCAGTTGTCGAATCTAGGCTTTTCTTCTCTCATCTCCACCCTGTCGTGGAGAGCTGACTCTCAGGTACAGTCAGCCACGTCAAACGCCCGTGCTCTCGTGGCTGGAAACTGCGTGTGCGGAGCTCCGGGGCAGGGCTGTGTCCCGGATTCGGTTCCATGGCTTCTCCTCCGATCCCTAAAGAGAGTTAAGACCCCTGCTCTGAAACAAGGCTGTGTGAGGACGCTTTGTGCTGCTCCCCTTCCCCGGCCTGACCTGCGCCAGCATCAGTGCCAAGGACTTCTGTCGCTTCCACCATTGGGCTGGAACCAGGCAGAAGGCACCCGGGAAAATAGGCCATGGAGGTTTTGGGCCACGGCTGGTGGCTGGCCGCACACAGAGGTGGTGCTGGGGCTCCACCTCGGGCCCCCCGTTTGCCCACGTGCGACTCGCTAGGCGTTTACTGAGCCTCTGCTACGTGTCGGTACACCTTGCAGATTCGGGGTGAACTAGAAGATGTGAGGTTCCTGCCTCGACAGACCCTGAGATGCACTCACTGGCCTGTCATCACAGAGGCTATGGCCACCACTGCGAGGCCCAGGCCAGGGACAGGGTGCTGTGAGTGTGTATGCTAGAGCCTCGCTCTGTCTGGGGTAGGCAGAGGGGGCTTCTCTAGGGGAGATGAACTGAGGCTAAGAACAAAAGGGGGAAGGAGGAGGGGAAGGAGTGTGCTGGACTGAAGAAATGCCATGTGGTGGCCCTGAGCCAAGAGGAAATGTAACAGCTCCTAGCCTCAGTTTCCCCATCTGTACAATGGGTGTAATAATCCCCACTTCCTGGGTTTGTTGGGACGATTTGGTGAAATGGTGCCCAGAAATCACATAGCCCCATGTCTGTGTGTGCATGATAAGTCAGTTTAGTCATATTCAACTCTTTGCAACCCCATGGACTGTAGCCCGCCAGGCTCCTCTGTCCATGGGACTCTCCAGGCAAGAATACTGGACTGGGTTGTCATGCCCTCCTCCAGGAGATCTTCCCCACCCAGGGACCGAACCTGTGTCTCCTGCAGTTCCTGCATTGCAGGCGGATTCTTTACTGCTAAGCCACCTGGAAAGCCCAGGTCCCTGTTGTTAGGAATCCTTGACCACTGAAAGATAGACACTGGGGAAGACCCTCTTTCTGCTCTGCGGGGCTCCCCGGAGACCATCTAGTCCTATGGTTTTCTACTGGAGTGGCTCTGCCCCAGGGAGGATATTGGCATTGTTTGGAGACACCTTGGGTTGTCATAACTTGGGGTGGGGATGCTTCTGGCATCTAGCAGGGGGAGGCCAGGGAAGCCGTCAAATATTCCATCTCACTGGACAGGCCTCCATGACCAAGAATCATCCGACTCCAGGTGTCGGTAGCACCAGTAGAAAACCCTGATCTAGTCTAAGCCATTTATTTTGCCAGCAGAGAAACTGTGGGACATTGCAGGGAAAGGCTTTCCTCAGGTCCCTCTTACAGTGAGACACGATGATCCGGGACTGGAGCACAGGGCGGGCTCCGGCACAGGTTTCCAGGCAGCTGTGAGTCTGAAGCAGAGAGGGAGGGGTGGTGGGGGGAGAGGGAGGAGGCCCCGGGCCTGCTGGAACCTGAGCCAGGGCCAAGGATGGGGACACAGTCACGTACGTCTCTCGTTATCCTGGGATGGAATTCCTGGGCAGGAACTCAGTTATTAAGCAGCAGCTCCCTTGCGTGCCCATGGTGGGGAGGGGGTGTGTGTGTCTCGGCTCTGCCAGCCAGGGGGTGCTGAGTTGCACCTTGGAACCAGGACTTGGCAGGAAGTCCTGGTCTCAGAGCCGTGAGGGCTTGAAGAGCAAATTCAGGGCCTGGGGGCCACTGGGGCATCTGGGCCCAGACTCCTCTCTGCTTCAGCGAGATGGGGTGCCCCCATCTTCTGATGATGGGGTTACAGTGTTTGGAGAGCAAGCACTTGCCTTTACATGCAGCTTGGCTCACAGGAGAGGCGGATGAAGAGCAAGCCTGGGAGGCAGGGGTCCCGGGACCGACCGAGCCTTGTGTCTGTTGTGTGACCTTGGACCAGTCTCCCTCCCTCTGTGGGCCCCTAGTTTCCCATCAATCCATGGTGGGATGGGAGTGTACCCGTGATTCTGTAACCACCTGCCTGGAGTTCTCAGGTTCCGACCAGGGTCTCCGGGGCTCAGGAAGAATGCCTAGCTCTCCCTCTCTATGTGTTTATTTATTCATTCATTCATTCATTCAGCTCATTCACTGAGTTCACAGGACGTTTACTGAGCCCCCATTATGTGTAGGCCCTGGGCCAGGCATGGGGACGCCGTGGCGTCAGTAGTTTGGTCGGAGGGGGGACACAGCCTGAAGGTACGTGTGGTACAGTGTGGTTCCTGCTGCCCAGGGGTCTTTCCAGGGCTGGGGGAGCAGATGAGCAGTGCAGCCCCTGGGGGGGGCGGTGGGGTCTGGGCAGACTTCCTGGAGGGAAGCTGGGACCTGGTGGATGAGTGTGTATCCAGGTGAAGGGGAGGAGGAGGTGTTTTGCAGGCCCAGGGACCTGCGGGTCCGAAGGCCGGGAGGGTGGCTGGCATGGCCAACTCTGGAAAGTGCCGCAGGGTGTGGAATATGGGCCTGGGGGGGGACGGTGGGCAAGGGAGGCTGGGCCATCAGGCTGGGGTGGGCTGCTGCTAATGGCACCAAGGGGGCTGGGCCCCACAGGGACAGGGACAGTCTCTCCCAGGGAAACTGGATAGCCGCCCCCCACCCCCTGGAGGTTCCCCAGTGAGGCCAGCCTCCCTGCACCCCCCAGGAAAGCTGCAGAGCCCCCACTGCCAGCGCCTCCGCAGGTGCACACAACACTGCCAGCTCCCATCCCACCGCCTTCCCCTCCCAGGAGCCAGGCAGCCGCAGGGACCCGGCCAGGAGATGGCTTTGGGCACCTTCGGGTCTCCCTCTATTGATTTTAATAATCGTTTAGAATCACTCGAGTAACACACAGCCCACTGCGGGGGGGTAATGGGCAGTGCTGGGGGACACCAGGGGAAATGTGGCCCCCGTCTGGGTCTCCAGGGCCTGCTATGCCCCCACATGTGTCATCACGTCCTGGCGCCAGGCCTGCCCCCTCGTCGTGCCCAGGGACCCGTTCTGACCCGGGGCCAGGGGTCACAGACCAGGTCTTGGCTCCAAAATACTTCTCCCTGGCTCTGCATCCTGGCCCAGGCGTGGAGATTTGCTCCTGGAACACGCACCTGGGAAGGATGTTTTGTGGGGGGACTGGCCCTTTCCTGGTCCTGCTGTGGCAGGGGCCTGGCCTCAGCGCCTTCATCTGTGAAGTGGGGTCACTGAACCCGTCGAGCAGGGCTGAGAGGCGACTGCAGGAGGAACTGTCCACGAAGGCTAGCCCAGCACCTGGCTTGGGGCTGTTGTCAAAGGTGATAAGACAGGGCAGCTGAGCCTGGACCGCCGCCCTGGGCCTCTGGCCTCTCGAGGCGCCTCAGGGCGTGGGCGGGAGGACACATGGAGGCCCGGCCTCCTTTAAGGCCCCTTGCTTGTGATGGGCACTGCCAATGGTGAGAACTCACACCAGCCGGACCCCGAGCCCCGCCCCATCTCCTGGCTTCCTCCCGGCCTCTCCCTCACCCCTAAGAGAACACTGACATGTTAGCAAGAGTCTTGTCTTGCTTTCTTTCTGATGTCTGACCTCAATCACTTAGGCTTCCCAGGCTTCCCTGGTGGCTCAGATGGTGAGGAATCTGCCTGCAAGGCAGGAGACTCAGGCTCAGTCACGGGGTGGGGAAGATCCCCTGAAGAAGGGTATGGCTACCCACTCCAGTGCTCTTGCCTGGAGAACCCCGTGGACAGAGGAGCCTGGCGGGCTACAGTCCATGGGGTCGCAGAGTCGGACACGACTGAGCGACTCACTTTCACGATTGCCAAGGCCCCCTCCTTCCTGTGCCTTGCACAGCCCTTCCCCCAGCCCAGGCCCCTCAGATTGTTCTCCGAGGGTGGGGGCACTGTGGCTTCCCGACAGGCTCCCTGTGAGTTGGCCGCCAGTCACGCGTCTCCAGTAACTTTCCCAAGACCTGATCGGAGAGTGGCCCCGGGTAGACTGGAGAATGGTGACATCTTCAGGGCTGGTGTCTCTGAGCATCTGACCCTCTCAGTGGGTACTTCGTACCCTGCCTCAGCTCCAGTCTAGGCTGCGAGGACTTGCAAATCTCTCCATGGCCGAGCCTCAGCTTCCTAATCTTTAAAATGGGCTTGGGAATTCCTTGGCAGTCCAGGGGTTAGGACTCTGCACTTTCACTGCCAAGGGCCAGGGTTCAATCCCTGGTCGGGGTACTGAAATCCCACAAGCCACACCATAAAAAAAATGGTGGGAGGGCCATGCTCACAGTCCTTGCTGGTGGGCCTGTTTGGGGGTCCCAAGAGAATCAGGTTTGCAAAGCGCCCAGCAGACAGTGGCTGAGCGGAGGTAATAGCTGTTAGCCGATAAAAGCTGATCTGTCTCTCTACCCCCATTTGTGCTGGGAATCCTTCTCGGAGGAAGGTATGTCCTGGCTGGAGTTGCCAAGCTCCATGCAGGGGCCAGCTGGTGAACTGATTTCAAAGGGCACTGAGGTCATGACACTAAAGATCATGCCATGGATTATTTTTTATGTCCAGCCCTGTGCCAAGGATGCTACGTCAGCATCTCGCACAGTCCCCGCATGGCGGATGTGACAGCTGTCGCTGTTCATAGAGGAGGTGAGTCAGGCTCAGAGAGGAGAAGGCGCTTGCCCGAGGATGCACAGCCCACAAATGGCAGAGACGGGATGTGGGCTGCGAAGCCATGTTGCCATCACCTGGCTGGCTGTCTGGAGGGTCCTGTGCTGGGCCCTGGGAATGCAGGGTGGATAGGTCCAGTGGAAACCCCCGAGGTGCCCTGAGAGATTGCTGGGCTCCTCCTGCATTGTTTACCCAGTTCCCTGGGAACAGAGGCAGGGGAGCGGGTGTGTGCACATGGGGGGTGCAGGCATGTGGGAGGAGCCAGCTGCCAGGCCCCAGATGGTGGCTCTGCCCACCAGCGCCACCAGCCTGCCCGGTTCCAGGAGGGGCTCAGTGGAGAAGGTGGGGGAGGCGGGAGTGCCTTGCGCAAGAGCGAGGCTTCGAGGAGGTTGTTTGTGTGAGTTTTGTGTTAGGCGCCTGTGTGGAGCAGAGGGCTGAGTGGCCACGTGACTCTTACCCCATGGGAGAGATGAGGCTCAGAGAGGTGTGGCCACCTTTTGCCAGTCACACAGCTAATGAGAGGCAAGGGTGGGATGAGCCCAGGCCTGTGATGTCCAGGTCTGTGCTCATGACCCCGTATGGCACAGTTTCCCAGGACAGGGCCTCCGGCTTCCGGGGCGCTGGGCAGGAGCTCCCAGCATGCAGTGATGCTGGGATCTCCTTCACCGTCTCTTGCCTGGTCTCTACCTCCAGGTACAAGGGCTTCATCAAGGACTGCCCCAGCGGGCAGCTGGACGCGGCGGGCTTCCAGAAGATTTACAAGCAGTTCTTCCCATTTGGGGACCCCACCAAGTTTGCCACATTTGTTTTCAATGTCTTTGATGAGAACAAGGTGAGCTGGGGATTGACGGGTCCTGCACCAGCCCAGAGTCTCCCCCCAACCCCCCAAACCAGCCTGGAGTCCCCCCAACCACCCACAACCAGCCCAGAGTCCCCTCCTTCCTGAGGCATCTCCACACCCACACTAACTTGCTATGTTCCCTTCGGAGAAGGACCACACATACACATGTACACAAATGCACACACATGCATATGCACAGTTGCACATAAATGCATGCACACACACATGGACACACACGCACTCGTATTGCACACAAATGCATGCACGTGTATTCATTGTGTGAGCTCACACATGCTCAAGGCGCCCAGAGATCCATGTACACACACACATACCATCCACACAGACATGTGTGTATGCAGACATGCACACATATATGTCCACCTTGACCCTTTTCTTACAAGGACAAAAGGCAAATGCCTCCAGGGATAATAATAGGGTTTGTAATCATAAGAGACATTTACTGAACATTTACTATGTACTAAGCCCTTTACATGCATTATTTTTACTGAGACCTTATAGTCAACTGGATTTCCCTGGTGGCTTAAATGGTAAAGTGTCTGCCTACAATGGGGGAGACCTTGATTCGATCGCTGGGTCGGCAAGATCCCCTGGAGAGGGAAGTGGCAACCCACTCCAGTACTCTTGCCTGGGGAATCCCATGGATGGAGGAGCCTGGTGGGCTACAGTCCATGGAGTTGCAAAGAGTCGGACACGACTGAGCGACTTCACTTTCTTTCACTTTACAGTTGACTACCAGTAAAGGATGCCTTTTCATTACCCCCATTTTGCAGATGAGGAAACTAACAATCATATTCTATGAGATCCTTTGTGCCTGGGTTCTTTCACTGAGCATGATGTTTTCAAGCCTTATCCATGTTGTAGCGTGTCCACCCCTGCCGCCCCCTGCCGGCGATGGCCACCCGCACAGTCGGCATATACCCACCGTTGGGGTGTCTGCAGTCCTCCGGACTCCGTCCTGCACCGGCATATTTCCTGGCTTCCCGCATGTTCGCGGTGGATGTCCTGTTACTTGTCACCACGCTCCACACTGTTGCGCACTCAGGCTTGTTTCTGCTCTTTTCATGCCCTGGCTTTCTCCGCAGGCAGCAGCAGCCAAGACGCTGCCTGACCCTGGGAGGAACTCTGGCAGCCTCTCCGGGGTCTCAGTGTCCTCAGCTGCAAACCAAATAGGATCGAACAGTCCAGAGCCCCGCCTTCTCTTCAAGCTTCTGAGCCTGTGGTTCTAGGCTGAGGAGAAGGGGGTTCTGGGGGCCTCTGTGCTATGCTGAGGGAGCTGCTGGCTGTTCCTTCCACCAGCTGTGGAGTCAGGCTCTCCCCCTGGCTCGCCCTGTCACTGTCCCTCCTCCTGGCCTGTCCCATTTCTAATCCTGCCCATCCCCCCACCCCCCCATCTTCTCTGAACCTCATCCCTTCCCTCCCTTGCTCTGCACCTGGGCGTCTGGTACCTGCTGCCGTCCATCCATCACCACCCGTTGGAGGAGGGGCCTGACCCGTGCTAACTGAGGCCATGCCTTCCCCTCTCTCTCCTGCAGGACGGGCGGATTGAGTTCTCCGAGTTCATCCAGGCGCTGTCGGTGACCTCGAGGGGAACCCTGGATGAGAAGCTGCGGTGTAAGTCCTGCTCCCTGGCGGTCCCAGGCTGGAGGGAGGCCAAACGCCCGGGCCCAGGCTGTCTGCCCGGTGCTGACAGTGGCACAGAACTCCTGTCCTTCCAGGTCAGAGGCGGTTTCCCAGGGGTGCCCAGGCAGGAGGAGCATGGCTTCTTTAGGCAGGTGGACAGATGGGGCAGGAGCAGAGGGACATTCGAGCAGGTGCAGACATGGGAGGGTCAGTGGTGAAGGAATCTGCCTGCAACCTGACCCGGGTTTGATCTCTGGGTTGGGAAGATCCCCTGGAGGAGGAAATGGTAACCCACTGCAGTGTTCTTGCCTGGAGAATTCCATGGACAGAGGAGGCTGGCGGGCTACAGTCCATGGGGTCACAAAGAGGTGGACACGACTGAGCGGCTAACACACACAGACATGGGACCTCAGGCAGGACAGTGTGGAGCTAAAAGCTCCGCTTCCAGGGCTGGACCCACCGCTTCGGAGGCTGTTTTGATGAGTGATCTCATTCATTCACTTAGGTACTGGTTCAGCCAACAGATACTGACCAAACATGGCCACGTGTCAGTGCTGGGCAGAGGCTGGGACCCACTGGAGCATCAGATAGACAGGCACCTGCCTTTGTGGCTGTCAGTCTAGCATGGGGACATTATCCATAAGGTCCCAGAAAACTGCAGCCAAGGCAGGAAGCGGGAGATGTGAGCTGACCAGACAGGAGCTGGCCCTGTTGTGTGTTGGGAGCTGAGCTGGGAAGGGGGAAGCTGGCTGGGAGAGGGAGGAGGGAAGAGGGCTCCTGCAGGGGAACAGCATGTGCAAGGCTCTGAAGAGGGTCAAGAGAAGGATTCAGAGGGGAGCGTGAGGGGGTCTGGAGAGAAGATGCAGACCGTGGACTAGAACTCACTTCTCCCTGAATGCAGAGTTCCAGAGAATGGCAAGGAGAGATAAGAAAGCCTTGCTCAGTGATCACTGCAAAGAAATAGAGGGAAACAGCAGAATGGAAAGGACTAGAAAGCTCTTCAAGAAAATTAAGAGATACCAAGGGAACATTTCATGCAAAGATGGGCTCAATAAAGGACAGAAATGGTACAGACCTAACAGAAGCAGAAGATATTAAGAAGAGGTGGCAATAATACACAGAAGAACTATACAAAAAGGTCTTCATGACCCAGATAACCATGATGGTGTGATCACTCACCTAGAACCAGACATTCTGGAGTGTCAAGTGGGCCTTAGGAAGCATCACTATGAACAAAGCTAGTGGACGTGATGGAATTCCAGCTGAGGTATTTCAAATCCTAAAAGATGATGTTGTAAAAGTGCTGCACTCATATGCCAGCACATTTGGATAACTCAGCAGTGACCACAGGACTGGGAAAGGTCAGTGTTCATTCCAGTCCCAAAGAAACACAAAGAAAAGAATGTTCAAACTGTCACACAATTGCACTCATCTTACACGCTAGCAAAGTAATGCTTAAAATTCTCCAAGCTAGGCTTCAACAGTACATGAACCAAGAACTTCCAGATGTTCAAGCTGGATTTAGAATAGACAGAGGAACCAGAGATCAAATTGCCTATATCCGTTGGATCTTAGAAAAAAGCAAGAAAATTCCAGAAAAACATCCACTTCTGCTTCATTGACTACACTAAAGTGTTTGACTATGTGGATCACAACAAGCTGCGGAAAATTTTTAAACAGATAGAAATACCAGCCCACCTGACCTACCTCCTGAGAAATCTGTATGCAAGTTAAGAAGCAACAGTTAGAATTGGACGTGGAACAACAGACTGGTTCCAAATTGGGAAAGGAGTATGTCAAGGCTGTCTATTGTCACCCTGCTTATTTAACTTATATGCAGAGTACATCATGTGAAATGCCGGGCTGGATGAAGCACAAGCTGGAATCAAGATTGCTGGGAGACATATCAATAACCTCAGATATGCAGACGACACATCCATATGGCACCACCCTTATGAAGAGGAACTAAAGAACCTCTTGATGAAACTGAAAGAGGAAAGTGAAAAAGCTGGCTTAAAACTCAACATTCAAAAAACTAAGATCATGGTATTGGCTCCCATCATTTCATGGCAAATAGATGGGGAAACAATGAAACAGTGACAGACTTTATTTTCTCAGGCTCCAAAATCACTGCAGACAGTGACTGCAGCATGAAATGAGCAAGACGCTTGCTCCTTGGAAGAAAAGCTGTGACAAACCTAGACAGCGTATTAAAAAGTAGAGGCATTACATTACCAACAAGGTCTGTATAGTCAAAGCTGTGGTTTTCCCAGTAGTCATACATGGATGTGAGAGTTGGATCATAAAGAAGGCTGAGCACCGAAGAACTGATGCTTTTGAACTGTGGTGTTGGAGAAGACTCTTGAGAGTCCCTTGGACTGCAAGGAGATCAAACCAGTCCATCCTAAAGGAAATCAGTCCTGAATATTCACTGGAAAGACTGATGCTGAAGCTGAAGCTCCAGTACTTTGGCCACCTAATGGGAAGAGCTGACTCATTAGAAAAGACCCCGAGGCTGGGAAAGATTGAGAGCAGGAGGAGAAGGGAAGGACAGAAGATGGTTGGATGGCATCACTGACTAGATGGACATGAGTTTGAGTAAGCTCCAGGAGATGGTGCAGGACAGGGAAACCTGGCATGCTGCAGTCCATGGGGTCACAAAGGGTCGTCATGACTGAGCGACTGAACACCACTTCTCACTGAGACATCTTCACCGCTTTGTATTGGCAGCAAGAAAACACAGCGGCTTCTTTTAGGAATAAAAGAGGATTTTATTTATGCAGAAGCTCCTCCCGCTTTCCCGGGCATATAATTTTATTTTCTAAGATGACCCTAGCAAGATACAGCATCAGTGTGGAAAGGGAGTGACTGAGACTGGCAGAGGCTGGTAGGTGGGGAGGGAGAGCGGTCCTTGGGAGATGCTCCTGGGGCCCCCTCCCCCCTCAACTCCAGCCTCTGAGGCCTCAGCTCTTGCAGACCTGGTGTCTCCTTTGCATATATATATATATCTTTAATAATTCTGGTTGAAATGGTGCCTGGGTCCCTTTTGTGTGTCTGTCTGTCTGTCTCCTCCCATCTGTGTTGATGTAAATATTCATTGGGCTTCCCAGGTGTCTGTCTCAGTGGTAAAGCATCGCCTGCTAATGCTGGGAGATGTGAGATTGATCCCTGGGTGGGGAAGAGCCCCTGGAGTAGGAAATGGCAACCCTCTCCAGTATTCTTGTTTGGGAAATCGCATGGGTGGAGGAGCCTGGTGGGCTACAGTCCGTGGGGTCCCACAGAGTCGGAGACAGCTGAGCTACTAGACAACAACAGATACTCGTTGACTGGATGCGTGGTGGGGCTCTTGGCTGGACTGCATGCTGAGAGGCAGGGTGGGGCCGCCTCCCCTGCCCTGGGCCAGGGCTGACTCCGTCCTGGCTGGCTGATTGCAGGGGCCTTCAAGCTCTACGACTTGGACAACGACGGCTACATCACCAGGAACGAGATGCTGGACATTGTGGATGCCATTTACCAGATGGTGGTGAGAAACTTGGGTCATATGGGGTGGGGGGGAGGCCATAGGGACATGAAATTTAGTGACTGGGCCTGGCCCAGAGGAAGCACCCCCTGGGGCGGCTCTCCTGCCTGGGGTAGGAGATGGCCCGATGAGGGTCACTGCCCGGGGTTGCTCTGTGCAGATGGGGGCTGGGGTGGATGGGATGTTCTGGAGCAGAATTACAGATGGTGGCTGCATTGTGGGGAGTCGGAGGGAGGGAGAGGCAGGCCTCATCTGGAACTGCCCCTGTCAGGGGGGCATATTTTTTTTTGGCTGTGCCCCAGTTCATGTGGGATCTTAGTTCATTGACTAGGGATCGAACCCTCACCCTCTGCATTGGAAGTGTGGAGTCTTAACCACTGGACTGAGGGAAGTCCCGGGGTGGTGGGAGTGGGGGGGCGTATTTTTGAGCAAAGGGCCCCAAGCCAGGTGTGGCAGAGGCCAGTCCCCACCTCATCTGTCCCTGGCAGGGGAACACCGTGGAGCTCCCTGAGGAGGAGAACACCCCGGAGAAGAGGGTGGACCGGATCTTCGCCATGATGGACAAGGTGAGACCCCTCCCATAGGCTCCGCTGACCACCTAGGGGTCTGGCTCATGACTGTGTAGGCATCATGACTGGTGTGATGTCCACTGGTCTGGCTGGCAGCCATCCCCTTTGAACATCAAGGGTTTTAATTAAATTTGTCCAGCTCTTTCTCTTTGATTCACTAAGATTCTTAACCTTGTAAATTTTTTGCCATGAACCAGAGATGCTGGCATTCTGGACAGGTTGGCTGTGGACTCCTCAGAATAATGATTTTTAAGTGCATCAGATAAAATCCACAGGATTAAGAAGGGAGCTATTTGGAATACAGCCGGCAAGACCTTTTTTTAAAAAAAATTTGTGATGTGAGCTTCTTTATGAATACGTTGGATAATAAGATATAGAGGTGGGCTTAACCATCCCATAATACCAAAGTGGGGCGATATGTATGGGTGGGCCTACAGCAGCTGTGATGTGTCCTGAAAATGCTGAGATCCCCACAGTTGACAAAGTCACAGGTACTGCCGGTCCCGTGGGGTAGCGTCACCCAGATTCATCATGGAAGGAAGGGCTCAATTTCAGTTAGAAGTTATCAAAAAGAACGACCTCTTTTTTTCCCATTTTAGTCCACAGACCTGCTGAATTCTGTCCACAGACCCCAGTTTAAGAAACCCTTCTTTTTAAAATGAGTTTGTTATTTTTATTATCATTTTTTACAGTAGGCCCTTGTTGGTTGTCTATTTTAAGTATAGCAGTGTGTCCATGGCAATCCCAAACTCCTAGTCTAGCCCTCCCCCTGCCCCCTGCTGGTAACCGGGGGGAATAAACTCATTCTCTCTGAGTCTGTTTTGTAAAGAAGTTCATTCTTACCATTTTTTTTAAAACTTTTTATTTTGTATTGGGGTAGCCAATTGGTAAACAATGTTGTGATGTTTTCAGGTGGACAGCAAAGGGACTCAGCCATGCATATAACGTGGCCATTCTCCCCCACACTCCCCTCCCTTCCAGACTGCCACATGACACTGAGCAGGGTCCCCTGAGCTATACAGTAGGTCCTTGTCGGTTGTCCATTTTAAGTGTAGCAGTGTATATATGTCAATCCCAAACTCCCCATCTGTTGCTCCCCCAGCCCTTCCCCTGCTGGTGACCATAAATTCATTCTCTAAATCTGTGAGTCTGTTTCTGTATCATAAATAAGTTCATTTGTGTCAATTTTTTAAGCTTCTGCATATAAGCAATATCATATAAGAAACCTTTCTTTATACCAAAGTTTTAAAAGTGGAAATAGCATTGTTTTTAAATAGTAATTGGATAGCAGGATGGTATGGAAACCCAGTATTGCTTGCCTTCAAAAAAGAACACGAATGAGAGTGACCTTGGCCTTATTATTACATCCTGGTTGGGTGCAGGTGCTTGTCCTGAAAGCTTTGAGCCTGAGGCCTGACTTCTTTAATTAAAACAGTGAGATCAGCTCATGTCAGAGAGGCTCAGACACGGAGGCTCCGTCAGCGCTGGGCTCCTGGTGACAATCAAAACGTGCGTCCACAGAGTGTGGGCTGAGAATCCTAGTTTCCTGAAGAGAGGTTCAATGTTATTCAACAGCACGGTGTTAAATCCCCCTCCCCCGCCCCCACTCAGACCTCCCTTATTTTGGGAAGCAAAAAAGCACACTGGGGTCAGATTGGGTGCAAACCCGGCTTCCCCGGTTAGCAGCCAGGGGACCCTGGGCAGGTGACTGAGCTTTAGCATCCTCACCGGTGAAACGGTGATAAGACCAGCCCCTCTTCTTTAGACCAAGCGCCCGTGTAGCATGAGTGGGGCCCACAGTGGACACCCCTTGAGGTCTGCCTGCTGAGTTTGTGGAACCCTCATCACACCGTCCCTCTCCGGGTGTGGGACGTGGCGGGGAGGGGGTGGCCTCCAAGGCCTTTTTCTTTTGCTCTCACGTGTTTCCTTGGAAGATGCTCCAGGGAAGGAAGTCTGGCCTGAATCATTTCCTCCCACAAGAGATCCACCAAAGCCTTCTTACGTGGGTTCCACCCAGCCTCCTTGCCGATCTCTGGAGTTCGGTGTACACTGCTCCAGAAATGGCTTAAACACCTTTCCAAGGGTGACCCCAGAGACACGCATCAGGCCCCCAGCCTTGTGGGACTAACAGCCTTTGTGGGGACGAAGAGCAGCGAGGATGATAACTGTGGCCCTCAGGGGCACTGCCAGTCGGCCAAGCCCTTCACAACAGCTTGAGCGCAAGGACGGCTCCCCCAGTGCCCTGAAGAAGCTGGGCAGGGCTCTCCAGTCCCCATGTGCGAAAACAGGAGCCCTGAGAGGTGGGTCGCCCACCCAAGGTGAGCCAGCCGGGAAGTGCCCGGCTCCTCTCTCCTGACCTAGCTTTGCAAGCTCTCTGGGGACCAGCCCTGGGCTGGGCTCGGGGAGGGCGTGTCCAGGGTCCAGGCCAGAGGCCCCTGTCCTAGGAGGCTGGCCACCCCCTCCCCTCTACCCGCCTCTCTGCTTACAGAACGCCGATGGGAAGCTGACGCTGCAGGAGTTCCAGGAAGGATCCAAGGCGGACCCGTCCATCGTGCAGGCGCTGTCCCTCTATGATGGGCTGGTATAGTCCAAGGCCCAGAGCTGGGGTGAGTGGAGGGGGCCTGGGGGGTGGGGTGGGCGCAAGGGGGCACACCCAGCCAGCGACACCTGGGTTTGGCAGGTAAGTACCTGGGTTTCCCAGGGGCCCTTGGGGTCTGCCTAGTTGAAGCACAGCTAGTAGGCGGAGGCCCAGGAGGCAGGGCCTTCAGATCAGCCAGGGCTCCTCTGTTTTTGTCATTTTTACATACCTAGATTCATCCAGAGGCTTGACTTGAATAGACGTTTCCCTGGGTTGAAAACACTTTGAAACGTCCCAGTTCTCAGTCAGGGCCAGGGGCCTGGGAGAATATCCCTTCTCAGTCAGGGTGGCTGAAGACCTCAGCTTCTGACTCTCTTGATCAATAGCTCAAATGTGGTTTCTTTTTTTTTAATCCATAAGCTTTTGGTTTTTTGCTCTTAGTGTAGGATGATAGCCTACAGAGGCTTCTCTTGCTGGCAGAGAACTGACCTCCACGGTCCTGTCCAGCTGTCTTAAACGTGCCTCCTGGATGATGCATTCTGTCGGTACAGACCTAAGAGTAGAATTGCTGGAACACAGAATGTGTGTAGTATATTTAGCTTTAGTTGGCACTACTGGACAGTTTTCCAATGTGGTTGTATTATCTCCTACTCCCACTCGTGATATATGGGTGCTCCCAGTTCTCCACTTCCTGGCCGGCATTGGATCTTCTCTCTCTTCTTAAATTTCAGCCGTTTTGGTGAGCCTGTAGTGATAGCTTGTTGTAATCTTTATCTGCCATGTCTCTGATGAGCGCTGAAGTTGGGCACATTGGCATATGTGAAAGTGAAAGTGAAAATCGCTCCGTCGTGTCAGATTTCTTGTGATCCCATGGACTGGGCCTGGCAGGCTTCCCTGTCCATGGAATTCTCCAGGCAAGAGTACTGGAGTGGGTTGCCGTTCCCTTCTCCAGGGGATCTTCCCAACCCAGGGATCAAACCCAGGTCTCCTGCATTGCAGGCGGCTTCTTTACCATCTGAGCAGGGAGGCCCAAGAATACTGGAGCGGGTAGCTTATCCCTTCTCCAGGGGATCTTCCCGACCCAGGAATCGAACCAGCGTCTCCTGCATTTCAGGCAGATTCTTTACCAGCTGAGCTACCCAGGAAGCTGATGTGTGCATACTCAATTTTACCATCACCTTATGTGCAGCACTGTCTTAGTCGTCTGTTGCTACATACTGTGATCTTGCAAAACTGCAGCTGGAAAGAACAAACATCAGGGATTTGGATGCAGCTTTTTTTGGTGCCTTCGGCTCAAAGTGTCTCTTGAGGATACAGCCAAGCTGTCAGGAGGATGATAAACAATCCCAGTTGGCCCAAGACTATCCTAGATTTAGCGCTCAAAGTCCTATGTCCTGAGAAACCCCTCTGTGTTAGGTAAACCAGGGTGATCACTAACTGTTGGCCAGGGCTGTGGTCTCATCTGAAGGTGTGGCTGGGGGTGACCCACTTCTAAGCTCACTCATTTGGCTTGGCAGCCTCACCATGTGCCCCTCTGCACAAGGCTGCCTAACAGCATGGTGACTGGCTTCCCTGAGCGTGAGATTTCTGGGAGGGAGAGAACCCAAGGTGAAAGTATAGTCTCTTTATAACCTGATTTTGAGAAGCAAGATCCCATTGCTTCTTTCTCAAAAATGCCATCACTACTTTAAGCTATTTGTATTTCTATATACATTTTAGAATCAACTTATAAATGCCTATGTGCACACACACACACACACACACACACACACACACACACACATGCTTGGATTTTGATTGGGATTGAGTTGAATCTCGGCTTCCCAGGTGGTGCTAGTGGTAAAGAACCTGCCTGCCAATGCAGGGAAATGTAAGAGACTTGGGTTCAATCCCTGGGTTGGGAAAATCCCCTGGAGGAGGGCATGGCAGCCCACTCCAATATTCTTGCCTGGAGAATCCCATGGACAGAGGAGCCTGGTGGGCTACATCCATAGGGTCACAAAGAGTTGGACTCCCGGAGTTTACTCAAACTCATGTCCGTTGAGTTGGTGATGCCATCCTTTGAATTTTTGTCTTGGTAACATTTTGCTGTTTTTAGCTAAAAGGTCTTTCACATCTCTTAATAGATTTATTCCTAGGTATTGCTGTTTTTTGATGGTGTTTTAAGTAGTAATTTTAATTGTATTTTCCATTTGTTTCTGGTTTATAGAAATTCAGGTGATTTTTTTTTTAACTGATCCTATAACCATGGTCCTGCTAACTCCACTTATGAAATCTTAGATTCTGCCTTAGATTCTTTTGGATTGTCTACGTTCTGTTTCTCCCTTTCCTATCTCTCTGCCTTTGTTCCTTTCTCCTGCTTCCTTGCTGGTCGGGCTCTCCAGTCACACAGGAGTGATGAAGGTCTAACTCTCGGGGAAAGCTTTCAATAATTTCCCATTAGTTAGGTTGTTTGTTATTAGGTTGTATTAGTTAGGTTTTGTATTAGGTTTGTATTAGTTAGGTTGTTAGATAGATTTGATCAGATTTAGAAAGTTTTTTTCTTTTCTAGTTTTCTAGGAGTTTTTTTTTTTTTAATCATTAGTGGTGTTGAATTTTATCAAAATTTTCTGCATTTATCAATATTCTTACATGACTTTTCTTTCTTTGTTGTTAAGATGATGAATTACACCAGTTGATTTGTATGTGTGTGTGTGTGAATACATTGTATGGCTCACCCATGGAGTCCTGCCCATTTAAATATTCAATGATTTTTAGATATTCTATGGTTTTTTTTCTGTTCTTTTTCAAATTCTTTTCCCATTTAGGTTGCTATATAATATTGAGCAGAGTTCCCTGTGCTATACAGTAGGTCTTTTGGGTTACCTGTTTTAAACATAGCAATGTGTGCATGTCAACCCCAAACTCCCTAACTGTCCTTCCCTTCCAGCCTTACCCCCAGGTAACTAAAAGTTCATTCTCTAAGTCTCTGAGTCTGTTTCTGTCTTGTAAATAAATTCATTTTTATAATTTTTTTTTCAGTTTTACATATAAGTGATGCCACATGATATTTGTCTTTTTCTGTCTGACTTTCTTCACTCAGTCAATCTCTAGGGTCATCCATGTTGCTGCAAATGGTGTTATTTCATTCTTTTTAACGGCTGAGTAATGTTCCATTGTATGTATGTACCACATCTTCTTTATCCATCATTTGTTGATGGATATTTAGGTTGCTTCCATGTCTTGGCTATTATAAACAGTGCTACAGTGAACACTGGGGTGCATATATCCCTTCGAACCATGTTTTTCTCTGCATATATGCCCGCCCAGGAGTGGGATTGTAGGATCATATGGTAGCTCTATTTTTAGTTGTTTTTTTTTTTTTGCCACACCACATGACATGTGGGGTCTTAGTTCCCTGACCAGGGAAGGAGCCTGTGCCCCCTGCAGTGGAAGTGCAGAATCTTAACCACTGGACCACCAGGGAAGTCCCCTATTTTTAGTTTTTTAAGGAACCTCCATACTGTCCTCCATAGCAGCTGTACCAATTTACTTTCCCACCAACAGTGTAGGAGGGTTCCCTTTTCTCTATGCCCTTTCCAGCATTTATTGCTTGTGGATTTTGTGACGATGGCCCTTCTGACTTATACCAATTTATTTTTGAATGCTAATCCACTCATGATAAGCTTTTATGTATCATCAGATTTGATTTGCTGATATTTTGTTTAGGAGGCCTGTTTTGAAGCTTCTAATGTTATTTTGCATACTAAATCCTTTTTCATTGAAGGGACATTAGAAAACATGTTTAAAAAGAAAACCTCCATTAAAAATTATTATTGAAAAAAAAGCCCTTCATATATAACCCCTTTATATATAACCCATTGCAGGGCTCCACCTGCAATGCAGAAGACATAGGAGATGCAGGTTTGATCCCTAGGTCGGGAAGATTCCCCTGGAGGAGGAAATGGCAGCCCAGTCCAGTATTCTTGCCTGAAAAATCCCATGGACAACGGAGCCTGGCGGGCTATAGTCCAAAGGGTCGCAAAAAGTCAGACACGACTGAGTGACTGAACACACACACATATAGCCCAGAAATAACCACTGTGAACATTTTGTGTCTAGAATGATTCAGGAAGAATTGAACACTTACAGAAACTTAATGCTCAGTAACTAGGTCACATAGGAACATAATAATCAAACCAATTTGTAAAGGAACCGTGACAGATATTTCTATAATCTTAGAGATGCTCAGTATGCAGCTCTGGGTCCTGGAGCACATCCTGATCTGTTGTCTAATTTTCATGGTCCCCTTTTTGTGAATTACCACTAGCAGCCTCCTTGGCAACTGTCACCTAACAACTGCTTCATTTCCTCCAGGCTGTGGAAAAGTGGTGCAAGCCTGGGTTTTGATGTATTCCCCGCCGAGGAAAAGTTGTACAGTGTAATTCATTTCTTTAAAGTGTGTAATTATTTTTGAATTACCTTATTTGTTTTTGTCTCACAGTTTTCTATGAATGTATATGTATACATATTTCCTCAACAACAATGAGTTCATAACCATATGCTGTTGGCTATTTTTCTCTTTTTGCTTTGTTTTTTCAAAGAACAACTTGTAGGAAACACTTATTTTTTCTTTTGATAATAAAACTTCTAGATTAATGGTGAAAAGATTCTCCACCGTGAGAGACAACCAGAGAGGTTCACAGAGTTACATGAAGAATAGGAGAGGGAGGAAGGAGATAGAGGTGAGCAGGAGGAGAAAAAGGGGACTCAAGAGGAGAGAGACAGATCTACACAGTTATCTGTTCCCAAAGTGTTCTCCGTAGCCCAGACACCCACAAAGATTCACAGAGTTGGATTAGGAAGAGAAGGGGAATGGAGGAAATAGAGGTGTTCTGAGGGAGAAAACAGAGAGTCAAAAGTGGGAGAGTATCACCACACTCCTGAATAGAAATGGGAACTGAATATTGGATTCTTAAATGACCAAAATTTATATCACATACTACTGAGAAACAAAGATTGAAAATCTAGTGTAGAGGTTAGACTCTTTGAAATACAATATTTAAAAACAAAAACAAAAACACACAAAAAAATTTAGAACTGTATATGAAGTTCGGTTTAAAAATAGGGTTTCTCTCTCTCTCTCTTTTTTTTTTTTTTTGGGCAAGGTTATAGTGAAATGAAAATGAAAGTTAAGGAATAATAGAGGAGTATTAGAGGACTCTAAAAGGAAATAGGAGAGAAAAACAAGAAAAAGAAAAAAAAAAAGAAAAAAAAATTTTTTTTTCCCTCCCTTCGAAGACAATGGGCTGCTTTTCTGGGCTCCTGATGTCCTCTGCTAGCGATCAGAAGTTGTTTTGTGAAATTTGCTCAGCATTGAAATGTTCTTTCGATGAATTTGTAGGAGAGAAAGTGGTCTCTCCGTCCTATTCCTCCGCCATCTTGGCTCCTCCCTCCTTATTTTTTCTTTTGGAGGCTCAACACTAAGAGGTTTGTAACGTGTTTTATCCAACTTGGCTTCACATTCTTTGTGTCTGCACTGGCTTTCCTTAACACAATTTATGTAGCCATATATCTTACCCTCACCCTCACGTGTCAGCCAGGACGGTGTAATTTTATTTCCGTGACAAGCTTTTCAGGGTGACAAGATTCACTTTTCTAAAGCTCTTCCCGAAAATTGCCCTTCTCATTTTTTCTCAGGCTTTCCCAGATCCTGTCTGGTTGTAATTATATCCAACTTGTGTTCCGTCGTTTTTGTGATTTATTTGCCTTCTGAGATTCCTGATGTATCATAATTCTTAGATAAATTACTGTTATATAATTCATTGAATTATTCAGGAGCTGAGATCATGCATATTTTCTGTATCACTAAATCTTGCTTGAGATCATCCTTTTTAATAGCTGCATAGTATTCCATTTATGGCTGGACCATACTTTAACCAGTCTTGTGGTATGGGACACTTAGGTTGTTGGAAATTTGAGGATGGATTGAAACCATTTTTATTACAGAAACACTCTCAGGCAATAGTGGAGAATATGTAACCATGTACCTATCACCCAGCTTCAGAATCATGGATTCATAGCAATCTTGACCATCTATTCCCTCCCCCACACCACTCATGCTGGGTTGTTTTGAAGAAAATTCAAGACATCATATCATTTCATATGTAAATATTTCAAAATGTATTTCTAAAACATAATGACTTTTTAAAAAAAATCCATAATACCAAGAAAAAAGTAATTCCTTAATACGCTCCCATCAAGCATTTAAATTCCAGTTTCCCATTATCTCACAGTTTTCTTCTCACTTTGTTTTTTGGAATCAGAATTGGAATAAAAGCCACAGATGGCAATTGGTTGGTAGGTCACTATTTTATTTATCTTTTTTATTAAAAATTATTTTATGTGGACTACTTTAAAATTCTTTATTGAATTTGTTACAATATCGCTTCTGTTTTATGGGTTTTGTTTTCGAGTTTTTTTTGGCTGAGAGGCATGTGGGGTCTTTGTTCCCTGACCAGGGATCGAACCTGCACCCCCTGCATTGGAAGGCAAAGTCTTAACCACTGGATCACCAGGGAAGTCCCCTCTTGTTTATTTTTATCTCTTAAGTTTTCCCCCTTCCCTTTCCGTCTCACTGTTTGTTGAGAAGCGCATTCTGTAGGGTTCCCCACAGTCTGGGGTTTGCTAACGGTGCCCTGGGGTGCTGTTTACAGACTCCTGTTTCCTGTTCTTCCTGCAAATGGCAGTTGATCTTGCCACTGGATTTGGTCCACTTTTGGTGAGACCGTCTCATGGCTGGGGTTGTGTGTGTCCGGCAGGCATACGTGATGTCGGTGACATTAGCAGCTCTTGCTGACTGCCATCCCCATCCATTCATCAGGTCATGCAAAATGGTGACATCCTACAGTTGTCTTTCCTTCATGGCTGGGTGCATCACTTTTATAAAAAGAGACGTTCCCTCATCCACTCGTGGGTTATCCCCAGGGTATAGTGTTCACAGGGAGGGCAGGATGGATACTTGATTCTTTATCAGTTTTCAAAACAAGTTGGATTTCTCACATCCTTTAGAAGTGACCAATGATGTTTTATAAAAACAATATGTGTAATTATGAGTTTAGGGATTTAAATGCATTTGATGAGTTTAATTTGGGGGGGGTGGGGAACTGCCAAACTTTTCCACAGTATCTGCGTCATTTTATGTTGCTACCAGGAATGATCGAGGGTTCCAATTTCTCCACAGCCTCACTAATGCTTGTTAGTTTTAGGTTTTATCCTAGTATTTGTGAAGTGGTGTTTCTTTCTCTCTCTCTCTCTAACCCTCAAGGCATGGGGTCTTAGTTCCCTGATCAGGGATCAGACCTGCGGCCCCCTGCTTTGGAAACACCAAATCTGAACCACTGGACCACCGGGGCAATCCTTCCTTGTGGTTTTGGCTTGCTCTTCCCTGATGACTGATTCTGCCGAGCATCTTTTCCTATGCTTATTGGCCCCTGCTCACTTTGTTCTTAACCGGTGCACACTCTTATCACATGGTTCTGTCCTTATTAATCCGAGTGGTGGACACTCAGTTTGTTCTCTCCTGTTTAATTTTGCTGTTACAGATGATACTGTCATAAGCATCGCATTTATTTCTTAAGCATACATCCTTAAGCACCAAACGTGTGGACTGGAGGGAGTGCACCTTTTTAGGACTTGTCACCTTGTCGTCTAGTTCCAGGGTCCCCGTTCCCCGGGCCGTGGACTGGTACTGGTCGGTGGCCTGTTAGGAACTGGGTTGCCCAGCATGTAGTGAGCAGTTGTTTTCCACGAAACCAGTCCCTGGTGCCCGCAGGGTTGCCTCCCGCCGGCTCCGTGCCCCTGGCAGCCAGCGCTGAGGCCGCCCCCCCCGTCCTGTGTCTTCCAGATGCCTGGGAACCACTCACCTCCTCCCGAGCCATGAGGCCACCTCCGCCCTGACTCCCCTGCCCCCGACTCCCGTGTCCACCGAGCCTTCCTCCGCATCCACGCCCAGCCGAGCTGCCCTGGAGTCGCGAGGCCGGCTCCCCCCGCCCCGCACCCACCCGCCGCCTGAAGCCACCGGCTCCGATCGCCAACCTCCGCTTGTCCAGAAAACGAGCCCACGGATGGGAAAGGCCCCGGCCCTCTGCAGAACCCAGGACTCGTCCGCTTTGCAGGCGGGGCCTCTCGGTCTCGCCTGGTCTCCTCGCGTGTGTGCTTTCGTGTGGTTTTTTGTTTTTTTTTTTTAATTTCAAACAGACACTGAAAAAGAAAAAACAAAACAAAACTACCTTCTGTTCTAGAAGATTCCGACTGACAGATGGGGAGAAGGCCTTGGGAAGGTCGGAGAACCCTGCCTCCCACCTTGACCTTCGAAGCCAGAGAGTCCGCGGGGGCGCTCCGGGCGTGGGGGTTAACGTGATGTTGCCGCCCCCTCTTCCTCGGGCAGCAAAACCGCCTGCTTGGCTAGGATGATTAATTACGATGATGCTGATTTTCTGTGATAACAGTATTGTGCTTTTGGTGGGGAAAGTGAGGTGTTTTTTATATATATATATACATATATAATTGATATCTTTTATTTATTGGTTGTTAACTGTTGCTGCTGCCTCCGTGTGTCCAACGGTCCCAGGGATGCGGGGCCCACCGTTTACATGTGCACGCCCCTCGCCCACCTGCCCACACTCTTAGGAGGATGGTGGCCTGCAGCGGCCAAGAAGCCAAAAAATTTTTTTTTTTAATTTAAAATTTTAGATACTGTGCTTGCTTGATGTTTGGAGAGGGGAAAGGTGGGCTTCTTCAATGGCTAATGCACTGTTCCCTCTGCCCGAATGCCTCCTCTCTGGATCTCTATTCTCTGCTCCAGTTCACACCTCTCTCTGTCCTGTATCCTCCTGGGTGTCCATCCCATCTTTTCTGAGGATGGACAGGGGACAGCTTTGAGCTTTTTGGTTCTTGCTTTTGTGTTTGCAGCCGCGAGGTTTGTGCTGAGACTGGGAGACGGGAAGGCGGGCGGCAGGGATGGACCAGGAAGCTAGGAGAGGTGAAGAGGGAGTGAGCCAACATTTAAGGGCTTTGAGAATTGCCGATCACTCTGCTTTCCTGCCTTCCTGCCTTCCTGCCTGCCTCATCCATAGGAACAGGGTACCCTTCCCTCCTTTAGCTCAAAAGCCAGGAAGGGTGGAAGGGGGCGGGGAGAGAAGGGAGAAGCCAGGAAGGGTGGGGAGAGATGAGCTGCAGGCAGTCCCATTCAGGTGGCCTCTCCGGCTGTGGCCTGCCTGTGCTCATGGAACTTTCTAGCTCTGCCTGCCACTGAGACAGAGCAGCCCCAGAGTCAGATGACCTTGGAGCAGAGGCTGGGAGCCCGAGGCTGGCTCTGTGATCGCGGGCACCCCCTTGCCCTCTCTGGGCCCCAGCTTCCGCCGCTGTTGCAGACCAGGAGGCCTGGGCTGGAGGATCTGAAGGCTTTTCTCTGTCCCTGCCGACGCTGTCTAATTCTAAGCCCGGGTCTCCTGCTGTTGGTGACTCTGTGGTCTGTGGCTAAGTTTCCAGACCCCAGCAGACACGGGGACCATCTGAGCCGCCGTCTCATCTCTTGGCACATGTCTTCAGGGACACGGCAGCCCGTGGTGGCATTGCGTGGGGTCCGATGACACACCTTGTCCCTCCCCGCAGTATCCTGGTCCTCCTGGGCTCCTGAGCCAGCTTCCAGGCTCAGAATTTGTCCTCCCCCGGGAAGGCTTCGGGGGCCAGAAGCAGCCTCCCAGCCTGTGGTAGGGCCAGGCTGGCGTCTAGAATCCTGCCTTCTTTTTTGCACAGTCAGCAGCCGACCCCCTCCCTGCTTATCCCGCAGCCCCCACTGGGAATCGCCCTCACCGTCTACTTTGCACTTTCCCAGGAGGCCAGAGATTCCCTTGCTCCTTAGCCCTCAGCCACCAGACGCTCTGTCAGAGAGCGGCTCTGCCAGCGTGGGCCTTGCGCGTCCACTCCTTGGGCTGGATGGACCACTCAGCCAGCTCCCCCCTCTCCCTCCCGACGTTCGCAGACCCTCCGCCTCCCCTGGAAGCCCCCGAGACAGACCCTGCATGAGTGGGATCAGTAGTTTCATTTTCATGGGGGACTTTGAAACCTGGGCTCTTTGGGGCCCCTGCAGTCCCCTTCCTCCTCAGGCCTCTGGCCCAGGAGGCCTCGGGACCCATCACCAAATCCTGCAGTTCTTCATCCTGGCTGTGACCTGGGAGCCTAGGGTGGGAGGTGAGCTTGGTGACTTGGGACTAGAGGTCAGATGACTTCTGAGACTCGATCTGTGTCTCTGGTCCAGGGGTCAGGAGTGGTTGTGCAGCTGTCCCGGGGGCATCATGGAAAGGGCTTGTGGCTGAGAATTCTCCAGGGTTCAGCATGTGGGTCCCATCAGCTGAGGCATTGATTCCCAGGTGTCTGGGGAGAGCTGAGTGCCGGGCTTTCCTCCCACCTTCTCGCCTTTGGCCTTTTGGTCTGGAGCCACAGGTGTGGCTTAGCAGGAGGTACTGTGGACCCGTGCCCCAGGTGCACCTTGGGTCCTTGCCTGGAGGCCATCCAGAGCATGCTGGACACTGGCCATTTTTTGCCCGAGGCTGTGGACAGCGACAAGCCTGTCCCCTCCTCTCACCAGGCCTCCAGCCTTGGCACCCTGGAACCCTGAGCAGTCCGTGGGCCTCTCTCCCTGCCACTGTTTCCCACCCGAGGCCCAACCCCATCAGCTGCTGCTCTCCAGGGCTTCCAGGCCAGCTGGAAGCCAGGCTCTTAGCCTCCCCCACCCCCTGACCCCGCTCCCCAGCCAGGAGCAGGACTCAGCCTCGGGCAGCGCGTCTGCAGCAGCCCTGGCTCCTTGCTCACGATGTCTGCTCCCGGCTCCACGTTGATGGTACTTAGGAGAGCCTCATGCGTTTCCAGTATTCGACCAAGCAATGTTTAGAGTAACGTCAAGGCAAACGTGTGTCCTCTCCATCCCCTGAAATGCTTTTCATTTTGACAGACACTTCCTAGATGACAGATGCACCTGGGCTTTCGGGGACATTGTCTCTTCTCTCGGGGTTTGGGGGTGGGGGGGTGGGAGTCCTGGCTGTCTTGGGAAGTGGCAGCTTCACTGTTCAAGTGAAAACTACCCGGTTCCCAGTGGTTTCAGCTTCTAAGTATTGAAGGGAATGCTGGGAGCGCCCCCTGGTGGTGATGAGCAGTAAAGACATTTGGGGGACTTGCTCAGCCAAATAGATGGTTTGAGAAGGAGGCTGCAGATGGGGATTTGAGGAGGGGGGCCAAAATCTCACCCAGGCCCTGGGCTTCCAGCCCCACCTCATTGGCAGCATGTGTCCCACACGCCCCTCTTCTAGGGCCACCCCAGGGGTAGCAAGTGAATTAGCATAAGGGCACTGTGATGGGAAGCCTTGCCCCCCACCCCCCTCTTTTTTAATATCTGCGGAATAAACCCAATGGTTGATTTTTGAATGAATAAAAAGGCTTTTGTTGAATAAACAGCTGGTCCCAGCTTCTGTCTTGGCATCTAGGCATCTCAGGCTTTGTTTGCTCCCGGGGATTGGGACGAACTCAGAATCCCTTCCACCCACTCACCCCCGACTGCCTCCTTCCGCCCAGGCTGTACATTTCCGTGTCCCCTGTGTCTTTGCCACAAGTTCCCAGTCTGACTCAGTGACCGGCTTTCTCCAGGACTCCGGGCAAGTCTGTGCTCACTGAGACTCCGTTTCTCCATCCGTCCGATGGGAGTGAGTCTCTGCTCAACCCCTATCACAGGGCCGTTGTGGGGAGCAGCCATGAGTGGAACAATTAGAGCCCTCGGTCAAGGTGAAGGCCAGTGGAGACAAATGGTCATGGTGCCCTCCGCCCAGAGCCTGTGACTTTGGAAAGGAATTTGGGCAACTCTTACCCAAAAAAAAAGGAAAAAAAAAAAGCAATGTTTCCTGGGTGATGATTTCCTTTGCTTGCCTCCCCAGCCCCTCTGGACTTCTTTCGGGGTGCTGTCCTGTCTGAATCTGCGGTGGGTGTCTCTGGGGGAGGGGCAGGCCCTGGCCCTGGTGGTGCGGCTGGGGTGGGGTGGGACCCCAGGGTGGACAGAAGCCACGCAGCATGCCCAGGCCTCCTCTCGTGCTCCCGCTGTATGTCGTCCGTGTCACGCCAATTAAACACGCTTCCTGACTTGTCTTTGCTTCCCTGGTGTGGACCTGTTGCTTTGTCTGTTTCTTTTTCGTTTCATTGTAGGTTTCTCCTTCTTCCTGTGACACCCCTTCTGTTGCTTTGGGTGCTGTCCGCCCAGTTGTCCCGAGAGAAAGCATGTGCAGAGTGAGAACCTTGGGTGTAGTGAGCAAACCAGAGCGTTTCCAGGAGTTTCTGTGGAAGCCATGGGTTCAGCAGCGTGAACCCTGAGCCCACCCCACAAGTCACCCCCAGCGTTTCCATTCCCGCCTGTTTCATCTCTTGCGGGTCTCTACAGGGTTTAACTATGTTTGAAAACGGGGACCCCGACAAGTGGTACTCAGGACTGAGTGTTGTCAGAATCACCCAAGAGCTCGTGGAAACCCAGGATGCCAGCCTCACCGCCAGAGTTTCTGATTAACTGAGTTTGAGCTGGGGCTTAGGAATGTACGTTTCTAACAAGTTCCCAGGCCCTGCTGGTCTGGAATCACACGCTGGAACCCCTGGGGAGCTGTTGACACTGGGGGACAACCAGCTGAGTTCTCATTTTTATTTTTTTTGGCCACGTTATGCGGCTCATGGGATCCTAGTTCTCTGACCAGGGATTGAACCCAGGCTCTCGATAGTGAAAGTGCTGAGTCCTAACCACTGGACCACCAGGGAATTCCCCAACTGGGTTCTAAAGAGGCATCCAACCTCCGTTTGCCAGGGATTCAAGCTAAATATCCACCTGCACGTGACTTTTGCACCTGTCATGTGTCAGGCGCAAGGACCCAGAGACTTGTTGCTTATTGAATGGAGGAATGTTTTGGGAGGGGAGGTGGGTAGCTAAGTAGCCCTGATGGGGGCTCTCAGAAAGGCACCCCGTGATTTGGCAGTCGGCATGGCTGCCCTCTACCCAGAACCTGGGATCTTGGAGGGACCCCTTCTTTCCCCTCTAGTTAAGTGACCAAATGTTTGCTGGACACGCATGGCGTGGTCCCTTCATGTGCCGGGTGTTTGGGAGGGGGCAGGAGGGATCAGAGGAGGAGACAGTCTTTGCCTTCTGGAGTTTGCTGCAGAAGCATTAATTAGGAAGACAATAAAGGCAATGTCACATTAAGAGCATAACTGCTGGTTAGAAATACATTATTGCTCTGGGCCCAAGGCTCCTGAATGACTTGCCCATGTGTAGGCTGACGATCAAGCCGCCAGCATTAGAACGAGCCGCCACCTGCAAACACAGGCTGTGGTTCAGAGTTGGTTTTGTGAAAGGAGTCGTCAGACCACCATCACCTGGGAGACAAAGCTGGAGGAAGGCCCAGTGTAACTCCCACTTCGAGGCTGAAGCAGCCACAGAGAAGAGGGTACAAAGACGGCGCTCTCCATGGCCGCACCCAGCATCCAGCCTCGCTGAAGACGCTAGAACTCCTTCAGACACATACTAAGTTGCTTCAGTCATGTCCGACTCTTTGCGACCCCACAGACTGTAGCCCACCAGGCTCCCCTGTCCACGGGATTCTCCAGGTAAGAATACTGGAGTGGGTTGCCATGCCCTCCTCCAGGGCATCTTTCCCACCCAGGGATGGAACCCCCATCTGTTGTGTCTCCTGCATCGGCAGATGACTTCTTTACCACTAGCGCCACCTGGGAAGCCCTTCTCCAGACCAAGGGGAGGTAACTGACAGGGTCTTCTGGTAAAAATGTGGGCTCTAATTAGAGGTAGGTGATGACCCCACAGCCATTTCCCAGCAATCTTCCCACCAGATGAAATGTTACAACAAAAACAAGTCTTAGGTCAAATTCTACCAAATGTCCAAATATTTACTAGCAAGCAGGTGCAAAAGGTTAAAAACATTTGTCTGTCCAGGGAGTTGGGGGACTCAGGACCCCAGGGACCCCAGTGACCCCAGAGCACAGTCTCTGGCTTTGGTTCTCTTCCCATTTGGTACAAAAATGCTGAGTTCTGGGGATCTTTCTATCAATCATTAATTTCTATCACCTCACACTTCTCCTGTGAAAAATGATTTCTAGCATCCTTTTGTTAATGAATCAACTCTGGGGTGGAGGTTTTAATAGTAATACATATTTAAAATGCTAATATGACCCCTTCTGAAGAGCAGATTCCTAAGCGGGGTGTTTCAAATCCTAAGGGACTGTCTTTGAGGTGGGGACTGGAGGTAATTGATACCTGCACACGTGCTCCGATTTCACAATTCCACCGAAGCACTGAAAGTGAGGGTGTGCACCAGAGCACCCTCTCTCAGGGAAGCCCAGGATCCGGTTCAAAGGCCTGGTGTGAAAGCAGCTGGGGCAACAATGCTAGGGTATGGTGAGCTCTCAGTGAGTGTAAGCTGTCGCCGGAGGTGGCTCTGGTCTTTTCCAGGCAACCTTGGGAAGTGTCTACAGGGACAAGGTTCAGAGCCTCTGCTTCTGAAGACACATGGTGGGTCATAATCTCTTGTTCTGGGCCAGGTTGAAGTTGGCACTGACCTCCCCCTGGCCCAGCCTACCTTGGGCAATTTCCCGTGGGTTGAGGCCCAGTAGAGGCCCAGATCTGGCCAATTCCTTCCTATCTGGGCCACCTGGTTTACCAGGATGGCTCAGACTAGCATAGGTGAACCCCCCAAGATGGGCTGATTTTCCCCACCCCATCCCCCATGCCATCCCAAACCCCAAACTCATGTCTGCATGACAGAAATGAGTCATCTCCCTAAATCTTACTTCCCAGAGCCCAGCTCAGGGCATTGCTAGGCATGAAGAGGAGAGAAAAAGTGGGCAGTGGGATGGAGGGTGGGGGATGCAATGCAGACCCCTGCCCTGATGTGGCCGCCCCCTCCCTGCCACCCCCCTTGGGGGTGCCCCCTGCAGTCTGCCTGTCACGGGTGCACATCCCACTGTGACGGTGCCTGCCTCACATCCGGGTTTCCCTGGTGGCTCAGCCAGTACAGAATCCTCCTGCAATGCGGGAGACCTGGGTTCGATCCCTGGGTTGGGAAGATTCCCAAGAGGAGGGCATGGCAACCCTCTCCAGTATTCTAGCCTGGTTTATGAGCGAACCTGGTAAACGAGGTGGCCCAGATAGGAACTCCCACAGGCCTGGGGAAACAGACTCTTGGAGGGCACAAACAAAACCTTGTGCACATCAGGACCCAGGAGAAAGGAGCAGTGACCCCATAAGAGAGTGAGCCAGACTTCCCTGTGAGTGTCTCATCCAGGAATAGAAATTGTATATCCCCTGATCTAGGGGAGCCTGGTCAGGGAAGTGGCATGGAAAAAGGCTTTGAAGGCCTCCTGAATTTAGGAAAAGTGAGCTTGCATAGGTACAGTAGAGACTTCTGCTTATTCCCATAGCCTTTACCCCCCACCCCTCCATTTAGCTGTGCCCTGGGCTGCATGGACAAAAGAACTACATTTCCCAGCCTCCCTTGAAGCTGAATGTGACCATGTGACTCAGTTCTGACCAATGGAAAGAAAGCAATGAATAAAATCTCCCTTCCTCCCCCCCCCCCCCCCCCACCTCTGGCTGGACCTTGAATTCCAAAACAGATTTCCTGGTGCCGGGGCCCCTGATCCCTTGGAGGGGCTGCATCGGCCCTGGACCATTTACACTGGGATTGTTAGGAGCAAAATAAACACACTTCCAACATGATTAAGCCATCCGGGGTCTCTGTGTCAACAACCACATTTTAACATTTTAATTCAACCTTCATACACTGAGTGATTCTCTGGGTCATTTAAAATGAGCTGATGCCACCTACAAATGTTTGCATCTAAACTCTCAATGTTTGCCAAAGTGATTTAGTAAAAACCGACAGCGTGATGTGTTCCCCATGCGGCCTCTTCTTACTCATGCCTTCCCAGCCCCTCTTCCTTTCTCTTCTTCCTTTCCTTCTGTGCCCCCCTCCAAGAGTTCAGGATGCTGGGGGTCCCAGTGGGAAGGACTCTTGGGGGAAGGGCCTTCTTTTGCTGAAGGACTAGGGAGTTAGGGGGTGGGGCAGGGCCCCACCTGGGCCAGGAGGCCCTGTAAGACTTTGTTAGTCAGGATTTCCCTGGGAAACCTCAGTGAGGGTGAGTACTATGCAGGCTGGCCTCACACTGGGTGCTGGAAGGACCCTGCCAGGGGCTTCAAGATGTGTGTGTGGGGGGGGGCATCAGAGCTCCTCACAGTCCATTTAAACCCCCACCTCCCTTTCCCTAGAGACCTGAAATAAAGCCATCACATAAGCAGATCTTAGAGGTAACAGATGTGATGAAAACAGCTTTAGGGAATTCCCTGGCAGTCCAGTGGTTAGGATTCTGCCCTTTCAAAGCTGGGGCCTGGGTTTAATACCCTGTCAGGGAACTAAGATCCCAAAAGCCAGTGAGGTGCAGCCAAAAAAAAAAAAAAAAAACAGCTCTGTTTAGAGACCAGGGAGGAATAGTGGAGAACTGCCATCTGGCCAAGAGTGTCTCATTTTAATCTTTGGAATGTTGGTTGCCCCAGAGGTGAGGGAGGTCTCTGCCATATTGTGGAAGGAATGCTTTGATTTTTGAGGATCCTGAGGACTCAATTAATATGTTAAGCATCCAAAAGCCTTCTTGCTTTAGGAGGAGATTTGTGCAACGTCAGAGGCCAGAGCCGGGACGTGGGGTGAAGGGGCAATGGACTGGCCTGGGAGGAGAAGGGAGAGGCTCTCCATCACCAGGCAGGAACCATCTTCATCATCAGGGAAAACCTCCAGTCCACTCTGAGATCTGAATTCTACACCAAAGCGCATGCCTTAAACCAACTCACCAGCACTGGCTGTTTTCTGAGCGATTTCCAGGCAGCAGCCTCAGGCTGACTGAAGTCCTTGTCTGGCTTCTGTAGGGATGAACCGAGACTCATATGTGTATACTGTCCAGCCACAAGGTCAGGCCTCAAAAGCAGGACACACCCCAGAGGGTCGTGAACTTCAGCTGCAGATGGGTGATGTCACCCAAGGACCTCGCCAGGGGGTGGGGTTGAGCCCTTCTCCCCACTTGCAGTCACCGAGGGACCTCCTACAGGAGCAGGGGCAGGGCCGGCCTTCAGGAATGGCAGGATCTAGATGGGAAGACTGCGAGAAGATCAGACCAGTCAACCCTAAAGGAAATCAGCCCTGAATCTTCATTGGAAGGACTGATGCTGAAACTCCAGTACTTCAGCCACCTGATTTGAAGAGCCGACTTGTCAGAAAAGACCCTGATGCTGGGACAGATTGAAGACAGGAGGAGAAGGGGACGACAGACGATGAGATGGTTGGATGGCATCACCGACTTGATGGACATGAGTTTGAGCAAGCTCTGGGAGTTGGTGATGGACAGGGAGGCCTGGCGTGCTGCAGTCCATGGGGTCGCAAATAGTCACACAGGACTGAGCGACTGAACTGAGGTGGGGAGGGGGTGAGGGAGGGGTGCCCCAGGCAGGAAAGAGCAGGTGCAAAGATGCAGAAGTAGGATTTTAGGAGACAGCCACACGGGGCGGGGAATGCACGTGGACCTAGTGGCCACTGCTTCCATGTCAGTGAAGTGTTAGATTTTTCCAGGATATGAATCTACAGAAAGAAGGGACACGGGCCACTTTCCAGGAATCGATACCAGCCCGGACCTGGGCAGTCTGAGCTTATCGCCCTCTTTCTGCGCTTCTTGGGAAGCCTGGCCTCGTGGCTCTTCTCTGTAACTCACCCATTCTATCAAGAAAGTAATCCCAACACAATAGAGCATGGTAAAGCTAATAGCCAGGTTCTCAGGCTATAGATTCTCTGCCATCATCTTGCTTACTCCTTACAGCAGTGCCCCCTTGAGGCCAATCCTAGCATTACATTCCAATTGATGCTTTCAAACTCTGGAGCTGAAGACTCTGCGAGTCCCTTGGACTGCAAGGAGATCAAACGAGTCAATATTAAGGTAAAGAAAGAAAAGAAAGATAGCGCTAAGTCAAGTCCGACTCTTGCGATCCCATGAACTGTAGCCTGCCAGGCTCCTCTGTCCATTGGATTCTCCAGGCAAGAATACTGGCAAGAAGATCAAACCAGTCGATATTAAAGGAAATCAACCCTGAATATTCACTGGAAGGACTGATGCTGAAGCTGAAGTTCCAGTACTTTGGCCACCTGATGTGAAGAGCCAACTCATTGGAAAAGACCCTGATGCTGGGAAAGATTGAGGGCAGGAGGAGAAGGGGGTGACAGAGGATGAGATGGTTGGATGGCATCACCGCCTCCATGGACATGAGTTTGCACAACCTCTGGGAGATTGTGAAGGACAGGGAAGCCTGGCGTGCTGCAGTCCATGAGATTGTAGGGTTGGACACAACTTAGCAACTGAACAACGGCAAATGGAGGCCCAGAGAGAAGCGGCAGGTCCCTGTCTTACAGTCTGCAAAGGGCTTCCAGGCTCCCATAAAACTGCCTTTGGCCAGACGCTGGGTGTCGGGGGAGGTAGCTTCTGTTAGGTCCGGATCTGGGCAGTGGATGGCCATCTCTGGTCTCTCCCAGATGCTGCTGCTTGGGGAGGTGAGGTGTGCGAGGGAAGGGGGCTTGCCCAGCTGGGGTCCATGGAGGTGGGGTGAGGACCTCTCGCCTGGTGGGAGAAGCAGCTCAGAGGAAGGTTGGGGGAGACAAGGGGAGGAAGGCAGGGGCTGGACCCAGGAAGGAAGGTCCGGCTCACAACTTGCTGGGTGCTGGGGACAGAGGACCCTGAGAATATCCGAGCCTGAGAGCCCATTCCTGCCCGGGGAAGCCAGTCAGGCATGATCTGCAGGAGCAGGTGGGAGGGGTTGGGATGGGCTGCAGGAATGATGGGGTCAGCCAGATAGGGTCCCCACGTGCCACCTGGACAGGCCTGGAACTGTCAAATGGGGTTGATCATGGGACTCAGATTGCAGGGTGCTATCGTGGGCATCATGTGACCGGAGCAGGGCGAGCTTAGGTGGGGCTGGGCAGTCAGGAAATGCCCACACACAGCTGTGCCCCTCCCCCACTCCAGCCGCTCTGCAGCTACTGTCCTCATCCCCATTTTCAGAGGAGGAAACCGAGTCTCAGAGAGGGTCAGTGACTTCTCTAGAGTCACACAGCAAATACGTGGAAAAGCAGAGATGGAGGCCCGGCCTTCCGAATGCAAAGCTGGAACCACCACCGTGATCCATCCGTTTTGGCCTGGTGTCCTCTCTCTCAGGGTGCCTGGAACCAGCACTTCCCAGAGCCTGGAATTTTCCACCAGGCAACGGGCTAAGTCTGAACGTGGAGAGATCTCACTTTCTTGACACAAAGGCAAATCTGACCCTGGGCTCCCTGGAGCTGCTGGCTCCCAACTGGGCGTCCTTGGCTGGCCACTCCTTGCCCTGGACGCTCTAGGAAGAAAAAGAGGCGACAAGCCAGCCACTCCCATGACCCTCACCCTCAGCCTCTTGGCTGGTCTTGGGACAAGGCAGGCAAACGGTTTCTTCCACAAGGAGGGGTGAGATGGACCATCGCGTGGCTCCGGGAGGCCTGGGATTCCAGGGGCAGGGTGGGGCCTGGGAAAGCCCGCTGTCTTCAGCAGTTTTTGGCTAGTCTCAAGACATTTTCGAGACACCCCACTTGCTGTACCATCTGGCTGTAAATTAAACACTGCGGGGAGGCGAAGGGTGAGGGACAATTACTCTCTTCTCCCAAAGTTTCCAGTCTCATAATAGAGCTATGTTTCTTTCCCTGGGTTCCAGTCCTGGCTACACCCCTACCAGCTGTGGGATCTGGGCTAATTATGGAATCTTGAAACTAGCTGAGCTTTAGTTTCCTTATCTGTCAAGTGGGGTTGATAGAAGCTAGAAGTCCATTTCTCATAGGGCCATGGGTGAGAATCAATAAAAATGATGGGTCTGAACTCCTTTGTAAACGGAAGCAGTTAATATTATTGTTGTTATTATCCAGTTCTCCCTGCCCCAAAGTTGCTGTCCTTTCGTTTAGTCCAGTTTGGGTCCAGAAATATGGCTCCTAACTTCTGTTTCTGGCTGCCCCAACCCCTGGAGAAACTGCAGTCCAGATCTCTCCCCAGGTCTGAGTCCAAGAGGAAAATACCTTGAATCAGGAGCGCCAGCTGAGCCAAGCAGTAGGAGGCAGGCTCCCTCTGTGCTGACGTCTGCCTTGCTTACAGGTGTCCCCACACCTGCCCAGGGAGCATCCCAGAACCCCAAAATCCTTGATGTGCAAAAGCGGCGCTTTGTGCAAACAGCAGGGAGGAAGCCCCTGCCTCCCGCCCAGGTGGGGCCCAGGTGCCCGCGGTCTCTGCCTGGCAGGCATAGCTGCCCTGTGCATCTAAGGCAGGATTTATACCTGACCTTGCCCTTGCGGCTTCCTGCAGCCTCACCCCCACTTTTCTGGAGCCCAAAGGATTCAGAGGGGAAAGTGGCCCCAGGGCCTATGTTGAGTTTGCCTCAGATTCAGCCCTGCTGTCTGGCAGCCTCTGTTAGGAGAACCGATTCTTGGAAATTCCCCAGATCATTACCTGCTGCAAAGTGGGCTGAGCGTCACTCAGACCAGAGGGAGACTTGAGAGCTTTGAAAAACTGAAGGGGATGGAAGAAGGATGATAAAATGCTTCCCATAAAGTGAAATGAAATGATTTGTAATATGTCTCTATTTCTTTACAAGTGGAAGGAGCGTCTCCAGGGAGCGCCAGCCGGGAGGACACACAGCCACTTACCTCCGGAGCCCTGGTTCCCGCGGTCCACCGCGGGATGTCCTCCTGACCACACCCTGGCCTCGTGTCAACCAGATGAGGTTCAGATGCAGCGGGAGCACCAGCTGGTGACTCTGCGCAGCTTCTGTCCCTCATCTTTGTGTGTGTGCTGTGTCTGTTTTACAATAGAAAAAAAACATATATTTAACACTGTGGTGCAGTGAAGGCACTACAAAGGTGGAAGACCAAACTAAGTGATATCGATGGAATGGATGGGCTTCAAAGATCTTACAGATCCATACCAAAAACTCAGGACAGAAGATCATTTTATTCCCATGAAGTCTGAGCGTTACTTCCTGATACTATGTATTACTGACTGCCCCTCCGCAGCCATTAACTGAGAGTATAAACTCCGAGTTAGACATTAGGCAGCAAAGTCGTTCCTCTCCTGAGCCATTAAAATACTATTTATCTGGCTGTGCAGGGTCTTAGTTGCAGTAGGTGGAGTTTAGTTCCCTGACCAGGCATGGAACCCAGGCCCCCTGCACAGGAGCATGGAGTCTTACCCACTGGACCACCAGGGAAGTCCCCTGCGTCACCTTCTTTTATGGAGGTAGATTTCCTATCATGTAAAGTTGACCCTGAACCATTTTAATGCATACAATTAGGTGGCATTTAGTACCTTCACGACGTCACGTAGCCATCACCTCTTGTCTTGCGCCAAGATGTTTTCATCACCCTAGGAAGAAGCCCTGTTCCTGTTACTCAGTCACTCTCGTCGTCCCCTGTCCCCAGTGCTTGGCAGTCACCGGTCTGCTTTCTGGCTCCATGGATTTGCCTCTTTTGGATGTCTCATGTAAACGGAATCATGCAATAGCTGTTCCTTTGTGTCTGGCTCCTTCCACTCAGCGTGGTGTTTTTGAGGTTCATCCACGCTGCAACAGATATAGGGACATCCTTCCTTTTTAAGTGCTCCCTGAGCTTCGAGATGGGGTTCACCAAGCCCACAGAGGGCTTCCCTGCTGGCTCAGAATTAAAGCGTCTGCCTGCAATGTGGGAGACTCGGGTTCGATCCCCGGGTTGGGAAGATCCCATGGAGAAGGAAATGGCAACCCACTCCAGTACTCTTGCCTGGAAAATTCCATGGATGGAGGAGCCTGGTTGGCCATAGTCCATGGGGTCTCAAAGAGTCGGACACGACTGAGAGACTTCACTTCACTTCTAGCCCATAGAGATCCCTGGGAGGGAGGGAAACTCCACTCCAGTGTGGGTTTGATGAAGGACAGACCCTCCAAGTGGCTCCTGGGACCTGTCAGTGTGAGACCTACACGGATGATGTGCAGGAACTTTGCACATGGAAAACACCCAACATCCATTCTTTCTTATTATTATATTTTATTTTGGCTGCCCTGGGTCTTCCTTGCAGCCTGTGGGCTTTCTCTAGTTGGGGTGCACACGGGCTTCTCTCGTGGCATATGGGCTCTAGAGGATGCGGGCTCAGCAGTTGGGACACGTGGGCTTTCTCTAGTTGTGGCGCAAGGGCTTAGTTGCCCTGCGGCATATGTGAGCTTAGTTCCTCGACCAGGGATCGAACCTGCGTCCCTTACAGTGAGAGGCAAAGCCTTAACCACTGGGCCATCAGGGAAGCCCCACAACACTCTTCACTTTTGTATCTATATGAGATGATGGATGTTTGCTGAACTTTATTGTGGTCATCGTTTCAGGACGTGTGTAAGTCAAATCGTGAAGCTGTCAGCTTAAACTCACATGGTGCTGTATGCCAATTACGCCTCAATAAAACTGGAAGAAATAAAAAGAAAACACTCAACAAATGATCTTCATTGCCATTCCTCCTCCAGGCAGACCTCCATAGGAAACTTCACTGTGGTCAAAAGGGCCTTTGTTAAGATAAACTCTAAGAGCCAGAAGCCGAAGTCCTGTCCAAGGGACTTTACCTTCAGGGCCTAGGAATTCTAAAGATCTAAAGGTGAAATTTTCTCTCTGCACTGTGCTGGGTGTCACAGCTCACTTGTGCTTTAGTCTTTGTCTTAATTTCAGACTCCCCAGAAAAAAACTTGTGAGTTAAGAATTTGAGGGCAAGAGAGTTTTTGGGGAGATGATTTTAGGCAACTGTTGGCAACAAACTTGGAGGTCAGCATTACTATCACCCTTTTACAGATGAGAAAATAGAGGCTCAGAGAGGCTGAGTAAAAGGATATTAACATTATAGTAACTGGATTTTTAAGTTGTATTTTCTTTTTAAGAAATATCTATTTAAGTCCGCCAGGTCTTAGTTTCAGCATGGAGGATCTGGTTCCCCGACCAGGAATTGAACCCTGGCCCTCAGCACTGTGAGCACAGGGTCTTAACTGCTGAGCTACCAGGGGAGTCCAAAGTTGTATTTTCTTAAAAACACTATTTTCCTGGCCAGTATGCAAACTGAAAATGTTCAACTTTATTAGTAAATCAAGAAGTATAGATAAAAATAAGTCTGATACATTTTCATCTACCATACTGGTACAGATTTTAAGAATAAGTTTCAATATTGGGGAAGGCAGAAGAGAGTAAAGACTTCCTCCCACTGCAGATGGAAGGAGATATCAGACACTTTACAACACATATCAGAAGCCATAAATACGTACTCTCTTCAACTCAGAAACCTGCTTGTGGAAAATTTTCCGTTGAAAATTTTGCAAAAATTCAGGTACAATGTGCTCACCGAGTGTGAATAAAAGGAATAGCAATTATTACGATTGCCTTGTGTTGAGAAAAAAGTTCAAAAAATGGAAAAAAGCAGAAAGAGGGCTGGGCATCCCTTTAATGTCATGGAAGGGTGTTTTCTAACAGGGCCACCTGAGGGTCAACTAATTCTCTCAGGAGCTGTTAATTTCCTTTGACTTTCTAGTTGCCATCAATCAAGGATCAGACATTTTACAGCTCTGTGAAGTTAGAGGCTAATTTGTAGACAGCTGATAAGGTACATAGGTTTTCTTTTCTGTTATTTAGAAAATAACCTCAAGTATGATCAAAGACACAAGGATGTGTCTTTGGGATATGGCTGTATCTAATTTAGCAATCTATATCCACATTCTTTCTTTCAGCAGCTATATACAACTCCAATCTTTTTCATCCTGCTGATTCCCTTGCTAATGAAGTTGCCCATGAGACATGGTTTATTTGTATGAGAATTTTCATCATTTTGAAAAATCTGCCTTCACATATGGAGTATTAAAGACGGGACACAACATAGATGTCTAATTGTAGGACACTGGCTAAATAGGTTATGGTCCACTAGTGGTCCAATGGATTCCTAAGCAGCCACTAAAGTCAGACGGTGGGAGACCCTTTAATGACATATTGTCAGTAAAAAAAAAAACTATAGATACAGAATGATGTCATTCTTGTTAAAAACAATGTGGGGACTTCCCTGGTGGTCCAGTGGCTAAGACAGTGAGGTCCCAATGCAGAGGGCCCAGATTTGATTCCTGGCCAGGGAACTAGATCCCTCATGTTGCAGTTAAGACCCAGAGCAGCAAATGAATAAATAAGAAATAAAATGAATATTTAACACCCCTCCAAAAAAGAACCCGATGTGCTACTGACTGAATATCTATGTCCCCCACAATTCATGTGTTGAAATGCTAACCCTCAAGGTGAAGGCATTAGGAGGCGGGGCCTCTGGGTGGGGTCAGGCCGTGAGGGTGGAGCCCAAGGTGAAGGCATTAGGAGGCGGGGCCTCTGGGTGGGGTCAGGCCGTGAGGGTGGAGCCCAAGGAGATGGCATTAGGAGGCGGGGCCTCTGGGTGGGGTCAGGCCGTGAGGGTGGAGCCCAAGGTGAAGGCATTAGGAGGCGGGGCCTCTGGGTGGGGTCAGGCCGTGAGGGTGGAGCCCAAGGAGATGGCATTAGGAGGCGGGGCCTCTGGGTGGGGTCAGGCCGTGAGGGTGGAGCCCAAGGAGATGGCATTAGGAGGCGGGGCATTAGGAGGCGGGGCCTCTGGGTGGGGTCAGGCCGTGAGGGTGGGGCCCAAGGTGAAGGCATTAGGAGGCGGGGCCTCTGGGTGGGGTCAGGCTGTGAGGGTGGAGCCCTCTTGAATGGGATTTGCGTCTTTATCAGAGGTCCCAGAGGGTTCCCTTGGCCCTTCAGCCACTCCAAGACACAGAGGAAAGAAGGCTGTCCTTGAACCAGAAAGCGGCCCTCACCAGACACCGAAATCCACTGGTGCCATGATCTTGGACTTCCCAGAGTCCAGAACTGTAAAAAATAAATTTTTGTTTTTTACAGCCACCCAGTTTACGGTGTTATGTTATAGCAGCCCAAACAGACTGAGACACAGCCGTAGACAGAGGTCTGCAGTTGTATTAATCAAGATAATAACAGTGCTTATTTCTGGGAAACTGGTTTAGGGAGTGTTTAAGACTTCATTGTGTCTTCCATTTTTCTAATTTTCTGTGATGGACATGTCTTGTTTTTATCATAAGATATTTTTATTTAAAACACCATTTAAAGCTCTATTTGAAACTATATATTGGTAGCCCTTAACATTTTGAGGCTTCTGTATTTTTAAATTTAATTTTTTGGATTGAAATGCAGTAAAATTGACATTTTTTGGGGGGATGCACATTTCTATGCATTTTTGTTGTTATTGTTCAGTTGTGACCCCATGGACTGCTGCACGCCAGCCTTCCCTGTCCTTCACCAACTCCTAAAGGCTGCTCAAACTCATGTCTATTCAGTCAGTGATGCCATCCAACCATCGCATTCTCTGTTATCATCTTCTCCTCCTGCCTTCAATCTTTCCCAGAGCACATGTATAAATTTGTGTACCCATGGCCACCACCAGGATCCAAAACAGTTCTATCACTGAGAAAACTCCTTTATGCACACTTCCTGACAGTCCAGTGGTTAGGACTCCACACTTCCACTGCTGGAGGCCCAGGTTGAACGCCTGATCAGGGAACTAAGACTCCCGCAAGCCGTGTAGTGTGACCAAACAAACAAATTAACAAAAAACAAACACATTCCTTTATGCTGTCCCCATGTAGTCACACCCTCACCTCTCCTAACCCACAGCAACCACTGATCTGTTCTCATCACTATATCACTATCATAGTTCTGTCTTTTTGTGAATGTCATATAAATGCAAACAAACAGGGTTGGAGAGAATCATCGAGAGGGTGTGATGGACGGTCCACCCAAGAGCTGGATCCAGGCACTCGGAGGCGCCTTGTCCCCTCCCTATTCTTGGAGTGTGGTTCTGTCCACCTTTCCCACAGCAGAAGCCATTCTCCAGGACATGACCTAGACAGAGGAAGGTGTAATTGTGACCACCTGGACAACAGAAGTGACTGAGCCCAGGGATGGTCTCTAAATAAATGTTAAGCTTCTGGCAGGTGGGTGGGGAGATCTACCTGTCCTGCCGCAGCCCAGGACTAGTCCGGTAAGCCAGCCCTCTTGCTTGTTTCATTGTTGTGGTTTAGTCGCTAAGTAGTGTCTGACTCTTTGCCACCCCTACGACTATAGCCCACCAGGCTCCTCTGTCCATGGGATTTTCCAGGCAAGGATGCTAGAGTGGGTTGCCATTTCCTTCTCCAGGGACTCTTCCAGACCCAGGGGTTGAACCTGCATCTCCTGTATTGGCAGGTGGATCCTTTACCACTGAGCCACCTGGGAAGCCCATCCCCTTCCTTATTATTTTTTTAAAAAAATATTTATTTATTTATTTGGCTGTGCTGAGGCTTAGTTTCAGCATGGGGGATCTAGTTCCCTGACCAAGGATTGAGCCCAGGCCCCCTGCATTGGGAACTCGGAGTCTTAGCCACTGAATCACCAGGAAAGTCCCTCCCCTTGCTTATTAACCCTCAGTTCAGTTCAGTTTAGTTGCTCAGTCATGTCCAACTTTTTGCGACCCCATGGACTGCAGCACATCAGGCTTCCCAGTCCATCACCAACTCCCAGAACTTATTCATACATATGTCCATTGAGTAGGTGATGCCATCCATCCAACCATCTCATCCTCTGTCATCCCCTTCTCCTCCCGCCTTCAATCTTTCCCAGCATCAGGGTCTTTTCCAATGAGTCAGTTCTTCACATCAGGTGGCCAAAGTATTGGAGCTTCAGCTTCAGCATCAGTCCTTCCAATGAATATTGAGGACTGATTTCCTTTAGGATGGGCTGGTTGGATCTTCTTGCAGCTGCAAGGACTCTCAAGAATCTTCTCCAACACCACAGACTGTAGCCTGCCAGGCTCCTCTATCCATGGAATTCTCCAGGCCAGAATAATGGAGTGGGTAGCTGTTCCCGTTTCCAGCGGATCTTCCCAACCCAGGGATCGAACCCAGGTCTCCTGCATTGCAGGCGGATTCTTTACCATCTGAACCACTAGAGAAGCCCTTTATTAACGCTGCCACCTACCAATCTAGAATGACCTGCCTCTTAGGTCTCTCCTGCCCTCCATGTAGGGGTCAGTTTCCAACTTCACCTGGAAAGCTCTGGAGGGTGTGAACCAAGATGCTGCATGTAACCTTGCTGCCTCCATTCTCTCAGCCTAATGGCTTCAAGGTCCAGGCAAGTTGTTGCTTTCTTGTACTAATAGTTCACCCCCGCCTTGCTGCAGAATGTTATGGATGAATATGTGGGGCTTATTTATCCATTCACTCACTGAAGAATATTTGGATCATTTCTGAGATTTGGTGTTTATGAATAAAGCTGCTATAAGCATTCATGTATGTTTTTGTGTGAAGATAAACTTTCATTTCTCTAGAGTCAATACCTCAGCGTGGGACAGCTGGGTCACACAGCAAGTGGATGTTTAATTTTATTAAAACTGTTAAAACTGTTTTCCGGAGTGCCTGCGCCATTTCGCTTTTCCACCTGTGATGAGTGACAGTGCCACTTTCTCCACATTCTCACCACCATTTAGTGTTGTTGGTTTTTTTGTTTTTGTTTTTTTTTTAAATCTTGCTGTTCTACTGGACTTCCCAGATGGCACTATTGGTAAAGAATCCACTGGCAATGCAGGATATACAAGAGACCCAGGTTCGATCCCTGGGTTGGGAAGATCCCCTGGAGAAGGAAATGGGAAGCCACTCCTGTATTCCTGCCTGGGAAATCCCATGGACAGAGGAGCCTGGTAGGTACAGTCCATGGGGTCTCCGAGTCAGACAGGACTGAGCATGCATGCACTATTCTAGTAGGTGTGTAGTTCATCTCACAGTGGCTTTAACGTGCCCTTCCCTGGTGTCTAATGATATCGAACGTATTGAACATATGCCTTTCATATGCCCTCTTGGGATTGTTTTTTTACTACTGAGTTGTGAGAGTTCTTTATACATTCTGCAATCAAATGCTCCGCCCCCAAGCTATACCCCCTGATAGCTCTCTGTACATTCTGGACATCTGTCCTCTGCTGGGTGTGCAGTTCGCCAATGCTTTCTCCCAGTCTGTAACTTGTCTTCTCACTCTCTCTCATTCAAAAATAAATTCATTTATTTGGCTGCCTTGGGTCTTAGTTGCAGCACATGGGATCTTCATTGCCTCAATGTGGGACCTTTCATTAGGCACGTGGACTCTCTAGCTTGATGTGGGCTTAGTTGCTCTGTGATAGGTGGGATCTTAGCTCCCAGACCAGGATTTGAACCCATGTACCCTGCATTGCAAGGCAGATTCCTGTCTTTTCATTCTCCTAACTGTCTTTCACAGAATGGACATTTTTGATTTCTTAGAAACTTTTAATTTTGTATAAAACAGGGGTTTCCCTGGAAGCTCAGATGGTAAAGAATCTGCCTGCAGTGTAGGAGACCCAGGTTTGATCCCTGGGTTGGGAAGATCCCCTGGAGAAGGGGATGGCAACCCACTCCAGTATTCTTGCCTGGAAAATTCCATGGACAAAAGAGCCTGGTGGGCTACAGTCCATGGGATTGCAGAGTCAGACACGACTGAGCTACTAACACTTATTTTGTATTGGAGTATATCCGATTAACAGTGTTGTGATAGTTTCAGGAGTACAGCGAAGGGAATCAGCTGTATATATACATGTATCCATTCTCCCTCAAACTCCCCTCCCATCCAGACTGCCACAAAACATTGAGCAGAGTTCCCTGTGCTATACAGTAGGTCCTTGTTGGTTATCTGTTTTAAACATAGCAGTGTGTACATGTCCATCCCAAACTCCCTAACTATCCCTTCCCACCACATTTCCCCACTAGTAACAGTGAGTTCATTCTCTAAATACGGAAGTCTGTTTGTATTTTGTAAATAAGTTCATTTGTACAGTTTCTTCTTTAGATTCTGCATGTAAGCAACGTCATACGATCTTTCTCTTTCTCTGTCCAACTTACTTCACTCAGCATCCTGAGTGAATCTCTAGGCCCATCCATGCTGCTGCAAATGATATATCATTCTTTTTAATGGCTGAGCATTATTTCATTATATATTTGTAACATATCTTCTTTATCCATTCTTCTGACTACGGACATTTAGGTTGCTTCCATGTCTTGGCTATTGTAAGCAGTGCTGCAATGAACATGGGGATGTATGTATCCTTTCAGGCATTTTACCCCCCTCTGGATATATGTCCAGAAGTGGGATTATAGGGGCATTTGTTGTTCTGTTGCTAAGTCATGTCTGTTTCCTTGTGACCCCATGGACTGCAGCACGCCAGGCTTCCCTGTCCTTCACTATCTCCCGGAGTCTGCTCAAACTCATGTCCATTGTGTCAGTGATGCCATCCAACCATCTCATCCTATGTCATCCCCTTTTCCTGCCTTCAATATTTCCCAGCATCACTGTCTCTTCCCAGTATCAGGGTCTTTTCTTCAGCTTCAGCATTAGTCCTTCTAATGAATATTCAAGGTTGATTTCTTTTAGGAATGACTGGTTTGATCTTCTTGTTGTCCAAGGGGCTCTCAAGAGTCTTCTCCAGCACCACAACTGAATGCTTTATAGGATCCTAAGTAACTCTGTTTTTGATTTTTTAAGGAAGCTCCATTCTGTTCAAAGCCATCCTGACTGGTGTGAGGTGATATCTCATTGTAGCTTTGATTTGCGTTTCTCTCATAGTCAGTAATGGTGCACGTCTTTTCTTGTGCCTCTTGGCCATCTGTATGTTTTCTTTGGAGAAATGTCTATTTAGGTCTTCTGCCCATTTTTTGATTGGATTGTTTATTTTGATGATATTAAGCTTCATGAGCTGTTTGTAGATTTTGGAGACTAATCCCTTGTCAGTCACATCATCTATAAATATTTTCTTTCTGTCTGTGGGTTGTCTTCTCATTTTGTTTATGGTCTCCTTTGCTATGCAAAAGCTTTCGAGCTTAATTAGGTCCCCATTTGTTTATTTTTGTTTTTATTTCCATTACTCTGGGAGACGGATCAAAAAGATACTGCTGCAATTTATGTCAGAGTGTGTTCTGCCTATGTTTTACTCTAGAAGTTTTATAGTGTCTGGTCTTGTATTTAGGTCTCTAATCCATTTTGAGCTTATTTTTTGTGTGTGGTGTTGAAAAATTATCTGACTTAATTTTTTAATATGTAGCTGTTTAGTATTCCCAGCACCATTTGTTGAAGAGACTGTCTTCCCACCATTGTATAATTTTGCTTCCTATGTTGCAGATTAATTGACCAGAGGTGCTTGGGTTTATTTCTGGGCCTTCTATCCTGTTACATTAATCTATATTTCTGTTTTTGTGCCAGGACCAACCATACTGTCTTGATGACTGTAGCTTTGTCAAATTTTAATATTTTTTGATAGGGATTGCATTGACTCATCTGTTGATTGTCTTGGGTAGTGTAGTCATTTTGACAATATTGATTCTTCCAATCCAGGAACATGGAGTATCTTTCCATCTGTTTGTGTCTTCTTCAACACAGAAGAAGCCCCAGATCATGAATATATTATCTTCTATGTTTTTTTTTAAGTTTGATAGTTTTATTTCTTTTATGTTTAGATCTACAACTCATTTGAGTTGATTTCTGTATAGGTGTGAAGTTTAGATCAAGGATTTGTCAAGTTTTTGCGTATGGGCATCCAATTGTTCCAAGACTGTCTGTTGAATTGCCTTTTCACCTTTGTTAAAAAACCAACTGGCCGTGATTATGTGTGTCTATACCTGGACCTTCTCTTCTGCTCCACTGATGTATTAGCGATTCCTTTACCAGTACCACACTGACTTGATTGATAACTGCTATGTAGTAAGTCTTAAAATTGACTATCATGAGTCTTTGCATGGTAGCCTTCTTTTTCAAAATAGTTTTGACTCTTATTTCCCTGTCTTTCAGTATAAATGTTAGAATTGGTTTGTTTCTATCTTAGAGACTGCTAGGATCTGTATTGGAATGGCACTAGGTTTACAGATCAATTTGTGCAGAATTGACATCATGGCTATACTGAGGCTTCTTATCCAAGAACACAATCTCTCTTTTCATTGCTTTTATTTTTTTAAACATTTATTTATTTTTGCCTGTGCTGGGTCTTCACTGCTGCACGGGCTTTCTCTGGTTGCAGAGAGCAGGGGTTACTGGTTTGCGGTGTGTGGGCTTCTCACTGCAGTGTCTTCCCCTGTTGTGGATCACCTGGTCTAGGCACACAGGCTTCAGTAGTTGTGGCCCACGGGATTAGTTGCACTGCAGCACGTGGGATCTTCCTGGACCAGGGATTGAACCAGTGTCGCTCGCATTGCAAGGCAGATCCTTCGTCACTGGACCACCAGGGAAGCCACTGTCTTTTCATGTCTTTAGATTTTCTTTGCTTCCTTTCATCTACACTTCGTAGTTTTCAGTGTATGGATCCTATAGCTGTTTTGTCAGATTTATATCTAATTATCTCATTTTGAGGTACTATTGTAAAATAGCATTTAAATTTTTTTATTTCCAATTGTTCATTACTATTATATATGAATAAGATGGATTTTTCTGTGTTGATCTTGACCCTGCCACCTACGTAAACTCACTTGTTAGTTCTGGGATTTTGTGGGTTGGGAGTGGGGGTTAAAAAATTCATCGGGATTTTCTATTCTGACAATCATGTCATCTCAAAGGAAGAACAGTTTTATTTCTTGCTTTCCAGTCTATAGCCAGCCCCCTCTCCCACTTTTCTTGCCTTATTATGCTGACTAGGACTTCTAACATGATGTTGATAAAGAGTGTGAGAGTGGCACTGTTTCCTTGCTCCCAATCAGAGGGGGAGGGTGTTCAATCTCTCAGCAGTAACTCTGATGAGCAGTAACTGTAGGTTGGTTTTTTTTTTGTAGATTCCATTTATCAGGGTGGGTCAATTTCTTTCTATTTTTATTACTGAGAGCTTTTTCAAGAATGGATACCACATTTTCTCAAATTCTTTCTCTGAATCAATTGATACAATCACGTGGCTTTTCTTTTTCAGGCTGACCATATGGTGGTTACTCTGATTGCTTTTGAACACTGAACTAGTCTTACATTCCTGGGATAAACCCAACTTGATCTTGGAATATTATTCCTTTTATGTGTTTCTGAATTTGTTTGCTGATAGTTTGTTGAGAAGTTTTGCATCTCTGCCCATGAGAATTACTGGTCTTTGATTGTATGTCTTTATCCAGTTTTGGTATCAGGTGGTGTCATAAAATGAGTTACAAAGTGTTCCTTTCTCTTTCATTGGGTAGAATTTCTTTGAATATTTGGTATGATTTACCAGTAAATTATCTGGACAAGGAGGCTTCCTTTTTGGAAGGGTTTTAAATTATAATTTCAATTTCTTTATTAGTTATAGGATGAGTCAGGTTATCTATTTCAACTTAGGAGTAAGCTTTTGTAAAAACTTTTTTTTGAGGAATTTGTCCATTTCATCTAAATTATTTGGCTTATGTGCACAGAATTGTTCTATTATTTGTTATTCTTTTAATATCTGTGTGCCTGTAGTGATCTCTTATCTCTCATTCCTGATATTGATATTTTTTTTTCCTTTGTCAGTTTTGCTTGCAGTTTATCAGTTTTATTGATCTTTTCCAAGAAACAACCTTCGGTTTCACTGATTATCATTTTTCTGATTTCAACTTTACTGATGTCAGCTCTTATCTTTGTTTCTTTACTTATGCTTTAGATTTATCTTAAGCCTTTTTCTAGTTTCTTAAAATGGAAGCCCAGATTATTGATCTGAGATCTTTTTTTTCCCCAATATGAACATTTAATACTATAAACTTTCTTCTAAACACTTCTTTACCTGCATCCCAAATATTCTGGTCCATTGTCTTTTCATTTTTCTTATTGATTTCTAGTTTAATTCCACTATGGTCAGAGAACATACTTCATATATTTTCAGGTTTGTTATGACGTAGCATCTGGTCTTTCTTGGTGACTGTCCCAGTTGCAATCAAAAAGACAGTGTGTTCTGATGTTGGGTGGAGTGTTCTGTAAATGTCAATTAGATCCAGGTGGTTGTTAGTGATGTTCAATTTTCCTGTGTCCTTGCTGGTTCTATGAATTACTGCGATATGCTGAGTGACCACCCAGAGGATTTGTTCAAATAGGGGACAAAGTTGAGGGACAAGGCACCTTGGTCATCCAGAGGCTGTCTTCCCGGCTGCACTGGTGTTCATTGCACTGTCTTGGGAGGCAGACACATATTTGTTTGAATCACCTCGGTCCCCCTGCTTCCTAAAGCAGAGCTCATGGCTAACATCTGAGTTTCAGATGTCACCTATGGACATCCAAACACATATATACCTAAAATCTTACTTTTCATCTCTCCTGACATTTAAAACATCTATTTATTTATTCATAGCTGCGCTGGGCCTAGGTGCAGTGAGCGGGGATTACTCCCTAGTTACGCTGCACAGACTTCTTGTTGCAGTGGCTTCTCTTGTTGCAGAGCATAGGACTCTAGGGTGTGTGGGCTCAGTAGTTGCGGCACAAAGGGGTAAATGCCCCATGGCATGTGGACTCTCCCCAGACCAGGGATCGAACCTTTGTCCCCTGAATTGGCAGGTGCATTCTTAACCACTGGACCACCAAGGAACTCCTCTCATGACATTTTTGAGGAGGGGAACTTGAAAAAGTCTGGGTCTTCACTTCCTTTCCCCCACTAACCTCCTAAGGAAGATTTTGTTGTTTTCTCTAAGACTCTGGGCTGATAAAAAGTAATGGGTAGAGAAGTTGAGATAAATCAAAGGGGCTAAATTAAGTTGCGTTTTAAAAAGAGTTCATTGCTATGAAGGAGAAAATACTTGATGTGGAAGGGTGTGGAGAGGAGAAATTTAGAGGTGCAGCTCTGAGGATGAAATGACTTCAGGGGAGATGTGTTGAAAGCAGACTTTTACAGAGTTAGGCAAGATGTCAGGAGGTGTAATTCCCCTTCTGCCAATACTCCAAGAGCCTTCAGTAAAGGCTGACTTGACTCTTTAATGTCTTTGAGTCACATTTGTATTTCTTCGGGCTATGACACCTTGCCGAGTTGGACCTGAAGGTCAGTCAGAGGCCAAGCTGTCATTCAAGGTGTTAATTTAGGGGACACCCTACAGGAGTTTGGGAGAGTAGGGTTTCTTTCTTTTCAGGCCCAGAAGGCACAGAACTATGCTCCCTACGCCAACAGGGGAGACTTGGCAAGAAGGTTACATGTTGGAATTCAGAGAACTCCTTAATTTTGAAAGTACTGTATTTAAAGTGGATCACTTCCTCCAAAAGCAGGTCATCAACTCCCTCAGCGCACAGTTGTCTGGTTACATCAAAAAATATATTTTCCCCTTTGTCAAGTTCACAGAACTAGGAGGAATCACTTGGTACAGGGAGGGCTTTAATTAGAAATATTTGAGGGAAAAAGAGGGGAAACTACCCATCCTAAATCCTGAACCCACCTCCTCCCATCCCTCTCCACCAGCTCTCTGAGTTGTAAATGGGAAGGAGAGAATTAGAACCAATGATAATAATAGCTTGCTGTACCCAACAATTATTGAGTGCTTGGTGAATGCCAGATCCTTTCACATGCAGTGAAAGCGCCTAGGCCAGGACCTGACATTAGGAAGATGCTCAAAACCTGTTTGCTGACTGACTAACACTAGCCAGGTCTGCCAAAGATGCTTCAGTGCTCAGGTATTTTGCTCCTTTTAATGATAATTTACCTGCCATCTCAGGAGAAAGACAAGCCCATGAAGCCATCTCTTGAATAAAGCAACATTTCTCCACCTTCAGTATTTCAGCCTTTTGTTATAAATGGCAGAAACTCAGCCCAAACAATCCTAAACAAGAAAAGAGAACTTATCAATTCCTATGATCACACCATAGAAAGTAGGGGATGGGGAGCAAGGACTCAAAGGGTGAGACGCTTCCCTCTCTTCCTCCCTCTGCTTCTTGGCTCCGCTGGCTTCTCTCTCCTACTGCAGGTGGTCTCTCCCCACATGGAAGTGCTGAACATGATTGCCGGCCTGCCTCCTGCTCACAGCCTTTGAGCCCTGCCAGCCCAGAAGCAAGACTCTTCCCCAGTAGAAATATTCCAGGGAAGGATGTTGATTGGCTCCACTTGGGTCACATGCCTATTTCTAGACCAGTCCCAGAAAAGTATTCTGATTGGCTCCGCTTGGCTCACATGACCATCACTAGACCAATCTCTCTAGCTGGAGAGATGGGACAGTATGATTAGTTCAGCCTGGGTCATGTGACCTTCTTTGCTGGGGGACGTCTGCTGAAATCCATTTCCTGAAGCAGTGGAGCCCTGTTGTCAGTTGTAGGCAGCAGAGGTGAACTTTTGCTGATCTCGGCAGTGCAGTTGGGCGCTCACACATGAGCCAGGAATCATACTTGGTGCTCGCCAGGTGGAAACAAGCCTTCCCGGTCCCAGTCGGATGACTAAAGGCTGTGGCTAGTACCACTGCCCCTGCCACACCAGGAACTTGATCTTGCTGCTACTGCCACCAAGCAGCCAGCAGCTTTTTTGTGTCTGGCTCTGGACCTGAAGGGCAGCTGAGGGTATCTGATGGGTGCAGCCTGTAGCACCCGTGCTTCAGCTGCAGGGGAGGGCAGGAGACCAGGTAACTGTATTTTAATATTGTGGCTGGCCAGAACTCAAAACAAATGTCCACTGCAGGGTATATATTGAGCATTCATGCGACAGCCACTAACCACTTCGTTCCCAAAGCTTCTGCTCCTGCAACGTAAGCCTGTATCTACTAAATGTCAAATGAGAGGTCACCAGATCGCCTTTTGTAGTGGAGTCCACCCCATAAATCTTAGTGCTTGGCACGCCGCTCCTCTTCATGCTGAGAAGGTCATGACTTCATGTCTGGACTGGCAAGCATCATTTCTCTCTTTCAGATTTTCCAAGCGGGGTTTCTTAGGAGGTAATTCCAGGCGCCATTAATTTAAACATCTTTAATCTGATTTATTTTGCAATTCCCTGCTTTAATCAAAGGTCAGCTGTCCCAGCTCAGTTGTTAGGATGAATCTGTTTCCTTGATGGACAGCATCTTCCCGACACTGGATCTTTTGCTGGAGATCTCTTGAGGGCAAACTGAATTGGCAGGAAGTGAAAGGAGACTCGGGGGGTAGGGGTCCTGGGTGGTGTGTGAATCCATCATCTTCCCCCAGAGGTTGAGCTGAGCTTTACCCAGAGGCAGAGGAAGGCCCCGGCTGCCCTCCTTAGATCCCCTAATCCTTGTGCATGCATGCGTGCGTGGGTGCATGCGTGCATGCGTGCACACTCAGTTGTGTCCGACTCTTTGCAACCTCATGGACTGTAGCCTGCCAGGCTCCTCTGTCCATGGAATTTTCCAGGCAAGAATATTGGAGCAGGTTGCCACTTCCTTCTCCAGGAGATCTTCCTGACCCAGGGATCAAACCTACATCTCTTGTGTCTCCTGCATTGGCAGGTGGATTCTTTATCAGTTGAGCCACTGGAGAATGCCTTACTCTGTTTTCCCACTCATTCTCCTCAGACAGCCATGTCCTGCCTTAAAAAAAAATCTTTTTATTGTGGTGAAATACACATACCATAAAATTCACCATGTTAGTTATTTGAAAGTGTACAGTTCAGTGACAGTTCATATATTCATGGTGTTGTACAACCATCGCTGCTATCCAGTTGCAGAACATTTTCATCACCCCAGAAGGAAACCTCCATAGCCACAAAACAGTGGCTTGCCCAGATCCCCACCCCCAGCCCTGGGCTACCAGTCTGCTTTCCGTCACCATGGATTTGCCTAGTTTACATTCTGGATGTTTCCAGATTCTGCAGATGTGTTCCATATAAATGGAATCATACCATTATATGGCCTTTTGTGTCTGGCTTCTTTCACAATGTTTTTGAGGTTCATCCACATTGTAGCATGTGTCAGAACTCCTTTCCTTCTCATTGTTGAACAATATGCCATATTTTGGGCTCTCCTAGTAGCTCAACTGCTAAAGAATCTGCCTGCAATGCGGGAGTCCTGGGTTTTTTTCCTGGGTTGGAAAGATCCCTTGGAGGAGGGCATGGCAACCCACTCCAGCATTCTTGCTTGGAGAATCCCCATGGACAGAGGAGCCTGGCGGGCTACAGTCCCTGGGGTCGCAAAGAGTCAGACATGACTAAGCACAGTTCATGCCATATTTTGCTTATCCATTTGTCTGTGATGGACATTTGGGTTGTTTTCTCCTTTGGGCTAGTGTGCATAATGCTGCTGTGAGTGTCCATGCTGATGGACAGGCATCTCTCAGTGAGAAGTTTTTGGCTGCAAGTAACAGAGAATGCAATGTGATTGGCTTGACTCTGAAGGGAAATGCCTCGTTGCCTGTGATGGAAAGGCACACCTAGGGCAGCTCCAAAGAGCCCTTCTCGGCTCTTTTCTTCCCCTCAGGCTGGCTTTCCTCATGGTTTCGGGCTGCAAAGTTACAGGCACGACATCACTGAGTGGAAGAGGAGGGGCTCTTTCTTCCTTGTGCCTCTTTTTCTAGAAGCTTTATAGTTTAACTTTTACACTTTGGCCTACTAATCATCTTAACTTCATTTCTGTGTATGGTGTGAAGTTGGGATCCAGGTTCATTATTTTGTTCCATACAGATATCAGATATCTAGTTGTTTCAACACTGTTAGCTCAGAAAGGCTTCTCTTTCCCATTGGCACCTCTGTCAAAAATCAATTGCTGGGCTTGGGGGAGAATAGATGCATGTATATGCATGGCTGAGTCCCTTCGCTGGTCACCTGAAGCCACCACAGCATTGTTAATCAGCTACATCCCAATACAAAACAAGAAGTTTAAAGTTGGAAAAAAAATCAGGCCCGTGGATGTGCAGATCTATTGTAGGACTCTCTTTTTCTGTTCTATTGGCCGATTCCCCTTTCTTTCGTATAAATTGGAGGATAATTGCTTTACGATGTTGTGTTGGTTTCTGTCATAGAGTGGCATGAATTAACCAGAAGGATATCATCTTTCTTTTTGCCCATACCACTCTGTCTTAACTACTGTTGCTTTAGAATAAGCCTTCAAATCAGATAGTGACCTTGTTCTTTTGTGTGTCTTTTCTGGAAACACCCTAGCAGGAGATACCACTCACATCCCACTGGCCAGAACCACATCAACTCCCATTCCCACCTCAACCACTGGCCAGGGGACTGGGACCACTTGGGTGAGCTAGCCCACCAGAATTTCACTTGGAGAGGGGAATGAAGAGTAGACACCTGAACCCAAAAGTCAAAGGTGAAAGCCGAGCTTTCCAGGGAGAAGTGGGGGAAACTTCACGGTAAGAAGCCAACAGTTTCTGCCAAAATGCCCGAAGCAGTTCAGTGGAATTTTTAATCATGGGAGAGAAAGAGAGAGAACAAAAGAATAAAAGGGACAGACAGGAAACCTCAACTCATCCTGGATATTATTCCCAGCCACTGATGACAATGACAAAGAGGACATCATGGCCGTAAGTGACAACAAGGCTTAGCATACAGCACAGTGAGCAATGACCCCTTGCCAATGATCCGGGCCCCTTCCCCCCTGATGACAGCATCAGGGGCTCGGTGACACTTGAGATCCATCTGGGGGACGATGGTCGGGTCTGGGTGGTGGGGAGCAAGTCTTGGATCTCTTGGCTGTGGTTTAGCTCCTTTCATTGTTCAGTTTTGGAGGCATGGGGATGAGTAACAGTTCCTGTAACTCTTAAGCTGCTCAAATATTTCTTGGGACCATCTCAAACCATTCCTTAGGGCACATGTGACTTGGAGGCTGGTCCCACAGAGGGATGGATGCGGCAGTAAATCACTCAAGTGCCTGGCTGCCTGGAGCCCGCACACCGCTGTGATGAGTCTGGCTCCCCGGCTCCTCCTTCTTATCCTCAGTAGCTCCGTCTTCTTGACTTGTTTGTCAGTTCTTCAACTCCTCGCTAGTTCTGTCCTCCCGGGCCCTCACTCAATTCTTCAATTCCTTCTAGAAGAGAGAAGCAAGGCTTTGAGATAGTTCCTACCTCTCCAGCCCTGGGTGTGTGATCACACAGGGATGGGCAGACTTGTGTACGTGTTTGCTCCTCTCTCTCCTCTCATTTTCCCCAGGCAGTTTGGTGAGACATGGTAGGCTATGACTTTACGGCATTTCAAAGGTGCTGAGAGTCTGAAACATAAGTCTGAGTCCAGCCCACGGGCTGCCCACCAGGGTCCACTGTAACTCTAGAAGTTCTGCTTGTTGGGACTCCTGTACCAGTCATCTGCCCACGTTTCTGACGTAGCGTGGAGTGAAGCAGCTGATCACAGGTCTTAGAGAAAGGCGGGCATGGATGCCGAGTCCAGCCTGGACAGGTGACTTTGCCTCTCGGAGCCTTAGTTTCCCCATCTGTCACATGAAGGGTAAGTATTGACGTCCGTGGCAGTTAGAGGAGAGCTAAAGAGGCGTGATGCGGACTGTCTGGCACTCAATAAGGATGGGGCAGTTGCTCTCCATCGTTAGTATTTTACTCTTTCAGAGGAAAAGAGCAGTTTCCTTCAGGGAGAAGACTGGAGTGGGACAGGGTGAGAGGTGGGTGTCAGAATCACAGAGGCTTGGCACTTCCCTAGCAGTCCAGTGGTTAAGCCTTCACCTTCCAACGCTGGGCGTGTGGGTTCGATCCCTGGTCGGGGAGCTGAATTCCCACATGCCTCCTGGCCAAAAAAACCCCAAAGGTAAAACAGAAGCAATATTGTAACAAAAATAAAGACTTTAAAAATGGTCCACATTAAAAAGAAAAAAAACTTAAACAAGAATCAGGGAGGCAGAGACTAGGATGCGTTTAAGCAGTGGGATGTGAGGAAGGGTAAGGAAGGCCTATGGGTGGGAAGGGGCCACCTTTCTTGGACCAGCCAAGTGTCTAGAGCCACAGGTTTTGATCCAGCCCCTCAGCTGGTCTTGGATCCCAATGTGGACACAGGAGACAGGCCTGGATGCCTAAGCCAAGTCGGAGAGTGGTGGGAGGGGCCATAACAGTGCATGCCTCCTGCAAGTGGACGGGCCAGACCCACGATGCTCTCCATAGCAAACATGTGGTATGCTCGGAAACAAATAACCCCACTGAGACCGCTCTTTCTGGAAACAGGGGAAAAATGTGGATTATCTTGAGTTCAAAAATGTGGGCTCCCAGGCGGCCTATAAAGTCAAGGTAGTGGGATAGAAGCTGATTGATGAGTGTGGTTATGTTTTCTCTGGCCTTTCTGTGTTCACGCTCGGTGCTGTAAGGCCCCTTCACTTGGGTGACCATGGTTACATTCTTGGGGAGCACTGAACACCCGGAGGGGCTCAGTGGGGCCGTCCTGGATGCTGGGTGCCTGCCAAAGGCTCCTTTCCATGGTAAGGGGAAGGGCGAGAGAGAGGCTTTGCCGTGATGATTGCAGACAAGTTCCCTCGCCTCCTTCTATGTCTCCAAGGGACCCCGGAAGTGCTTCTAGAGGTGGGGGGCTGAAAGAACCACTGGAGGTCATCTTGTCAGCCCCCTTCCACCTGCAAGAATCCTACAGATGGGGAAATGAGCCAGAGAAGGCAGGGGCCTCGCTTGAGGTCACCAGGCTGTGTGGGGACTCAGATCCATGGTCCCATGGTTCTGGCAATCTGCTTGAGAAGCGTCTTGCTTTCTGTGGGTCCTGTCTGCTCTCAGCTCCTCTGGGGAGAAGGCTTATGGCTTCTTGGAATCTATAAGCTTGATGCTCTGAACTTGTGCTGCTGTGACCTTTCTGAAAGGCAGACTGGAGCAGGTTGCTTCCCAAAGGGCCATCTTCAGCAGCTCCAGGGCCTCTGCAGAGACCCCCACGTGTGCCCTTTGTAAGACACGTGAGGCCCTGCAAGAGCCGGCCTCTGTCCTCTCCTCCGCCATTCCTCTCCAGTCACACGGGCTAGCAGGGGGTCTCTCGCGTCCTCTGCCTTCGCACATGCTGTTCCTGCTCCTCGAATGCCCTTCCCTCTTGTTCTCGAAGGCTTCTCAGGCTATCCCCGTGGCCTCCTCTGACCCCTTAGACTCAGCCACTCCTTCCTGTGAGCTCCCAGAGCTCTCGATCACTCCCCTATTAGCACTTATCTCATTGACTCAGAATGATTTGTTTACATGTCTCTTCTCCCCAGGGTAGGAGGCGTGCCTTCCACATCTGTATGTCCTCCTTCCCCCAGCAGTGCCTAGCAGAGTGCCGGAAACCCAGCCTGGGCTCAGCCGGTGTACGTGGAGTGAATGGCCGAGGGACGTGTGTGTCCTCAAAGGTCCCCCTGCACGCGGCCTGGAACGTCACCGCCTGTGAGCTGTGCCTGGCTCCTGGCTCCTGTCCCCCTTTGCCTTCCACAGCTGGGGCCTCTCTTCTCCCTCCAACAGCTGGCCCAGCCCTGCCCAGACTCGGTGGGGGGGAGCCACAGCCTAGCCCAGGGAGATTTAAAGAGCCCGTGCTCGGAAGTGCAGGTGACTCAACCTCCTGTGAGCTTGACCGCGAGTTCTGTTGTCACCTGGCTCTAGACTCTTGGTTCCCACCACATCCATGAGACAGGCAGCTCCCCAGAGACCATTTTCCCCAGAACTTAGTCCTTCTTATGAAGGAGTCTAGAAGTAAGTCCTCCTGGCCTAGGCTTATTCTAGAACTGAGTCCTCCTGGCCTAGCCCCAGTCTAGAACTGAGTCCTCCTGGCCTAGCCCCAGTCTAGAACTGAGTCCTCCTGGCCTAGCCCTGGTCTAGAACTGAGTCTTCCTGGCCTAGCCCCGGTCTAGAACTGAGTCCTCCTGGCTTAGCCCCGGTCTAGAACTGAGTCCTCCTGGTCTAGCCCTAGTCTAGAATTGAGTTCTCTTGGTCTAGTCCTAGTCTATAACTGAGTCCTCCTGATCTGGTCCTAGTCTAGAACTGAATCCTCCTGGTCTAGCCCTAGTATTGAACTGAGTCCTCCTGGTCTGGTCCTAATCTCTAACTGAGTCCTCCTGATCTGGTCCTAGTCTAGAACTGAGTCCTCCTGGTCTAGCCCTAGTATTGAACTGAGTCCTCCTGGTATAGCCCTAGTATTGAACAGAATCCTCCTGGTCTAGTCCTAGTCTAGAACTGAGTCCCTGAGGATATGTGTCCCTTTCCTCCCCATGGCCAGGGCCCAGACACTGGGCCTCTCTGATATTCGCTGACCCATTTAGGTGGCAAACCTTCCCTGGGTGCCTAGCATGTGCAGGTACGGGGTCTGCTGCCGCAGAGCTCACAGTGGAGATGGGAGGACCAGTGATGACACTGGTGATGCTGGGTGGGCAGTGCTAGGACAAGAGGTCAGACAGGGGGCCCTGGAGTCACAGGGTAAGGTGCTGAAGTAACCTCAGAGGTGGGGTCTGAGCTGAGATGGAGGGGGCAAGGAGATGTTATGAGGAGAAGGTGCGGGGGTGCTTCTTTCTGGTTGAGGGCTCCGGAGGGGCAGGGTCTGGAGAAATCTACCACCACGCCTCACATACAGACCAGAACCTTCAGTTGTGTCCCTGGGACTGGCTGTGCCTGTCCTGGGAGCGTGATGTTCTCGAGGGAGGGACTGAAAAGTGAGAGGACTGTGGCTGCCTCCCATGGTGCTCCAAACCAGGCGAGCCCACGAGGCGGTTTCTTCTTTATTTTGTTGTTTAGTTGCTAAGTGGTGTTCGACTCTTTTCAACCCCATGGACTGTAGCCTGCCAGGCTCCTCTGTCCATGGGATTTCCCAGGCAAGAATACTGGAGTGGGTGGCTGTTTCCTTCTGCAGAGGATCTTTCTGACCCAGGGATTGAACCCAGGTCTCCTGCAATGGCAGGCAGATTCTCTGCCACTGAGCCACCTGGGAAGTCCCTCTTTTTTATTTATTCAGTCAATACTGAATGAGTCCCCACCATGAGCTAGGGACTGGGCTGGGAACTGGGGTTGGGGGCGGGAGTCTGATCTGGGGAACCAAGATGCATTCCTGCCCTCAAAGGTCTCATGGGCCAGTCAGGAGAGAGGCATAGAAGGAAGTCACGAGAACACAGCGCGGGGTTAGCGGTGCTGGGGTCCCAACTCTCTCCAGGTGGTGGGAGGGAGCCCCTTCTGGGAAAGGATGGCCATAGGGACCCAGATAGCACCACGAGCATCTCACCTGTGTCCCGGAACACTCACATGGGAGCCAGTGAGAGCGGTGGGCAGAGGGAAAGCCCCACCCCCGGAGTCATCAGGTGACCTACGGACAATGTCATCGCGCCTAGCAGAGGCAGCAGAGACCCGGGGTGGGGGGGGGCGGGGGGATGATCCTTCCAGTCGAGTCTCTGCTACTTGAGAGCTGAGTGATTTGGGGGCAAAGGACTGAGCTTCCGTTTACTCATCTGTAAAATGGGTTGTGTTATTGCCTCCCTCTAGGGTTGCAGCCAGCCTCTAAGGAAATAGTAACTATGTGATAAGGCTTAGCGACGTCATAGCTGCTCAACTTCTGTGCCTTGATTACATTAACCGTCCTAATAGACAATAACTGGGACGCACCCATCCCTGTGGAAAGAAAGGGACTTGCATTTTGTGTGTGTGTGTGTGTCTGTCTGTCGGGGGGTTTTTAGGGAGTTGGGTGCAGGGAGCCACAAAAGCTAGGGCCGTGGGCAGACCTCCAGGGCAGGGGACGCGCGGTCCCCGCCTTCTCCTGCCCCCGCAGCGGGGCGCGCGGTCGGCGGGAGGCGCAGGTGTCCAGCGGGTCCCGCGCGTCCCCATCCCTCGCCGCCTTGGCCCGGGCCCCAGCTCCCTTCTGCCGTCCGCCCCGCGTCCTCCTCTAACCTCGGGTCTGGACGGCCGAGCAGTGGGGCCGGGAAAGTTTGAGTCACGGTGGGGGGAGCGGAGGAGGCGGGCCCGTGACCCTGAACGGGGTGGGCTCTAGGACCCGCCTCGGGCTCCCAGCAGGGGGACCCCGCCGCAAACCCAGGTCCCGCGCGCACCGGCCGCGGCGCGACGGAGCGAGGGGCTGGCTGCAGCGCTCGTCGGGTGGCCGCTGGGTGCACCAGGGCAGTCGCGCTCCCCAGGACCCGCGCGCCTCCACCGCGGCAGCCGCAGCTCCGCGGCCGCGCTCAGCATGAGGCCCCGGGCGCCGCTCCTGCGGCTGCTGCTGGCGGTCTCCGCGGCCGCCGCGGCGATGGTCAACGAGCCCGGGACGGCGTTGTCCCCTACTACGGGGGGCGCCACCCTGGCCATCGTCTTCGACGTCACCGGCTCCATGTGGGACGACCTGATGCAGGTGTTGGACGGCGCCTCGCGCATTCTGGAGCGCAGCCTGAGTCGCGGCAGCCGGGTCATCGCCAACTACGCGCTGGTGCCCTTCCACGACCCAGGTAGCGCCCCCCGCGCCCCCGGCCTGGCGCCCTGGCGCCGTGCGCTCACCCGCCGGCTCTGCGCCCGGGGCGCACTGAATGCTCGCCGGCGGCACCGCGGCCCGGCACGGGCGCCTTCTCCACATGTCCACTCTGCTCGAGCCCCGGCACCTGGGCAGGCCTCGCAGCCTTCCCGTCCTCCCCGCCCCACAACCCCGAACCTGCTCTCCCCTTCTCCCGCGCCTCCCCGCCCGCGTCGTCGGGCGGGTGACAGAGAGGCAGGCGCACTGCCTTCAAAAGCCGCGCGGTCACCTCCCGGCTGCGCGACTTCAGCAAATGACTTGCCTCCCGGAGCATCACAGGGTGAGAACTGCTTCCCAGGCTCGCTGAGATGTTGAACTGGGGCCTCGGTGTCCAGGGCCTGGCACGTGCGCGCCTCCGCTGGGTTTGCGGGTTTGCCTTGTGTTAGACTTTGCTCCCATGGTGGGATTCAGGGGCTAAACTCTGCATATCGGCCCTCACCTGTTCTCCAGAGAAAAACAGCGGCCAGGCGGCCTCCACCCAGCTTGTTTTCACTGCCAGGCCCTTACCTAACCCTCTCTCCCCTGCAAGCAGCACCTCGCCCCCTACAGCCCCCCACCTTTCATCTCGGTGTTAAGGCCATGCCCTGGAAAGAGCTCCTGGGAGACCCCACTGTGAGGAGTTTCAAGGAAAACAGCTGTGGATCGGTGGGCTCAGACCCCCAACCTTGTGAATGGCAGGGCTGCTTGTTCTCAACATTTTTAGTGAAAAACTTCAGACTTACAGCAACATAGGGAGAAAAAAAAATACATGAACACCTGTCTGCCCACCACTCAGATCCCATGATTAATTTTACAGCGTTTTGTCATGTCTCTCCATTAGGCACCTCCCTGTTCAGAAGGCCAGCTTTCTAAAGCCAAAGACTAAACTAAAAATGGCAGAGTTTTTTGTAGAATTGTACTGCAAAGTGTTCTTGTTCAGAGGAAATGCACCCAAGGTGAGATGAGCTAGGAAGCCCTGTTAGAAGCCCTGTTTTCCTTGATTAATCACAACATCATTAGAGATTTTTGAAAAGCGGGGTAAGGCTGGGTGTGACATAATCCTTTACAGCCCCCAGGCTGAGTGTGGAGTCCCTCCGCTTCCAGGAGCTTTGGGCTCTGTAAGACTCTGCAGCTCACAGCCCAGAAGCCAGGAGTCTAGACAGATTTCTGGGAGAAGCAGAAGCTTGGCTCTCACCTGAGGTCAGGAAAGAGTGAAGTTAGGGGAATTGTGATATTGTGGGGTGTGGGGTGTGCGCTGTGTCCTGGAGGCTTCAGCTCAAACACAGCTCATCCTCTGTCCCCCTAACTTTCTCACTCCCTCCTGGGTCATTCTCGGGCTTCCAAAGATAATGCATTGAAAGCGCTTAGAAATCATCTAATCCACCCTTACTCTTACAATTGAAGAGACTGAGGCTCAGGACATGGATGGGACTTCCCCAAGGCCACCTGCCAGGCCGACATGATTTCTGACTGATGCAGTGAACATGAGTTTGAGCAGACTCAGGGAGCTAGTGAAGGACGGGGAAGCCTGGTGTGCTGCAGTTCCATGCGGTCACAAGGAATCGGACATGACTGAGCGACTGAACAATAACCCATATTTGTCTCTAAAATGCTCGGCTCCATTGGAGGGCTGGAGAGCAGCCTTTTGGAAGCAGATACAGTGTCCTGGGATCCATAGTGTCCTCACTGTCCCCTCTCTGGCCATCATCTTCCTGGAGCCCTCGTTCCACCCCCAAGCTCTCCTCTCCTCTCTGGATGCTGAGCGAATGTGTGACCCTCTAGCCTTCACTCCATCTTCTGCAAAACAAAAAAATCCCACCCCCCTTTTCCATCTCTGCTTCCCAGACCATGCTCCCTACTGACACCCCAGGTCCATTGGAGGGGGAACCTCAGTGTTTATTGAGCCCTTGCTGTGTGCACAGTCTTGTGAAGCTCTCAGTGTGAAGCAGGCAGGGTTTATGCCAAGGAGCTGGCAGCCTGCTGGCGACATGGGCAGAGGGTAGCAGGTGTCCCCCCTGACGGCTCCTGACTCTTGGTTAGTGTGGGAAGGGACTCAACAAGGCTCTCTGAGGAAGCAGCATTGGAGCAGGACCTGAGGAAGTTGAAGGGAAATTGATCAGCTTTTGACCACCTGCTGGTGGATGCTAGGTGCCAGGGATACAGAGGGACGGAGGTCTTCCTAAACACATGGAGCTCGCTGAGTAGTGGTTGACACGTTGGGGCATGTGTCTGTGGATGTGGAGCCTGGGTGCAGGAGGGGTGAGATGGGGCAGCCAGGAGAGGTGAGGTTGGTTCAGGCTGTTGTTAGTGAAAGGTAGGGTCTGGCTGCTTGCTGCTCAAAAGCCAGTAAACAGGCTGGGTTGGTGGAAAGGAAAGTTTGCTTTATTTCGGATGCCAGCAACTGGACGGGGGAGGGTGGACATCATTCAAAGGCCGACACCCCTCCTCCCCCAACCACCACCACTGACAGTCACTGGGGAGGAGCTTTTGTAGATGGAGGGAGGGGGCTAGATGCAGAAATAGCACAGTCAGCTCTGACAGTCATCTTGAAACTGATCATCGGTGGTCTGACCAGCATCATCTTGGTTGTTTTGGGTGAGGTTAACCTTCAGTTCCATCTGCAGTGATTTTGGAGCCCAAAAAAATAAAGTCTGACACTGTTTCCACTGTTTCCCCATCTATTTCCCATGAAGTGATGGGACCAGATGCCATGATCTTAGTTTTCTGAATGTTGAGCTTTAAGCCAACTTTTTCACTCTCCTCTTTCACTTTCATCCTAGACAGCATATTAAAAAGCAGAGACATTACTTTGCCAACAAAGGTCCGTCTAGTCAAGGCTATGGTTTTTCCAGTGGTCATGTATAGATGTGAGAGTTGGACTGTGAAGAAAGCTGAGCGCCGAAGAATTGAAGCTTTTGAACTGTGGTGTTGGAGAAGACTCTTAAGAGTCCCTTGCATTGCAAGGAGATCCAACCGGTCCATCCTAAAGGAGATCAGTCCTGGGTGTTCATTGGAAGGAATGACGCTGAAGCTGAAACTCCAATATTTTGGCCACCTTATGCAAAAAGTTGACTCATTGGAAAAGACCCTGATGCTGGGAGGGATTGGGGGCAGGAGGAGAACGGGATGACAGAGGATGAGACGGCTGGATGGCATCAGTGACTTGATGGACATGAGTTTGAGTAAACTCCGGGAGTTGGTGATGGACAGGGAGGCCTGGTGTGCTGTGATTCATGGGGTGGCAAAGAGTCGGACATGACTGAGCGACTGAATTGAACTGAACTGAACCTTTAGTTCCAGGGTCGGTCTGTTTGCATTTCTTTGAGGCACATTCTCAGAATTGGGGCAGCTTGGGTCATGGCTATAGTTTTGTCATCGTGTAGTTAATTTCTCCACCTGGTGGGGTTTCAGTATCTGCAAGACAGCTCACAGGATATGGCTCAGAATATTATCTATAGACCTTGAGAAGAAACCAAAGATCTTTGAATGTGCTTAATGAGCACATTATTATTATTTGGTCTCCTTTGACTGTTTCCCCTTATTTCTGCATATTCACACTTCTCTGATTATACTTATTCTTTGACTAAAGTTTTTCCACAGACAAAAGGCAGGCAGAGGACATGGGCAAGGACCCTAGTGTCCTGCTCCATTTCACTATGACCGCAGAACTGAGGACTCCTGGATGTCCTTCTATGGGCTTTGAGCAGACATTGAGTGTTTCTGAGCAAGGATTGGAGCTGTGGTTTAGGTTAGGCTGTGTCTTTTGACTCGGCCAGTAGAATTCCCTTTGGTGGAAGTAGGGCTGAGAGGTTGGGGTTTTAGCTGACAGTTCAGGGCTTCCGTGGTAGCTCAGAAGGTAAAGAATCTGCCTGCAATGCAGGAGACCTGGGTTTGATCCCTGGGTTGGGAAGATTCCCTTAGAGAAGGGAGTGGTTACTCACTCCAGTATTCTGGCCTGGAGGATTCCATGGACGGAGGAGCTTGACAGGCTACAGCCCACAGGGTTGCAAAGAGTCAGAAGTGACTGAGCGACTTTCACTCACTCACTCAGGTCCCCCAGGGCTGTGTACTAGGAGCATCTTCCTAAAGGAAACCCCTACATTAAACTCCAGAGACCACACTTTGCAAGTTTCAAGTGGTTCTGGGTGGCACATGCTTCAAGATAAACCAGAACTTGTGCTTTGGAAATGTTTTTTAATGGGAAAAAAAAAATGGTATGTTCCCAAATGGCAGAGTTAGAATTTTGCTAATGGTTTTATTTTGGCTGAAATTTAGGTTGTTTTCAGTTTTTCTCTATTAAAATGTCGCAAAAAGCACTCTGGTGTGTAAATCTTTGTCTGCATCTTTGATTGGTTTTTTCGTTGGATTAAAGTTTTGGAAGCAGAATTCCTAGGTCATTATATAAACACACTGAGTGGGGGGGCAACTCTTCAAATTGTTTTCCAAAATATCTTGGAAGTTAAACTTCTACCAGAAGCATCCGGGGGGACCGTTTCCGAGCAGCTGCCCTCAGCGCCAGTGTGCTGTGTACGTGCGCTCAGATCCATAGTCTTGCCTGACTCTTTGCAACCCCACGGACTGTAACCTGCCAGGCTCCTCTGTCCATGGGATTTCCCAGGCAAGAATATTGGAGTGGGCTGCCATTTCCTTCTCCAGGGGATCTTCCTGACCCAGGGATCAAACCCCTGTCTCCAGCACTGGCAAGCAGACTCTTTACTGCTGAGCCGCTGGGGAAGCCCGAACAGCTGATGAACTGGAAAGGGGCATTGTGTTTTTGCTTTTTTGTGTGTTCAGTCGCATCTGACTCTTTTTGGCCGCATGGCTCCTGTAGCCCGCCAGGCTCCTCTGTTCATTACATTTTCTAGGCAAGAACACTAGAGTGGGTTGCCATTTCCCACTCCAAGGGATCTTCCCAACCCAGGGATTGAACCCAAGTCTCTTGCATTTCCTACAATGGCAAGCAGATTCTTTACCACTAGTACCACCTGGGAAGCCCCCAGTCCTAGGGATTAGGATAATAATATTTCCCCCCCTAATTCAAAAGATGGAAAATGATCTCTACTGATTTTAATTGCTAGTGAGTTTCAGTAAGTCCTCAAGTGTTCACTAGATTTTTGTGTGTGTGTGAATTTCTTCTTTCATAAATTGTCAGTTCCTTTACTCATTTTTCCATGTGAGATTTTTAGTGGCTTTCTTATCAGTCAGTATGAGGACTTTATATTGATGATATTATTGTTTTTTGTTGTATGATTTTGTATGTTGTAGCGTTTTCCCTGATTGTTTGCCTTTTAATATTTGTGGTTCTTAATGTTCTGAAGTTTTAAATGTTTATGTAGCAAATCTAGTGACTTTTTCCCTTTGTAAATTTCTTCACTTTCGTTCTTAGAAAAATATGTTGTTTTCTTATCACAAAATCAGGTAAATGTTCTAGGTTTTTTCATTTGTTCTCTTTTTTTCTTTTTATATTCACTTTTAAAACCCGGGATTAAAAAAAAATCAGCATATGATATTAAAAATAACTTGATGTGATTCTTCTAGAACAGGATAATTAATGGTTAGGGTACATTTTATCAGATATTCCTTTCTTTTTCATTCATTTGGATCCTGTCTTTGTCCAAAATTACTTTATATCAATTAATTTATCTTTCCATTCTGTCCTATTGTATGACAGTTCTTGTGCCAGGGGCACACTGCATTCATTATTTGGGTTTATAATGGAGCAAATCCTTCCTCCTATTCTTAAAAAAAAATTACCCCCAGCCTTATTGAAATACAATTGACATGTAATATTGTGTTAGTTTAAAATGTCCAGTGTAAAATAAATAAATGAATAAAATGTCCAGTGTATTGATTTGATACATTTATATATTGCAAAATGATTACCACCACAGCATTGGCTAATGCTTCCATCTTGTCACATAATTACCATTTTTTTTTGTGGTGAGAACATTTGTGATCTACTTTCTTGGCAATATTCGAGTACATAATACGGTATTATTAGTGATAATTACTATGTTCTACATTCAATTCCCAGAACTTGTTCATCTCATAACTGGAAGTTTGTACCCTTTGACTAACATCTCCTTTCTCCCACTTCCTGACTCCTAGAAACCACCACTTTACTCTGTTTCTATGAATTTTGGTGGTTTTTTTTTTTTTTTAGATTCTATATATAAGTGAGATCATACAGTATTTGTCTCTCTCTGACTTATTTCACTCAGCATAATGCCCTCAAGGTCCATCCAAGTTGTCCCAAACAGCAGGATTTCTTTCTTTCTTATGGTCAAATAATTTTCCATTGTGTATGTATGCTGTATCATCTTTATCCATTCACAGCTGACCACTTTAATTTTTATCTTTTTTGCCCCAGTGTGCAGAAGGATCTTAGTTCTCTGGCCGGGGATGAAACCAGTGACCCCTGCAGTGGAAGTGCAGAGTCTTAACCAGTAGACCACCAGGGAAGTCCCAACAATTTAAAATTTTTAATGAACTTTTAATTTTAGAACAGTTTTAAATTTACAGAATTATTGCAGAGATAGTACAGCAGTTCCCACATACCCAACATCCAGTTGTCTCTATTATTACCATCTTCCATTATGATGGTGCATTTATCTCAACTGATGCTGGGAAAAATTGAAGGTGGGAGGAGAAGGGGATGACAGGATGAGATGGTTGAATGGCATCACTGATTCAATGGACATGAGTTTGAGTAACCTCCAGGAGTTGGTGATGGACAGGGAGGCCTGGCGTGCTGCAGTCCATGGGGTTGCAAAGAGTTGGACACGACTGAGTGACTGAACTGAACAACCCAATATTGAAATAGTATTATTAACTAAAGTCCATTCGTTATTTGGATTCCCTCAAATTTCCCCTAGAGTCTGTTTCAGGATCTCATCCAGGATCCTGTGTTACATGTACCTGCCATGTCCCTTAGGCTTCTTTGGGTTGTGATGGTTTTTCAACCTTTGTTTTTGATGACCTTGACAGTTTCAATGCGTATTGCTCAGATGTTTTGTCCCTCCATTGTAATTTGCCAAGTGTCTTTCTCCAGTTAGACTGGGTAATGGGAGGAAGATCACAGAGGAACCAGATATGATATGTTCTCATCATGTCATGTCAAGGGCACATGCTATCAGTGTGACTTATCACTATTGACGCTAACCTTGATCACCTGGCCAAGGTTGTCAGGCATCTTCATGGAAGCTTACTCTTTTCTTTCTCCCTTTCTGTTCTATCATCTTTGGAAGAAAGTCACTACATGCAGCCCACACTTAAGAAGTAGGGAGTTGTGATCCATCTCTGTGAATATGGAGTATTTACAAAAATTGTTTGGAAATCTTCTGCATGAGAGAGTTGACTCCTCTCCATTTATTTGTTTATGCAATCATTGGTATGTATCAGTATGGACACATTGTTTTATTCTTTGGGTTGTAATCCAGTACTGCTGGATTTATTTTGTTGCTCAAGTTTTTCCAACTTTAATCATTGGAAGCACTTTCATTTGGCCTCTGTGTACCTTTGACTTACACTTACTGTTGTGAGCTATTTTTTAAAGCACTTTCTTACTTTCTGGCTCTACAAGCTATTCCACTCATGTATTTCCTGCCCCAGTTCTAGAATTAGCAGTTTCTCCAAGGAAGCCTGGTTCTGCTTATTAAAAGATGGTATTCGATGCCAGCATTAGACACCAGCACCTGAGGGCTTCCCAGGTGGCGCAGTGATAAAGAATTCGCCTGCCAACGCAGGAGACACAGGAGATGTAGTTTTGATCCCTGGGTTGGGAACATTCCCTGGAGTCGAAAATGGTAATCCACTCCAGTGTTCTTGCCTGGTGAATTCCACGGACAGAGGAGCCTGGCAGGCTGCAGTCCATGGGGTCACAAAGAGCTGGACACGACTGAACTCACACCTCTCACTTCTGAGTGCAAGGTGTGCCTGTTGCTACTGGTTGTCACTGCTTCTGTATCTTTAGCTGACAGAGCAGGAGACAGATGTTGTATATGTGACTCGTGTGTGTACCTGTAACTATTTCTCTATTTACCGTTTGTATCTAGATTAAGCTGATCGAGTTCATTCTGCAGCCTCCAAGTCTCTTTCATTACCACGTGGATCCCTCTAACCTCCTAGTCTTGCTTATCTATAGCCTCCCACACCGACAATGACTAACCTGACTCTCTTCATCCTCCACCCACTATCGCTGACATAATTGTTCAGTGGCTGACATAATTTATGGTGGTTTTAGCCTTGCTAACTTGCACCCCATTGAAAACAACTTTATTAACAAGAGTACCATTCTTTAGCCTTTAGTCTTGTAGATGCAACTCATTTCCAGAGTTACTTGGCCCGGGACCTCCTTCATGTTCCTTTTTATTCTTCTTCATTTTCAAAATATTCTTGAACATGATTCTTTTCAGATGAAAAGTAGAAAAACTTAGTCAACTTGCCCCCAAAATTTCCTGCTGTGATTTTTCTCAGAATTGTGTTAAATTTTGATTTGGGGAAGAAAAATCATTAAAAAAATTTAATTTTTTCCATGTAGGAGTGCTGTGTGTGTGCTGCGTTAGGTTGCTCAGTCGAGTCTGACTCTTTGTGACCTCATGGACTGCAACCCACCAGGTTCCTCTGTCCATGGGATTTCCGAGGCAAGAATGCTGGAGTGGGTGGCTAATTCCTTCTCCAGGGGATCTTCCCCACCCAGGGATTAAGCCTGAGACTCTTGTCTCCTGCACTGACAGATGGATTCTTTACCTCTGCTCCACCTTGTTGAAGATCTCTTCCTTTTTTTTTTTTTTTAACATATTTATTTCCTTTATTGAAAACTTGTAGTCTTTTTCCGTTATAGGTTCCACCCATTTCTTTTTAAGATCTGTGAATATTCGGGGTTTTGTATGACTATTTTGACAAGGACTTTTTTTCATTACATTTTTTGCAAATGAGTATTGCTAGTATGTTGGAAAGCAATTTATTTTCATATATTTATTTCGTTTCCAACTTTCTTACTAAAGGGTTTTTTAAAAGACTAGTTCTAATTTTTTTTGAGGGAGTAATGTCTTGAGTTGTCTAGGTTGACAACCACAGCCTGTCCAAATTATAATATTGTTTCCTTTTTTCCAATCAAACTTTTCACTCATTTGGAATGTTTTGTAGTATTTAGCAGCTAGAGCTTTCAGAATAGTGTTAAGTAATAGTGATGGCTGAAGTGGGTCTTGTTTTTACTGTATTGTCTTTCTTGTTAGTTCTTGATTTGAAGTTTTCTTTATCAGATGGAGGAAGATACTCTCATTATTAATTTACCAAGGGTAGAAAAAACACCCCCCAAACAAATAAACCCCAATGGTGCAGTGGGTAAAGAATCTGTCTGCAGTGCACAAGACATAGGACATGTGGGTTTGATCCCTGGGTTGGGAAGATGCCCTGGAGGAGGAAATGGCAACCACTCTGGTATTCTTACCTGAAAAATTCCATGGACAGAGGAGCCTGGTGGGCTACAATTCAAAGGGTCGCAAAGAGTCAGATACAGCTGAGCACTGAGTTGCAATCAGACAAACAAACAAACAAAAAAAGCCAAATGAGGGTGGGTGCTCAGTATTAGCCAGTGACTTTCTGGCTTTGCTGAGATGTTTGTGAGATCTTTCGCCTGTTGACCTCTTGTTGTGATTCTTTCCTTCTTAACCATTTCCACATTCCGTGCTTAATAATTCACCATGACCGAGCAAGGATTATTCTTTGGTATACAGCTGGATTCTATTTGCCAGTGTCTTGTTTGGGACTTCTCCACTCATTTCAATATGTGTGATCAGTAAGTGATATTCTTTCTTTGTGCTCTTTGTCAAATTTTGGCATCAAGGCTTAGCTCTTTCAGTGAATAACTGAAATTATTGTTTCCTCAAAAAATTACAAATTTAACACATGCTTGTTAAATATTCTATTAACACTACTCTCAAGAAACGCAAACGCTTTTAATAATTTCGTGCTTCCAGACTCTGTGTGTGGTTCACTTGCATACATATGTACACTTCATTTTTTTATTACATAAAAATAGGATGATATTATGCATACTGTTTTGCAGCCTGCTTTTCTGCCCCACATAATATATCATGGGTATCTCTTCATGTTAGGAAATATCAAGCCACCCCATTGTTTTCATGACTACAGAAGGTGTTACAGGAAGGACCTTAATTTTTTTAATTAATAATTAATTATTTTAAAGTTGGGGTATAGTTGCTTTACATGCTGAGTTAGTTTCCGCTGTACAATGAAGTGAATAAGCTATATACATGCATATATCCTCTCCCTCTTAGACCTCCCTCCCACACCCACTCCCCCATCTCACCCCTCCAGGTCAGCACAGGGCACCAAGCTGAGCCCCTCGCTCTGAGGTCTAAGGAGGTCCCCACTAGCTGTCTGTTTTATACATGGTGGTGCACATACATCAGTACTAGTCTCCCAGTTCATCCCAGCCCTCCTCCCCCACCGTGTCCACGTGGAGAGATCTTCGCTTATCTTCTCTTGACTTATCCAGCCATTCTCATATTGTGGAAAATAGGTTGCTTTGAATTTCTTTACAACACACACACACATTTGCAAAAGCATTGCTATTGGATAGGTTCTCAGACTGCAATTGCCATTGTTAAAGCATGTGAGCATTTTTAACTTTCATAGAGATCAGCAAACTGTCCTCCAAAAGTGCTGTACCATCTTGCCCTCTTACCTAGAGTGTGATACTGCTTTTCCCAACCTTGTTGGCATCCAGGGATATTACTCTTCCTGTTTTTGCTAATCCAATAGGTGAGAAGTGTTGACCTGGTTTAATTTGCGTGTGTCTGATTGAGGGTGAGTTTGAGCATCTTCTCGGGGTCCCCAGGTGTTCTGCCAGCCTTCCACAGGGACGAGGTGGTTTTAGCTGGTCAGCAGCCAGGATTCTTGTCGTTGTTTTGTCACTCAGTCATGTCTGACTCTTTTGCAACCCCATGGACTATAGCCCACCAGACTCCTCTCTCTCCATGGGATTTCCCAGGCAAGAATACTGAAGTGGGTTGCCAATTCTTTCTCCAGGGGATCTTTCCCGACCCAGGGATTGAACCTGTGTCTCCTGCATTGGCAGGTGGATTCTTTGGCGCTGAGCCACCAGGGCAGGAGCCAGGATGCAGGCAGGCAAAGTGAATGTGTTCAGCAGGCAGAATCGCCCATGAGGTGGGGTGACTTGGATTCTTGCTGCATGCTCTAATATGTTTGTGTATATGTGTGTGTGTATGTGTACCTGTATATACTGTCACCCTGGAGTGACAGTGCATTAACAAACTTCTCATCATGAAATAGATAAATCAGTCTTTGCTCTGAGCAGAAAATCTAGCCCTTTGACCTGCCCCCCCGTGCGTCTCTCCTCGGACAGGCTTGTCCCTGTCACCGAGGGCACCTGATCAGAGTGCAGCGTCCCTGCCGGGGCTTTCCAGCATGACAGTGCAAGGCAGGGGTGTGGGGAGAGGAGCGGGCTGGGCATGCCTCTGAGAGAAGCAGGAGGATGAGGATGCGGTGAGTCTGAGGGTGGGGAGGCTGCCTGCCCGGCAGGCCTGGGGTGGCTGAGTGCGTTCAGTCCACCCAGTCCCCAGGGATCCCTGGCAGACTCACTATTCACTCGCTCCATATGCAATTCCCAGGGGATTGCCTGGGGAGGATGTGCCTGGCAGGATGCCAGCTTGTGCTGTGGCACCTTCAGTGGGTCCCTCCAGGCCCCCAGAGAAGGGCCCAAGTCCATTAACTCTCTGTCCCTGTAACAGAGAGTCCTGGGCTGCTCTGAGAGGTGGGGAGACAGGAGTGACCCTTGAGTTGAGATGGGGAAGGGCTGGGTGTGGGGGCGACGGTGGTGGTTTAGTTGCTAAGTCGTGTCTGGCTCTTTGTGACCCCAAGGACTATCGCCCGCCAGGCTCCTCTGTCCACGGGATTTCCTAGGCAAGAATACTGAAGTGGATTGTCATTCCCTTCTCCAGGGGATCTTCCCGACCCAGAGGTCAAACCTGGGTCTCCTGCATTGCAGGCAGATTCTTTACCATCTGAGCCACCAGGGAAGTCCTGGGTGTAGGTGGCAGGGGGCGTCCATATAGGACCGAGGGCAGCACAGTGGGCAGAAGGAACAGCACAAACGATGACTGTGCGGCTGGCAGGAGTATAGATCTGAACATCTCCCATCTCCCCGAAGATGGGGGGACTGGCAGATGTGGATGCTCAAGGCAGAGCCTGAATCCGTCGTGTGATCAGGGCCCCAGGAGACTCTCAGGGGACACGGATTCTAGACTCCTGGATGCCAAGGAGGACGCCGAGGAAGGTTCTGAGGTTCTGGGACTATTTGTGCTCTTTGGACAGAACCACAGTTGCTTCCTGCCCCGCCTCATCTGCCTTCAGTGGTGTCTTCAAGGGAGTCCGTTTAGCCATTCAGTTCCTGGGCTCAGGAACTGTTGTAATCCTGGCAGGCCAGACTTCCTTTTCTCCAGCCCCTGCCTTTTAAACATGGAAGGACTGAGACCCGGAGAAGGGACACAATTTGCCCACCGTGGTGGCAGATGGTGGGACCCTGCGTGGGGCTCCTGCAGTTGAAGGAGGGGCCATGTGCACATCCGGAGTGACCCCAGGATCTAAGCGCTGCTTTCAAGCAGGTGGGAAGCATCTCTGCAGCTTCCTCATTGTAAGACCTTGGGCAGTTTGCTTTACCTTCCAAAGCCCTCGAGTTCTCACCTATAAAACAGATAATAAATAGGAGGCTATAGGCTGAAATATGATTTTTTTTTTCCGATGCAAATGTATATTAAGTGCCTAAAACAGAATCGGGTGCTTAATAAATATCAAAACAATGGTAGCTGTCCTTGTCATCATCATCACCATCATTCTGGGATTCAGTATAGTCAATTATGTGGCTTTGGAGCCAATTATGTGGCTTGGGACATTATTCTAGATGAAACTCTAGACATTATTCTAGACTCAGGGAAGAGTCCTGGACTTGAGGTCTTTCTGAGATTGGACCTCTGGTGCCTGACTGTGGCCTTGACCACTGGGACGCACAGAGTGGGTGAGGGGCTGGACTATCCATCACCCACGTGAAGAGCTGGGTAATTCTTCTCGTGCGTGATTCTCATGTCCCAGAGGCGCCACACCCTCCTCTTGTCGAGTGGAAAAAACTTCCCTATGGAGAGACAGTTTTGGGCCAGGCTTCTGGGGCTTGCATGTTCCAGGACAGCACAAGGAGAGCCAAGGTCATGGGTTTAATCATCCCTATGGCCAGCGAGCCCTGCGCGGAAAGACTGCACGCCACATCTGCCCAATTGTTTGGCAAGTGCCCACCTTCAGTCACGAACCTCCCTCCCCTTCCAGTAACAGGACTTTGGGGCTGGGGAACAAGTGTCAAGGGTCTGCAGCTTCATGCGTGGTTGAGAGCTTGGATCTGGGATTGGATGGACCCAGGTTTGAATCCCATCTCTGCAACTTCCTCATTGTAAGATCTTGGGAAGTTTGCTTTCCCTTCCTAGCCCTCAAGTTCTCATCTATAAAACAGAGATAATAAATAGGAGGCTATAGGTTGCTAATTTTTTTACCCTGAACAAATATTAAGTGCCTAGAACAGAATCAGGTGCTTAATAAATATCAGAACAATGGTAGCTGTCCTTATCATCATCGTCACCATCATTCTGGGAGACAGTATAGCCAGTTAGGTGGCTTTGGAGCCAATTATGTGGATTGGGACATCATTCTAGCTGGAACATGGTCCTCACAGAATTCTTGTCCTTCCTAGAACCTCAAAATGTGACCTTTTTTGGAAACAGGGTAATTGAAGATGTAATTAGTCAAGATGAAGTCATGCAGAAATAGAGTGAGCCCTTAATTCAGTGTGACTGGTGTCCTTATAAGGAGAGAAGAGGCACAGGGAGGCGGCCCTGCAGCGATGGAGGCAGAACTGGAGTGATGCTGTGTCTACAAGTCAGGGAGCACCAAGGATTGCTGGTACCAGGAGAGGTGAAGAGGAAGACGGCATGGGGCAGATTCTCCTCGAGAGCCTTCAGAGAAAGCATGGGCTGCTGACACCTTGTTGTTGGACTTCTAGTCTCCAGGAATGTGGGAGGATACACTTCTGTTGTTTAAAGTCACCAAGTTTGTGATATTTTATTATATTAATAGTGATACCAGGAAACTAGTGGGGCTTCCCTGGGGTCTCAGATGGTAAAGAATATGCCTGCAATGCAGGAGACCTGGGTTCGATCCCTGGATTGGGAAGATCCCCTGGAGAAGGGAATGGCAACCCACTCCAGTATTCTTGCCTGGAGAATTCCATGGATGGAGGAACCTGGTGGGCTACAGTCCACAGGGTTGCAAAGAGTCGGACACGATTGAGCAGCTAACACTTTCACTTTCAGGAAACTAGTACAGATATTAACTACCACTTACGAGTTGTATGACCTTCACCAAGGTCTTGGCATCCTCAATTCTAACAGGGAACTGTTAATAGGACTGAGCTAAACTCTGTGAAATACTAAGTGCTCAATGCATTGAAACTGCTGCTAGGGTCATCACTCACTTCTACCTCCACGACCACCACCACCACCACCAACATCATCATCAGTGTCATCAGCATCGGCGTTATCAACGTCATCACCACCGTCATCAACATCATCGCCACCATCATCAGCATCATCACCAGCAGCAGCAGCAGCGCCACCACCATCATCCACATCAAGTCATGCTAGGAAGGGCTTTTTATCCAGAGCCACCCCTGCCTGGACCCTGTGAGGGAAGGAGATGGACAGGGGCTTAGGCAAGGCCTCTCAGAGGGCAAACTCACATGGAGACATGCCAGGTGTCCCGCCCTGTCCTGGTACCTCACTCTGTCCTGCTGAATGGCAGGTCTTGAAATGACCACCCTGCCAAAAGCACCCTGTCCTGGAAGCTTAGGGATGGTGAGTGATGATATTGCGGCAAGTGTCAGGAATGAAAAATAAAGCCGTGGACCAGCATCAAGGAAAGACAAGGAGGCATCCATCTCTGTCTCACTGCCTGGAACTGTAGATGGATGGGTGGGCGGGAGGACAATCGGAGAGCAAGGAGGACAGGTGGAAAGACCTTTGTGTCCCCATCCCTGTCTGGGCATCTTGATACCTGGTCCATTCCTGGAATGATGGGACTGGTCAGTAACAGTCAGCGCCCAGAGGTGTTTTGGGGATTATCTCTTCAGTACAAGGAAGAAATTAGACCAGTTTTGTGCATCAGTGTGTCTATGTATGCAAGTGTGCTCTCCCCTGAAAGCCTTCTTTGTTCAGAACTTCGGGCCAAGCTTTTAAAATGCCCTGTCCCCTACCTCAAGAGGAATGATACACACTTTTGTCCATCTGGCCAGCTCTCCCTTAATATGGCCAACTCCCAGGCATGCCCTGAATAACCACCTTTGGTTTCCTGCCTCGTTTTGGATCTGTTTCTCTGAGTGGTGGGCAGCGAGTGGCATGCTGTGATGGAGGGCCTCCCCACATCCTCCCCAGGGTCAGCCAGGCTTCACATCCAGCAAGTAATTGCTGAGTGTTGACTATATGCCTGGCGTCGTGCTGGGCATAGGATAGAAAGATAAATGAAACTTCGGTCCTGACTTGAGGCTACTTAAACAGTATACTCTAACAGGATTTGTTATGAGTAAATAAAGATTATTCATTTACTCATTTGGACAGTATTTCTTAAGCACTTACCATGTGCCAGACACTGAGGTTGGCACGAGGTCTATGATGATGAACAAGAGAAGGGATCACTGTGGGCATGATGTAGTCGGTCAGTTCTTGTGCCGGATCTTCCCACCTGACCTGGAAGGACTCCTTTCCCCTCTCTGGCCTCAGTTTCGCCGTCTTTTTAAAGCTGGGGTCTTCGGATCTCTTCATGCTCAACGTTGTTATGTTTGGCACGTAGGTTGATAGTCAAATCATTTTTCCCCAAGCCCATTCCTTTTGTTAAAATCTGTTTTATTGACGTACGGTTGCTTTACGATGTTAAGTTCTGCTACACAGCAAATTGATTCAGTTATACATGTTGTATATTCTTTTCCATTATGGTTTATCACAGGATGTTGAATATAATTCCCTGTGCCATACAGTAGGACCTGTTGCTTATCCATCCTATGTATAATGGTTTGCATTTGCTAATCCCAAACTTCCAATCCATCCCTCTGTCCTGCAGCCCCTCCCCCTCCCACAAGTCCATTCTCTATATCTGTGAGTCTTGTTTCCATCTCGTAGATGAGTTTATTTGTGTCGTATTGTAGATTCTACATATAAGTGATATGTGATATTTGTCTTTCTCTTTCTGACTTATTTCACTCAGTCTGATAATCTCTGTGTCCGTCCATGTAGCTGCAGACGGCATGATTTCATTCTTCTTTATGGCTGAGTAGTATTCCACTGTATACATATATACCACATTTTTAAAATCCACTCCTCTGTCGGTGGACATTTAGGTTGTTCCTGTATCTTGGCTGTTGTAAATAGTCCTGCTGTGAACATAGGGGTCCAAGCCCATTCTTGAAGGAGACAGGATGGTAGTGGTTGAGATAGGCCAGATAATGCCCCCCAGATACCCACAGAACTTGTAAATCTATTACTTGTCATGGCAAAAAGGACCTTGTAGAGGTGGCCAAGTTTGGAATCCCGAGATGGAGAGATGACCCTGGGTTGTGTGGCTGGGCCCGTTGTAATCACAAGGGTCCTTCTAAGAGGGAGGCAGGAGAATCGGAATAAGTGAAGGAGATGTGATGATGGAGCAGAAGGAGAGGAAGCTATTTTAAGACGCGACATTACTGGCTTTGAAGATGGAGGGCAAAGACCATGAGCCAGGGAATGCAGGAAGCTTCCAAAAGCTGGAGAAGGCAAGGAAACAGATTCTCCCCTCGGGGCGCAGGAAGGAACACAGCCCTGCCAGCACCTTGCTGTTAGGACTCCCGACCTCCAGAAATGAACGCGTGGTGTTTCAAGACACTGAGTTTGTAGTCATTTGTTACAGCAATAACAGAAAACTAACACAGAGTCCGTCAAGTCCTTTCCAGGGATCACCAGCCCAGGGGGTCCTCCAGGGCTCCTGAAATTTCCTGTGTCTTGTGTTTGCCATACGATCCCTGGCTGAGACACCCAGAGGTTACATGAGGTGGTTTCTGTTGGGGAACGTTGCTGAGGGGTGTGGGGGAGTTGGGATTGGGCAAATCCCCAAAGAATCTTCTTTCTTCTCAGTACAGAATATCTTAGAACAGCTTTGATGATGGAAAGTCAGACTTTAGACTGTAGGTCTGGCATTCTCCCCATCTTCCACTACAGGGCTGCCCATTTTGGTTTTCTCCACCCAGCAAAGTTGTTTAAAAAAAAAAACCTGAAAAAAAAGAAAAATGAGGGGAAATCCCAGAGGAAGCTGGTGACCTACATTTTAACTTGACAAGTAGAACCATGGAGAGGATCAACTCCCTTTGACTACTGTTATCCTTCCAAGAAACTTCAATACTTTGGCCACCTGGTGTGAGGGACTGACTCACTGGAAAAGACCCCGATGCTGGGAAAGATTGAAGGCAGGAGGAGAAGGGGACGACAGAGGATAAGATGGTTGAATGGCATCACTGACTCTGTGGACATGAGTTTGAGCGTGCTCCGGAGTTGGTGATGGACAGGGAAGCCTGGTGTGCTACAGTCCACGGGGCTGCAAAGAATCAGACACGCCTGAGCAGCTGAACTGAACTGATCCTTCCATGGAAGAAAGAACGACCCTTAGCTCCCCAAGAAGGAAACAGATGGACTGCAGCAGAAAGGGCTGTCCTTCCAACAGGAGCACATTTATGATAGCCATCTTTCTCACCTTGCTGTGAATGGGAAGGAATGTGATCAGCCTAACATGGGTCCAGCCTTGGGAACTGTCAGGTAGCCTGAGAGAGTGCCTCTGGTAGATTGTGATGGAGGGGGCAGGGCCTCCCAGATTCAGAACCGGGCACTAGGACTTCCCTGGCAGTCCAATGGTTAAGATGCGGTGCTCCCAATGCAGGGACCCAGGTTTGATCCCTGCTCAGGAAACTACAGCCATGTAGCAACTGAAATCCTGTCCTGCAACCCAGACCTGGTACAGCCAAATAAAATAAGACTATCACGTTTTGAAAAAAGAACTGGGCACTGCAGAGGCTTCTCTTGGTTTCCAGGCAAGGAGCAGTTGCCGATGATTCCTGAACGGGGGTGATATGAGCAACACTGGCCATGAAGGCAGCTCCTCTGGCGTTGACAGTGGATGGATCAGAAGCAGGAATGTCTGGGGATGAGGAGGACAGTGATGGGGTTACTGAATTTGCATCCAGAGTCTTTACAAATGCCCTTCCCTTTGGCCCAGCAAGTCTGCTTATGGGAGTATATCCCAAGGAAATGATGGAACTAGTGCTTAAATGTGATGAAGATAAAGATGTTCTTAATAATGTTGTTCATTATGAAAATTGGAAACATAACAACATGGGCAAGTCTTATCCAAAGGAAATAGTTTGTAGCCATTAAAAATGATTTTGAACAGAGTATTTGACCTTCTGGAGAGATGCTTACAATATGTTGTTCACTGAAAGGAATCAAGTTAAAAAGAGTATGTTATTTATATATGAACAGAACTTCTGCTACAAGTAGTACTCATTTGTAGAAGATTTACAAATATGATGAACATTTTGAAAGTTATGTGTAAAAATAAGAGTAATGATTTCTGGTTAAGTGGAATTCCCTGCTTTTTCTGCATGTCAGGAATTTCTATGTACAGTTCCTTAGGAAGTAGTTGTCAAGAGCTTAGATTCTGGAGTTGTACAGGCCTAAGCTAATAGTCAATCCTGAAGGAAATCAACTCTGAATATTCACTGGAAGGACTGATGCTGAAGCTAAAGCTCCAATACTTTGGCCACCTCATGGGAAGAGTCAACTCGTTGGAAAAGACCTTGATGCTGGAAAAGATTGAAGGCTAAAGGATAAGGGGGAAACAGAGGATGAGATGGTTAGACAGCCTCACTGACTCAGTGAACATGAATTTGGGTAAACTTTAAGAGATAGTGAAGGACAGGGAAGCCTGGTGTGCTGCAGTCCATGGCATCGCAAAGAGTCGGACATGACTTAGTGATTGAACAACAACGACAAAACTAATATTCTAGCTCTGATGCTTACTGGTTGTGTGTCTTTGGGCAAGTTACTTAGCTTCTCTGGGCTTTCATTTCTCCTCTGTAAGATGTGGGTAAGAGTTGGCTTTGCCAGGTGTGAGGGAGGATTTAGTGAGCTAATAATATACAGGCAACATCTCAGCACATGTGCTGATACATAATAAGTGCTTAAGAAATATCAGTATCGTTAACGTCATGTATTTTAGATGAATATATGAAAGTTAAACTGTTAGTTTCCCAGTTGTTTCCAGCTCTTTATGACCCCATGGAATGTAGCCCACTAAGCTCCTCTGTCCATGGGATTCTCCAGGCAAGAATACTGGAGTGGATGGCCATTGCCTTCTCCAGGAGATCTTCCCAACCCAGGGATTGTAGCTGGATCTCCTGCATTGCAGGCAGATTCGTTACCATCTGAGCCACCAGGGAGATCCCTGGATAAGCAACAAGGTCCTACTGTGTAGCATAGGTGGCTATATTTAATATCCTATGATAAACCCCGGGTTGGGAAGATCCCCTGGAAGAGGGCATGGCAACCACTTCAGTGTGCTTGCCTGGAGAATCCCCATGGACAGAGGAGCCTGGCGGGCTGTAGTCGATGGGGTTGCAAAGAGTCAGACACGGCTGAGTGACTAAGCGCATGAAGTACGTGATAAACCATAATGGAAAAGAACATGAAAAAGAGCACATATGTATAACTGAATCACTTTGCTGCTCAGCAGAAATTAACACAACATTGTAAATCAACCATACATCAATAAAATTTAAAAAAAAGAAAAGAGGGGGAAGATCAAAGAATCGCGTGTTCAGCTCATCAGGGCCATCTCCCAGTTGCTGAGGTTTTGGTTCTGAGCCAAGCATGGTGCTTCCCTGCCTGGCTTCACTGGATTCTCACAATGATCGTTCTCGGCGAGGAGATAACGCCTCGTTTTACAGATGGGGAAACTGAGGTTTGGAGCCGTGTAGTAAGCTCTGAGAAGGCCTATGGCAGGAGAAGGGTGGAGCCAAAATTCCAATCAGATCTGTCTGAGGTCAAGTGAAAGTTACTCAGTCATGTCTGACTCTTTGCGACGCCATGGGCTATACAGTCCATGGAATTCTCCAGGCCCAGAACACTGGAGTGGGTAGTCTTTCCCTTCTCCAGGGAAATCTTTCCAACCCAGGGATCGAACCCAGGTCTCCCAAATTGCAGGCAAATTCTTTACCAGCTGAGCAACAAGGGAAGCCTAAGAATACTGGAGTGGGTAGCTTATACCTTCTCCAGGGGATCTTCCCAACCCAGGAATTGAACCGGGGTCTCCTGCATTGCAGGCGATTCTTTACCAACTGAACTAGCAGGGAAGCCTGTCTGAGGTCAAAGGCCAAAGGTTTTGGCTGAATTAGTCACTGCAGAGTTCAGAAGGAGGGAGGCGGTGGAGACACTTGGTAAAGGCCAGAGCAGGTGCAGGAGGCGGCGTTGGACATGGTGAGTAAATATATAGCAGAGAGGCAGGGGCCACTGGGTAGAAGTGTGGTATAAATATATATAAATATTCAGCCAAATAAAAAATATAGATATATTTACTCAACCATAAAAAGAATGAAGTCATGTCATTTGTAGCAACATGGATAAACCTAAGAGATAACCATACTAAGTGAAGAAAGTCAGACAAATACCATGTGAAATCACTTATATGTGGAATCTCAAATACAACACAAATGAACATATATCTATGAAACAGAAACAGACTCCCAGATACAGAGCCCAGACTTGTGGTTGCAGAAGAAAAGCTGGTGTCCAGACTCTTCCTTGATAATTGTGGATGAATGCTGGATGATTCCATGTGCTTAATTTTCTAAGAACTAAGGTTGGTGGACGAGTTGCCAAGTACAGGAATATTTTTTAGAGAGTGATTGGAATTTAGAATTCTTGAACTAAAAATAGCCCGTGACTAGAATTAACCAAGAACTCAGATGACCTATTTCCTAAAGAAATGGGATGTCCACATCACCTTGCAAAACCCCCACTGTGCACATGTCCACATGGTGAGTTGGAATTCTGTCTCAGTTCTCTGTGCACTGGTCGTCTTGTCTTTAGTTAGCTGTGGCCTTCAGTGACTTCTCTTTAATAAAAGACTTTTTTATTAGGGAAAATGTCCAGTATATACAAAGTAAGCAGAATAGTGTAATGGATCCCTGTATCTCATGTGGCTCAGCGGTAAAGAACCCGCCTTCAGTGCAGGAGACAGAGGAGACATGGGTTCGATCTCTGGGTTGGGAAGATCCCCTGGAAAGGGAAATGGCAACCCATTCTAGTGTTCTTGCCTGGATAATTCCATGGACAGAGGAGCCTGGAGGGCTACAGTCCATGGCTTCAGGAAGAGTCTGACACAAGGGAACATGCACACATGGATATATCCGCATCCCCCAGCATCACCAAATACCCTGCAAAACCTGTCATTCTTGTTTCCTCTACACCTCCTTCCCTACTCCACTCTACCACTCAATGATGATCATTTTTTTATGGTTCTTTTTTTTATGAGGTAAAATTTACAAACATTGAAATACTGAAAATCTTTGCTTTACACTTTTGACAACTGGATACACCCAGGGAACCCACATTCCCATCACAATATGGAACACTCCTGCCTTCCCAGGTAGTTCTTTTGATCTCCCTCTTCCCTAGACAACCCCTGATCTGATTTATTTCAGCTTTGATTAATTCTGCCAGTTCCAGAGCTTTCTGTAAATGGAAACATATAGTAGACACTCTTCTTTGACTGTCTTCTTTTGTGCAGGACTGTATCTGTGAGATTCATCCATCTGGTTGCCTGTAATGGTAACTTGTTCTGTTTTCTGGCTGAGTGGTATTTGATTACATGAATGTACCGCACTTTGTTTATTCATTCACCAGTTGACGGACAGCTGGCTTGTCTCCAGTGCTGGGCTATTGTGAATACAGCTGCTATGAATATTTGAGTACAATTCTTTAAAAAAAATTTTTTTAAATCAGAGTATAGTTGTTTTAAAATATTGTGTTAGTTTCTGCCTGTGTGAATGCTAAGTCACTTCAGTTGTGTCCGACTCTTTGTGACCCTATGTACCGTAGCCCACCAGGCTCCTCTGTCCATGTGGTTCTCCTGGCAAGAATACTGGAGTGCGTTGCCATTTCCTTCTTCCAGGGATTTTCCCAACCCAGGGACGGAACCCAAGTCTCCCCTGTCTCCAGCATTACAGGAAGATTCTTTACTGCTGATCCACCAGGGAATCTGTCTCTGCAAATGGCACAATTTCATTTCTTTTTATGGCTAATATTCCATTATATATATGTACCATATCTTCTCTATCCATTCCTCTGTTGATGGATGTTTAGCTTGTTTCCATGTCCTGGCTACTGTAAATAGTGTTGCAGTAAACACTGGGGTGCATGTATCTTTTGGAATTAAAGTTTTTTCCAGGGGTTTGCCCACGAGTGGGATTGCTGGGTCGTATGTTAGTTCTACTTTTAGTTTTTTAGGAGCCTCCAGACTGTTCTCCATAGTGGCTGTATCACTTTGCACTCCCACCAACAGTGTAGAAGGGTTCCCTTTTCTTCACACCCCCTCCAGCATTTGTTGTCTGTAGATTTTTTGTTGATGGCCAGTCTGACCAATGTGAGGTGATACCTCATTGTCATTTTGACTTGCATTTCTCTAATAATTAGTGATGTTGAGCATCTTTTCCTGTTGAGCCTCTTAGCCATCCTGACATCTTCTTTGGAGAAACATCTGTTTAGGTCTTCTGCCTACTTTTTGATTGGGTTGTTTGCTTTTTTGATGTTAAGCTGCATGAACTATTTGTATGTTTCAGAGATGAAGCCCTTGTCAGTTGCTTCATTTGCAAATATTTTCTTCCAGATCTGATCCTGGCAGCTGCTCCCTCACCCCTCCCCACTTTGTGGGGGACTCTGAGGCCCAGGCCTCGGCTCCTCTCGGTTGCTGCCCAGCCCACGGAGGTTGTGCGTCTGGGGGTCAAGCCCACCTGGTCCTCTCTTCCCTACAGATATTGGCCCGGTGACCCTCACGTCGGACCCAGCGGTGTTTCAGAGGGAGCTGAGAGAGCTCTATGTGCAGGTGGGCGGCCCCGCGCCTGGCTTCTGGCCCCCTGTGCCCTTCGTCACAGACCATGCCAGAGGCCCAGGTTATTGCCACACCTAGGGGCCGAGGTGGTGCTTCCTACAGTGACCTGCCACCCAGCTCTGCCTGGGGCGCCCCCTCAGCTTGGAGGTCCTGGAGATTCCGTACTGCTTGGGGTTCCTTCCTTTATTCAGTGACCAAATACCTACAGGAGCCCCTGTGCCTGGCACCTAGTAGGTCTTATTATTGACCGCATGGATGCAGGGGTGGGAGGAGGGGGTATATGACAGCTAAGGGAAGATGTATGCCTGCTAAGTCGCTCAAGTGTGTCCTACTCTTTGCGACCCCATGGACTGTAGCCCACCAGGCTCCTCTGTCCATGGGATTCTCCAGGCAAGAATACTGGAGTGGGTTGCCATGCCCTCCTCCAGGGCATCTTCCAGACCCAGGGATGGAACCTGTGTCTCTTATGTCTCCTGCATTGGCAGGTGAGTTCTTTACCACTAGCACTGCCTGGGAAGCCCAAGGGAAGGTGCAAGAGAGGTCAGTTCAGACCCCCAAACCCAGCCCGAGACTGGGTCAGACATCCCATGGCTACCAGGGCTTTTTGGCCACGCTGAACACCCTGGTCCAGCCTCTGTTTTCCTCCTGCCAGCTTCCTGAATGTAGGGCGTTCTCTGATGTGTCCAGCTCACTGCCAAGTCCCCCAGGGCCCAGAACAGGGCCCGGCACACAGAACGAATGAGTGAACCAGGAGAGAAGATTTACTGAGGTTACCTTGTGCACATCCTGATTCTGATGCTGGATGTGCAAACCTGGGGAGGCAGAAAGCTCCCGGCTTGGGAGTGGGGAGGGAGGGCTGTGTGTTTATTTGGGATTGACTCCAAGGTGGGTTTGGTTTTCCCAGTGATATCACTTCCCAGCTCAGTGATAATGAACCCACCTGTCAATGTAAGAGTCTTGACTTCAATCCCTGGGTCCGATCCCTGGGTCGGGAAGATCCCTTGGAGAAGGAAATGGCAATCCCCTCCAGTATTCTTGCCTGGGAAATCCCATGGACAGAGGAGCCTGGCGGGCTACAGTCCATGGAGTTGCAAAGAGCTGGACACGACTGAGTGACTGAGCATGCAGGCATGCACCAGGGCAGGTTAGAGAGAAGGCTTGACAAGGCAGCTTTGAATGTTTCCCTCTGCCCACCCCTATCCCTCCTTCCCTGGTGAGCCTTCTACCCCTCTGTCCTCCAAACCGTGGCTCACTCATGCCCTCTTTGGTGTACCTGTTAGATGCTTCCGTGGCTCCATCCTTCGTCCCCCACTTGTAGCACTCGTCACCATGATGATTAAATAACTGTGTCATGTTTATTAATGTAAAGTCTGCCTCCCTGCCAGACTCCATGGGAAGGAGGGACCATGCTCCTCAGGCATGAGTGAGTGAATGAAGAAATGAATGAATGAATGATAGATGACGCAGGTGTGTCTCAGGGAGGGGTTTGGGGCCCCTGGACAGGTGGGACAGAAGCCACTGAAGGGGACGCCACCCCCCCCCAGGGCGGGTCCCACCTGGAGGAGGTGGGTGGCAGCTGCTGACCTGCCCTGTCCTCCAGGGAGGCGGGGACTGCCCAGAGATGAGCTTGGGGGCCATCAAGGCTGCCGTGGAGGTGGCCAACCCCGGCTCCTTCATCTACGTCTTCTCGGACGCCCGTGCCAAGGACTACCACAAGAAGGACGAGGTGCTGCGGCTCCTGCAGCTCAAACAGTCGCAGGTGAGCTACCAGCAGGGGCTCTGGGGGCCACTGGGGTCTCCGAGGGCAGCCCCGAGCCCCCGCCGGGAGAGCGGAGCTGGGGCTTCTCCTGCACAGCCTGGGTTCCAGTCCGCACCAGCCTCATTGGCCAGCCCACTGGTGGAGCCGGGCTGTGAAGTCCAAGTGTGTTCTCATGCTCCGGCCCCGCCCTCGGGGCTCACGCCTCCCTGGCGGGGGCCCACTTTTAATACAGACCACAGCACTCCTCCGCTGCCTTCACACCCTGTCCAAGTCTGGGCGATCCATCTTCCTCCTGGCATCTCCTCTGCTCCCCGTCTGTCATTCTTCACCCACTGTCTCAGGGTCTGGAAGATGCGTCAGGGCTTTGGCTCCTGGCTGTCACAGCGAGTGGTGGGGGAGGCGGGGGTGGGGTGGGGCTGCAGGGAGGAATCCCTGGGGAAGACCTCAAGAGCTGGGACTCCTCTCTGGATGGGAAAACTCCTTTGTTCTCTCATCTAGAAAAAACGCGGGTTCTCCAAGGTTCTTCTAGCTCTGCAGCGTCCGGGGGCCACTTGGAGCAGAGTCGATTTCACTCCCTCCCTTGTAGATTTCATAATGGCTCCTACTGTATTCCTGGCCCTGTGATGGACACGTGACCTGCATCCATCCTAACCCCCACGGGGCAGGAACTCTCATCATTCACATTTCACAGGTGGATCACCCGAGCCCAGAGAGACGACAGGGCTTCCTCCGGGTCACTCCCCCCTGGTCTGGCCGCCCCGCCCCACTCCATTCACACCGAAGGTGGTGAGGACGCCATGAGCCAGGCTGCCCGTCTGTCTTCTAGGTGGTCTTCGTGCTGACGGGGGACTGTGGTGACCGCACCCACCCTGGCTACCTGGCCTACGAGGAGATTGCTGCCGCCAGCTCTGGGCAGGTGTTCCACCTGGATAAGCAGCAGGTGACCGAGGTGAGCCTGCCCCGACATCCCCGTGTCCCTGGGCGGCTCTGCCCGTCGGCTGGCTTCCAGGAGCAGTGCTGAGTGCTTGCCTCACAGCAGGAAGCCTGGTGCTCAGGGCTTTGTGACTTCATCTTGTAGAACCCTCTCAGTCAGCCCCCAAAAGTAGGTGCTGCAGGTATTTCAGTTTTGCTGGTAAAAATGTCTGGGGCCTGAAGGAATATCCTGGGTTTTAAACCCGGGATCCCCAGCCAGTCCAGGCTGGCAGGATGGATCTAGCAAAGCTCGGCAGAGTAGGGATGTTAAGGGGAGCTTCTCTCCAGAGTCGAGGGGCCCAGGGGTGGCTGGAAGATCACCAGGGCCGTCAGATTCAGGCTGTGTTGCTGGGACAGCAAGCTGTGCTTGGGGACTTGGCAGGGAGGGGCTTGCTTGACACACTGTGGCCCGACATGCAGGGCCGCCGATGGCCCAGCTGACCGGGCGTCTGTCCTGGTCTCGGTCTTGGAGCAGGAGCCCCGCCTCCCTCCCCTCCGGGGCTCCATCAGTTGCTCAGATCTCTCCCAGTTCTCCCTCTGCTCCGCACGTCCATTCCTCCCCAGGAGCCAGAGGCATCCTTCCAGTGGCATGCTGGTAAATGTTTCACGACCATCTCTCTCTGGAAGGAATAAGAATGCCCATTTCCCCGGTGTAAACACTCCTACTTGGGCTGGTTTCAAGCCACCGTCATAAAGTCATAGAGCATGGGAAGTGATGCTCGCAATCTGCCGTCTTGGGCCTGTGTGATCCTACATCCCACCAGATCCTCTAAAACTAATTCGACCGACAGGCCCCTCCACGTAGTGCCCTGGGGAAGGTCCAGACGCTGATCTGAGTTCTGCCTCTGCCAGCACATGGCCTGTGTTTCCCCGCTTGCCTGCTGCTGCTGCTGCCTCTCCGCTCTTTCTTCCATGTCCTGTGTCTTTTCTACCTCAGGGCCTTTTCTCGTGCGGCTTCTTTTTCCAGCTCCTCCCCCCCAGTTCCTCATCTTTCCAGTCTGAGTGGAATCACGCCTGCCTTGATTTTTGTCAAGATTAAGTCTCCTTTCATACCCCCTCGGAGCTCCCTGGGGGGCTTTATATAATCATAATTTTACAACCGTGTGATTATTTAATGCTGTTAGGCTGTGAGATCCCCGAGGGCAGGGCCCTTAAGGTCCCATTTACGACTGTGTCCCCAGCACCTGGCGCAGCCTCCAGCATGGAGCAGGTGCTTGCTGAGTCGATGGAGACAGACACCTGGCGAATCGATGACGTGGGGTCCCTCGGGCTGGAGGGGGAGGAGAGTGGGAGGAACACTCCCAGTCTGAGGCCACTGCGGCGCGGCCTCCCGCCAGCCCGTGTGTTGTGTATTTTCGTCTCCAGGGCCGTGTTTAGGTTAGCGCCTTGGCTCCCTGTTGACAGATGGCGTTTATGGTTCTCTGCGACACGCCAGGATTTATTTCTTTTGGCATGTCAGCCTGCTCTGGCACCGAGCCGCCCAAGCGAGGGTGGGAAGCATTTCAGAGTGGAGTGATGGCTTGGTCCTTGTTTGGGGGTGCATCTTATCTGGGCAGTTGCTCAGGAACTGGGTTCCTGCCAGGGGTCAGTCAGATGCCAGGCAGCAGGTGAGTTGGTGGAGGACGGCTTGCTCAGGTGTGGCGCTGGACTCTCTGAGCCTCTCATTCGAGACATGGAATCTGGGGCGATCCCCTGGCTCCTGGCCTTGGTGCCCGCCTTCTGCTGTGGGAGCCTGGCTGGGCAGCACCTGTCTGATGTACTGGGATCTCCAGTGGCCAGGCCTGGTTGCCCCTGGCTAGGGGCCTGGGTCCCTCCCCTCCCTGCAAAGAGTGCCATCATCTGTTAGCTTCATGCCTTGTACCTGGCCCCTTCCAGATGTCCCCAGACATTTGGCAATGATCCCCACCAACCTCCACCCCCAGGAGAGAGGAAACGGTGCCTTTGCCTGGCTAGAAGCTGCCAAAGTGCCCACACCCTGCCTGTTTGTCCTTTGACCTTTTCAGAGTCTGGTGTGCCAGGAGTGGCACATTTTTTTTTTTTCCATTTATTTTTATTAGTTGGAGGCTAATTACTTTACATCATTGCAGTGGTTTTTGTCATACATTGAAATGAATTAGCCATGGATTTACATGTATTCCCCATCCCGGTCCCCCCTCCCACCTCCCTCTCCACCCGATCCCTCTGGGTCTTCCCAGTGCACCAGGCCCGAGCACTTGTCTCATGCACCCAACCTGGGCTGGTGATCTGTTTCACCCTAGATAATATACATGTTTCGATGCTGTTCTCTTGAAACATCCCACCCTTGCCTTCTCCCAGAGTCCACAAGTCTGTTCTATACATCTGAGTCTCTTTTTCTGTTTTGCATATAGGGTTATCGTTACCATCTTTCTAAATTCCATACATATGTGTTAGTATACTGTAATGGTCTTTATCTTTCTGGCTTACTTCGCTCTGTATAATGGGCTCCAGTTTCATCCATCTCATTAGAACTGATTCAAATGAATTCTTTTTAATGGCTGAGTAATATTCCATGGTGTATATGTACCACAGCTTCCTCATCCATTCGTCTGCTGATGGGCATCTAGGTTGCTTCCGTGGGAGTGGCACACTTTGCACTCACTTTTCTCTTTGTTAATTGAGCACCTGCTACACGCCGGGGCAGCTTTAGGTGCAGGACGCCAAGAGATAATCCATCAAGCGCACATCTCATGCTTTCAGGCATTTACCTTTCTCTGCCTTTGAGATTCTGGAGTAACAAAAGGAAGGTGAAGATCTTCCCCCCGCTAGCAGAGGTATTCTGGAGTTTTGCCATCCTTCGATGGCCAGTGGGGGTGGGCATTAACCAGGGGAAAAGCGAACTGCCCCCTGAGACAGTGAGCGGGGAGGGGGCGGGAAGGTGGAATTAACAGGTGAGGAGACACAGGCCCTGGAGGTGACCCTGCCCTGGATCCTTCTCTGGGGAGGCGGGGTGGGAGGGGGTGTCAGGTCACATGCTGGCTTCAGACTCCTCTCCAGCTCTGCCACCTGTCTGCTCTGAGACCTTGAGCATGGCACTTGACCTCTCTGGGCCTCCGTTTCCTCATGTTCACAGCTGGGTCATGAGGGCCCCCGCCTGGAGAGATGGTGGCGAGGGTGGGAGGAAGACCCAGCCTTGGGAGGGAGCCCTGAGTGAGAGTTAGTGGTGGCCACGGGATCTCCAGCCCCGTGCTTCGATAGGGAGTACAGAATACACACTCCCAGAGGTCCAGGGAGCCCCCCTCAAGATTAAGAGCTCTCTCGGGATAAGGTTCTCAGGAAGGTAGAGCCTGGGGACAGTGCCCCGTGATGCCCAGTTGGCAGAGGCCCTCGATTTTCTGATCTGTGGCTCTTGAGATCCATTCAGTGACCACTCCACCCCCCCCATCCTGCCTCACTGCCCCAGCTTCCTCAGCCTCTCTGGCTGTTGGATGTCTGGGAGGAGCCTTGGTTGGGGGTGGTGGTGGTGGTGGTGATTTATCTGCTGCGAAGGGCTGAGCGGCAACCATCTGGCCAGGGTAGCAGCGCCAGATTCTCTCATTCCTTCCCCATCAGTGACAGAGAGACGAGACCCAGCGCATTGCTGGCTCCTAGGCCCCTGGTCCTGCTGACATCTGGAAGTCATTACCTTCGCAAATAAACATTAAGCCTGCTTGATGAAGCCTCTCTGCTCAGGAGTGTCCCTAGATTCCTCTCTGAGCCCCAGAGCCATTGCCAGGTCCAGCAGGCTTTGCCCCCAGGCCTGGGCCTGCGGGGGTCTGGCCTTGCTGTGGGGTCAGAGGGTCTGCACCCCCAGCTCTGGAGTGGCGATGTGTTACAGGGCAGCCTTTGTTGATGGGCTGCCTCCTGATGGGGTCACTGGCCTTCTGGCCCATCTCAGCCCTCTCTCCGTGGCGTGGTTCAGTAGCATGAGCTCTTGGGCATCTTCTCTCCATCAAAACATCCTAGAAAGGGCTGGTCATGACAGTTGCAACACAGTAGCGGGTGTGGGATGCGTCTGGGTAATTGTCAGATGGTGCTGCCACCACCACCTGCCGGCTTTGCTCGGTTATGATTTCCTCCTGACCCCTGACAAGGCCTGGCCCTGGGCGAAGGGGACAGTGGTCACAGAGCTGTTTCTTTGCTCTGGGGGAGCTGCCTCACTTACTTGGCCAGCTTCTGTCTGCCTTTCTAGCTGGGAGCCTTGGCTGCTACGTCCCGTCCACCCCCGCATGGACAAATAACCTTGCCCTCATTTCTTAACCCGAACAGGTGGGATCTTTTTAAGAGAAACATTATTTAGAAAGTCAGGCAAAAACAGAAGAATAAAGTAGCTCCAAATGTAAAAACAGAAGAGTTTCAGAACACAGGATTCTTGTCCCGTGATAACTGAAATCTTGCTGTAAAATCTAGGCACATGTGTTTCAGCTCGGTCTCATCAAAACGTAGTCACTTTCCAAATCTCGAGCAGTTCTTCCAATTCCCTTCTGTTCCCTTTCTCTTCCATGGAAGATCACGTGGTAGGCAGAGCTGAAGGACTGTGATTTAGAGCGAGGATGACCAGTATGTAGCATGCCAGACACTATTTTCTAATTCCATATCCGTGGCAGACATTGCTAATCAATTACAGACCTTTTTCTAATTGAGTCTGAATGTGGCTTCGCATTTCTCCAAATGGCATTCCAAGAAGTTACTTCCAGTTGATTAGAGCTGGCAAGCGACAGGAGAGCACTGTGGTTGCTCAGGTATATTTTAAAGTCATACTTGTAAACATATACTCGTTCCTTTTAGATGATTTTTACTTAAAAATTTCCCATGAGATGTGTCAGATATTGAAAAGTAAAAAAAAAAAAAAAAGTACTATCAAGATTTAGCAATTCACATTTTTGCTCCAGCTGCTACATCTCTCTCTTTCTATACTTTTTGTTGAATCATGACACCGTATCCATAAATAATTCAGTGTGGATCAAAAAAAAAATAGACTCCAGCATAACCCATAGTATCACCTAATATAATGAATAGTACTTTGCAAGTATCATCTGATGCCAAGTCCATATTTAAATTTCTCTATTTGTCCTCAGGATGTTAAATCAGGTTTTAATCAAGGGCTGTGCACTTTATGGGGTTGTTATGTCTGTTAAGTTTCCTTAAATCTGGAGGGGATCCATCCTTTTTTCAGGCCACTAACTTGTTGGAGAGGCGTTGATTATGCCATGGCCTGTGTTCTGGATTCATCTGATCGCTTCCTTATGGTGTCCCATAAGTGGTCTCCCCACTTGTGCCTTTACTTCCTCTAAGCTGGAAAGTGAAAGTGTTAGCTACTCAGTGGGGTGTCCGGCTCTGTGCGACCCCATGGACTGTAGCTCGTTAGATTCCTCTGTCCATGGAATTCTCCAGGCAAGAATACTGGAGTGGGTTGCCATGCCCCCACCAGGAGAACCTGGGTCTCTTGCACTCTAGGCAGATTCTTTACCATCTGAGCCTGGAAGTTAGCTTTAAATGACTATTCAGAAGGAGGCTGACCTTTGTGGCAGGAGTATTTCATCCTTGGTGCTCTGTGTGTGTTTTCTTTTGCATCATACCAGGAGGAAAATGATGTCTGATTGTCCCCATTACTGATGACCAGTTTGATCGGTTAAAGCAGTGACAGCCAGCTCTCTGCATGGCAGACCTTTGCTTTTTCCTTTCTGACCCAAGGGGTCGGTGGGGTCACTCTGGGGCTCTAGTTCCCCAGGAGCTTTTTCATCTCATGTTTTAGCATCTCATGTTTTAGCAAAACCATGTTTTAGCATTCACTGAGGATGCTTGCCTGAAACAATAATTTTATTAGGAGGTTGCAAAAAAATGATTTCCTAATTGCATCATTCCTTCCACATTTGTTAATGGGCGTTCTCCCACGAAGAAGAGCTTTTGCTTCTCCAAAGGGGTGATTTGGTTCCTCTGAAGTCACGGTTCCTACTGAAAAAATAGGGATCACACTTCTCTCTCTTTAATTAAGAATTTGCTTTTATTGGTGGCAAATGAGATTTTGTTGTTTTGAATTTTTATTTTCTTTTTTGAGTATTTTTGTGGCACCTAGATTACATGGTGCTTCCCCGGTGGCTCAGATGGTAAAGAAGCTGCCTGCAACGCAGGAGACCCGGGCTTGGTCCCTGGGTCGGGAAGATCCCCTGGAAAAGGGAATGGCTATCCACTTCAGTATTCTTGCCTGGAAAATTCCGTGGATAGAGGAGCCTGGCAGGCTACAGTCCACAGGGTGTCAAAGAGTCAGACAGGACTGAGTGACTAGCTTAGATTGTATAATTCGGTGTGGTTTGATTGATTATAGTCATTATTCTTTTGGAGGCTCAAAGTCTCCCACATTTAGCCAACAGGAGCTCCTTTATGCTGGTTCCTATGTCCTTCTGATAGGTCTCCATTACTCTTGTTTTTTGTCTTGTCACATAGCTTGCAGGATCTTAGATCCCTGACCAGGGATAAAACCTGTGTTCTCAGCTGTGAAAACTAGAGCCCTAACCACTGGCCCACCAGGGAATTCCCTGTCCCCATTAGTCTTTGAGACCTTCCTTGCTTTATGAAATTCAGTAGTCCTAGGCTTTCCTTGTATATTGCCTGCCCCAGACCAGAAATCAGCCATTTCTCCAAGGAACTCTGGGGGAAAACAGTAGTTAGAAACCACTGGGTTCTGAATTCACTTGGAATAAATTTATATTTAAAAAAAATCCTTGCAGCTCTCTCCGGGCTGTAAGAGAAAAGTCTTGGTTGAGATTTCCTTCCTTGCTTTATTCTGCAAGAGACATAAAATGGTTTCACAACCACAATATAGCTAGTTCTGATTGTTATTATTGTTGTTCAGTTGCTAAGTCATATCTGACTCTTTGTGACTCCAATGGACTGCAGCACACCAGGCTTCCTTCCCTGTCCTTCACTGTCTCCTGGAGTTTGCCTAAATTTATGTCTATTGAGTCGGTGATGCCATCCAACCATCTCATCCTCTGTCACCCCCTTCTCATCCTGCCCTCTGTCTTTCCCAGCATCAGGGCCTTTTCCAGTGAGTTGACTCTTTGCATCAGGTGGCCAAAATATTACAGCTTCAGCTTTAGAATCAGTCCTTCCAATGAATATTCGTGGTTGACTTTCTTTAGGATTGACTGGTTTGATCTCCTTGCAGTCCAAGGGACTCTCAAGAGTCTTCTCCAGCACCACAATTCAAAAGCATCAGTTCTTTAGCACTCAGCCTTCTTTATGGTCCAGCTCTCACATCCGTACCTGACTACGGGGAAAACCATAACGTTGACTGTATGGACCTTTGTTGGCAAAGTGATATCTCTGCTTTTGAATATGTTGTCTAGGTTTGTCATAGCTTCCCTTCCAAGGAGCAAGTGTCTTTTAATTTCATGGCTGCAGTCACCATCCACAGTGATTTTGGAGCCCAAGAAAATGAAATGTCACTGCTTCCACTTTTCCCCCTTCTATTTGCCATGAAGTGATGGGACTGGATTCCATGATCTTAGTTTTTTGAAAATTGAGTTTTAAGCCAGGTTTTTCACTCTCCTCTTTCACCTTCATCAAGAGGCTTTTTAGTTCCTCTTCACAGGTGACATAAAACAATTTCACAATCACAATACAACTAGTTCTGCCAACTGCCAACTGCTAAATAAAGGTTTCTTTGCACTTTCTTTTTTCGCCCTCAGGGTGGCTCTCACTGAGAAAGTATGTGGAACTCCTTGGTTTCTGATTGACTTGGAGCTAACCCTTTCCCTCATACTGGGGTTATGTTATCAATTTGTCGTACAGTCAGTCCACGTTTCATTTTGATTCTGTTTCAGGGTTTGCACAGGATGCTTCTTGACGTAACTTGCCTTGAAAAGAGGTGGTTCAAAACTGGAGAGGTTCCCCCCCTCTTTTTTGTTTTCTTACTGGAACCTGGGTGGCTCAGCTGTTGCTGAAGAGGAGGTGTGAGCTGGGGTGGGGGGTGTGGCTGGAGCTGAGCATTTGTGAGATGAACTTGAGGACCCTGTTCAAAAGGTGTGTGCCCTGCGGCGTCACACACAGTGAGCACGTGTCCTGAGCCCCTTATCCTGCCCAGTCGCTGAGGCTGGGACACAGCAGAGTCTCTGCCCTCATGGGACTCCCAGGCCAAGAGGGGTTACGGGTATGAATCTAACCAGGAGTTGGCTGCTGAGGAAGGGGCAGGGATTTCTGCAAAGAGAAGAGCATGTGTGGGGGGGAGCTGCCCAGGGGGCAAGGGACGGGGAGCCAGCCCGGCAAGCGTGGGGGGCATCAGGAGCATCATGAGCTTGGGTCAGGTTGAACGGGTGAACCAGAGAACACAGGGACTTAGAGACCATGGTAAGTCTTGGAGAAACAAGATAATTTTGTGCTTAGTAGAGACTGTCTTGGCGGGGATTTGAGAACCTCCTGAAATCATACTCTAAATGTGTGCCTAACTCGTAGGATGTTCTGAAGAGTTATCTGTCACCTGATTTTTCAATGGGACTTGTCAAAAACATAAGATTTTATTATTTTTTATTTTAATTTAATTTTTTGGGCCATGCCATGCACAGGGCTTGTGGGATCTTAGTTCCCTGACCAGGGATGGAATCCCAGACCTCAGCTGTCAGACCATGGAGTCCTAACCACTGGACTGCCAGGGAATTCCCCAAACATAAGAATAAGCAATTGTACAACCAAGGATATTAGATTTCTCAGTGTTGTGATAAGGGTCAGGAGCAGACTGTCTGCTTAAAGACATGGTCCTACTTAGAGAGCATGGTGCCTGGTGGGGGATGTGGTCTGAGGGCCCCTGGGCAGGGATAGTGAACCACACTCTGGGGGAGATTCCGGACTTCCAGGGTGCATCAGTGTGTAGGAAGCACCAGGAGGGCTTCCTGGAGGAAGTGATGGATGTCATAGAAATTGGCCACGTGACAAAGGAGGGGCGTCATCCCATCAGAGGGGTGCCCTCTCCTCCTTCCATCTGGGCTGAGTCCTCTGGATGCCTTCATTCAGGTGTCACAGCTCTGAGACCACAGGCCAAGAGGGAAGTGGTGTGTGAATCAGGTCCAGTGTAGGGCAGTGGGGACTGTGACGGCCTCAAGTGACCTGGAAAGCCTGTATGCTGCCTGAAACTCACCAGGGGATAAGACGCTGCACACAGCTGGCAGCCTGCTAGGGACCCACCTCCGGTGGGCCAGACACAAGCAAGGCATCATGGGCACCTACTGGCGTCAGCCTTGCTCTCCTGCCTCCCAGGTGCTGAAGTGGGTGGAGTCAGCCATCCAGGCCTCCAAGGTTCACCTGCTGTCCACGGACCATGAGGAAGGCGGCGAGCACACGTGGAGGATCCCCTTTGACCCCAGCCTAAAGGAGGTCACCATCTCCCTGAGTGGCCCAGGGCCCGAGATCGAAGTCCGAGACCCGCTGGGTATGTGAGCCCCAGAGCTGGCCTCCTCCTTGGCCCTGAGACTGAAATAAAAGTCCAGGATGGGACAGAGAGGAGGCCAGGGGATTTTGGACACAAGACTCCAGGAGCATGGAGGGTAAGGGAGATGCTGAGTCGAGGGCAGAGAGGGTGCCTACAGTGGGTGAGGATTCAGGGAGGCCATTAGCAGCCCAGCGAGGGGAATTAAAGTGATGACAGTGCCCGGGGCTGCCAGATTCACATGGCATCTTCCCTGGGTTCTCTCTTCAGTGGCCTGAAGAGTCAGTGGGGCAAGAATTAGTGGCACAGTGCAGAGATGGGGGCTCTGGGAGGTGGGGTGACTTGTCAGGGTCATGCAGGCTCCATATGATCTGGACCCGGCTGCCTGGTGCTGTGGTGTTCCAAGGATGTCCTGAGTACTCTGGTCCAGAGGCCAGGGGTACAGCCAGCACCTGGGGAGGGATGAAGATGGAGAGCCAGAAGAGGGAGAGGCTCGGGTACCACCAAAGGCCTCTTGTCAGTTCCTCTAGGAAGCCCAAGGCAGGTGTTGGAGGGCTGGAGGTTCCTGGGGATGGGGAGGAGTGCTCTGTCAACCCCAGAAAAGAGTCGGGGGCTGAGCAGGTGCTGGGGCTTCCACAGGGAGGATCCTGCAGAGAGATGACGGCCTCAATGTGCTCCTCAGCATCCCTGACTCCGCCAGGGTCGTGGCCTTTAAGCCCGAGCATCCCGGGCTGTGGTCCATCAAGGTAGGAGGCCTTGGGTTCCTGCGGTTGGGGAGACCAGCTTCACCAAGCTGAGACACCATCTTCCTCTTGCCTGGGCCCTCGGGAGCCTAGGGCCCTGGGAAGCAGAGGGTTGGAGTGTGGGCAGTGATGTGGGCATATCAATAGAAGTAAAGGGGCAAGATCAGAGGAGGAGTGTTCTGCTTTGCACCAGTGAGAGAAGTGGAGTGGTTTGGGGTAAGTGAGGGGACTTCAGAGAAGGGCTTGGAGAAACCACTCGAGTGTCCACAGGTGGGCGACGGGGGTGGCTCGGGACCCTGTCCTTTGAGGAGTGTGCAGAAGAGGCTAGGGTGACCTTGGGCTCAGAGGCACAGGGCTGGCAGGGGGGCAGAGTCTGTTCCAACCTGCCAGGGGCTGGGGGCCTGGGGCTGGGGGCAGGGCTCCCGGCCAAGCACCCTGGGATGGGGTGGGCTGCTGTCTCGGGAGCACACAGCTGATCAGCAAATAGTTCTGGAGCCCTACTGGGTGCTGGGCTTCCCTGGTGACTCAGTGGTTAGGAACCCGCCTGCCAAGCAGGAGACTTGGAAGACGCAGGTTCAGTCCCTGGGTGGGGAAGATCCCCTGGAGAAGGAAATGGCAACCCACTCCAGTATTCATGTCTGGGAAATGCTATGGACAGAGGAGCCCAGTGGGCTACAGTTCACGGGGTCGCAAAAAGTCAAACACGACTGAGTGACTAAACCAACGGCAACTGGGTGCCAGGCACAATGCTGGGCGCTGCGGGCACTGCCAGCCTTCAGGTTCGGAGCGTCTTTGGGCTGAGAGCTCTCATGCCAGTGGGGAAGGCAAGGCAGGGGTTAGAGGGTTAGATGTGCAGGGGACAGAGGGGACCCTTGGGTGTTGGGGTGGGAGTGGAACGACAGGGCCGCTTTAGAGCCCCGCTCAGGCAGTGCCATGGCTGGTTTCTTCCTCCCCAATGGGGCAGTATCGTGCTAGGTCCCCAGGGATTGGGTGAGTCACCCACAAGTCTGCAAAGGCGGGAGAATTCCAGCTGCTGACTCCAGGCCGGGTCAGGTCAGCCACCTCCCACCTGGAGCTGGGGGGCTGGGGTCAGACACCCTGGTGACGTGAGCCTGGGCCTGGGCTAGGTCTACAGCAGTGGCCGCCATTCGGTCAGGATCACGGGCATCAGCAACATCGACTTCCGAGCTGGCTTCTCCACTCAGCCGTCCCTGGACCTCAACCACACCATTGAGTGGCCCCTGCAAGGTACGGTGCTCTGGGCCCTGGGGCGATGCAAGGCTGCCTCCTGCAGGGGTGGGGTTCACCTTTGGGAAGTTGAGGGTTGCAGTTCCGGGGGGCAGCCATGAGCCTGTGACTATGGAGTAGGCTTGCAGGGGTTGGTCCAGCCTCTCTCTCACATCACAGTGAACTGCACCCAGTGCTAGCACCTGCTCTTTGGGCTCCAGCCAGGGTGACCCTGGGACCGTTTACTTTTAGAACTTCCTTCCTGTCCCTCAAGGGCTCCACAAGCTCAGACTGTCCCCCTGACCCTCCTTTCCCTTTCTCTTTGTCAAGATTTGTCTGTCTAGAGCCCCACTTCTTCCAGTGAACATCAGGCTGTTGTTCAGGGGCTAAGTCACGTCCAACTCTCGATGACCCCGTGAACTGCAGCACACCAGGCTTCCCTGTCCCTCGTTATCTCCTGGAGTTTTCTCAAACTCACGTCCATTGAGTCAGTGATGCCATCCAATCATGTCATCCTCTGTCGCCCCCTTCTCCTCCTGCCTTCAATCTTTCCCAGCATCAGGGCTCAGAAATGTGGCCTCTTGCCATGAGGCTATTTGGAGGGTTTTGCTGGGACCGGCTGAACAGAGAGATGGGAGGGACTGGGTCAGAGCATATTAAAAAGCCGAGACATCACTTTCCTGACAAAGGTCCATATAGTAAAAAATATGGTTTTCCCAGTAGTCATGTATGGAAGTGAGAGTTGGACCATAAAAAAGGTTGATCACCAAAGAATTGATTCTCTCACATTGTGATGCTAGTGAAGACTCTTGAGAGTCCGTTGGATGCAAGGAGGCCAAACTAGTCAATCCTGAAGGAAATCAACCCTGAATATTCATTGGAAGTACTGATGCTGAAGCTCCAATATTTTGCCCACCTGATGTGAAGAACCAACTCATTGGAAAAGACTCTGGTGTTTTCTGGGAAAGAAATCTCTGGGAAAGATTGAGGGCAGAAGGAGGAGGGGGTGACAGAGGATGAGATGTTTGGATGGCGTCATGGACTCAATGGACACAAGTTTGAGCAAACTCTGGGAGACAGTGAAGGACAGGGAAGCCTGGCATACTGCAGTCCATGAGATCGCAAAGAGTGGGACTCGGGGACTGAATAACAGCAAGGTCAGGTCAGATAATTCTGGACCACGGAACAGTGACCCCAAAGTGTTGATGCTGGGTCCTTAGGGCTTTCTTTTGAGTCTATATGTCCACTAATGTTTGTCATTCTTGTCAGCCCTTGTGGGTTTCCCTGCCAGGACCAGCAGCGATATCTTCAAAATGAAAAGTGGGCTGCTTGTTCATTCTGTTTGTTTTTGCCAATAGCAAGGAGGTGGGAGGGAGGCAAGCCAAGAGAGATGAGAAATCCTAAGTGAAGTGCTGTGGGGGTGGCGGGGGGAGAGTTTGGAAGCAGAGTGGTCCTCAGCTACAGTCCCCGTGGGAAAGGGTGAAGGGGGCCACGTGTGACCCTCTTTGGTTTCTGCTTTTGATAAAGATGTGGCTCCATCCAAGACATTTTTTAAAAGCGAGAAAAACAGCAGGGCAATTGCAAATGATAAATGATGATTGGCACTTGACCCCAGGGCACCAGGCAGTGGGAGAGGCTGCAGCGAACTGAACAGTGGGGGTCTGGGCCACGGGAGCAGCTGCTACGTGCCTTTGGCTGGTTATTGTAACATGGGAAGGAAGCCCAGCACTGACACACTCGAGTTTTCAAAGAAATCTGGGCTTCTAGATTTGAACATGCCCTTTCTAGACTGTTTGATATTTTTTTCAAAAGATGGAAGGCATTTTATGGATCACGTCTACCACATCCTTTGGTTCCCAGTTTATGATGAGAGAGAGAGAGAGAGAGAGAGAGAGAGAGAGAGAGAGAGAGAGAGAGAGAGAGAAGAATAGCTATCTGAAAAGGGAGAGACCTAACAGTTTCCAAATCAACTTAGAAGATTGTGAAACCCAAGTCTAGTTCTGGCTTTCCTGGGATGATGTGGAAAGTACATTTCCAATGAGATGGGAAGGGAAACCACAGGAAAGCCAAGCAGGAATCAGCATTCCCAAACTGGGGTGTGTATCTCACCCAGATACACATCTCGGCCAGTCCCAGAGCCTGTCGGTTGACAACCAACACCAGAGTTAGTGGCGGGATGGGAGGGTGCCCTTTCTCAGCTCTGCTCCGTGAGCGCCCCAGTCTGCAGGGCAGAGGTGGCGCAATCATGGGAAGCCATGGGCCGGAGGAGAGTGCTGTTTCAGGACCACGGACAGTAGCAACCCCCCTTCTCTCCTCATCCCACCCAGCATTCCTTGGCCTGGGGAAGAGAAGGTGAGGGAACGGGTGTAGGCGGACCAAGCAGGCTGGGCCCCTAGCCATGGCCCTGGGGTGGGGCCCCTGCTTGGGGAGTCTCGTGGAGCCCAGCGCAGGTGCCAGCACCTCCTTCCCCGCCCTTTCCTCTGCAGGCGTGCCCATCTCCCTGGTGATCAACTCCACGGGCCTGCGGGTGCCTGGCCGCCTGGACTCAGTGGAGCTCTCACACAGCTCAGGGCGGTCCCTCCTGACTTTGCCCACACAGCCCCTCTCCAACGGGTCAACCCACCAGCTGTGGGGTGGGCCGCCCTTCCACAGCCCCCAGGAGCGTTTCTACCTCAAGGTGAAGGGCAAGGATCATGAGGGAAACCCTCTCCTCCGTGTTTCCGGAGTTTCCTACCGTGGGGTGACTCCAGGTGAGTAATTGACTCCTACCACCCCCAGCTCCCTGGCTCCCTTGCAGGCTTATTTCTCCCTGGAAGGCTTTCCTGATTCAATTAGATTAGGAAATGTTTATTAATTAAACTCCAGGCTCTGCAATACATTATGCCTAATACTGAGATGCTTCAAATGCAGTTTTCAGCTCCAGGGTTTACTGCAAAGTCATCTATGCATCTGTAAATCCATCCATGCATCTATCCATCCATCCATCCACCTGTGCATTCAACATTCACTTTGCATCAGTCATGGTTCTAGAAAGTGTAGCCACAACAGTGGGCAGGGCAGTGAGTATTACGCCCTTGCATAATCATAATTACTATCATCGTTATAGCGATGGTAACACTAATCTAATCACCATTTTGAGCACGTCTCGTGGGACAATCCTGGGCCAAGCACTTGCCATGCATTTGTTCACTAAATGCTTATACCAGTTCCTTTTATTCCCCCTCCTGGTCTAAAGGGTTTCTTTTTATAGTCTCTTGCATGCTCCTTGCAAAATCTATCTTTTCAAACCTTTTACTTTGAGATGTTCTTGAAGAAGTGAAGTGTGAAGTGCTAGTCACTCAGTTGTATCCAGCTCTTTGCGACCCCATGGACCATAGCCCACCAGTCTCCTCTGTCCATGGAATTCTCCAGTCAAGAATACCAGAGTGGATAGCCATTCTCTTCTCCAGGGGTTCTTTCCAGCCCAGGGATTGAAACTTGGTCTCCCGCATCGCAGGCAGATTCTTGACTGTCTGAGCCACCGGGAAAGCCCAAGGTTACCATAAAAGGAGTAAATTTCTTCACTTAGCTTCTCCTGCATTAATATCTTCTTATTTTCATTTTGTAAAATTGAAGTTTAATTGCTTTACAATACAGTGTTAATTTCTGCTGCTCAACAATAGGGATCAGCTATATGCATACGCATATCCCCTCCCTCCCTCTCCCCCCGCCCCACCCCCACCCCTCTAGGTCTTCCCAGAGCGCTGAGCTGACCTCCCTGTGTTCTTACACCCAGTTTGAGATGTGTCTCCATTTTATTGCTGGGGAAGTGAGACCACTGATTGCGCAGGGTTGCTCGGAGGGTTGCATAAACTAATGTTCGTAACAAACAGGACGGCTCTCAGATGCTCAGAGGCTGTACCCAGGGTGTGGGGACCGTGAACCACGCCCCTCCACATGGCTGCTGGCACTGTGATGTCACTGTAGGCACGAGTCACCTCGTGTCCCCACCTTTGGTGGTGTTGTGCTGTTTCCCACGTGTGTGGCCTCTGCGGGTTTCCCGTGTGTCCCAGAGGTCTCGGCATCCAGGCTGGAGGCTCCCGGAGGGCAGGGCGGCACCTCTGGCTTTCCATCTCTGCCTCTGGCCCTGGGGAGTGGGGTCTGAGTTCACTGGGCACCACTCCCCTGGTGGTGACCCAGGAGGAGCTCAGAGATGGGTGACACTGACATCCCACATCAGCAGTGCTGGGGGTCTCAGGCTCCCCTGGCCACTTCACTTAGGGATGCAGAGAGGGTGCTGAGATGCCCGTGGTGAGATGGGGGACTTTGAGGACCTGAGTGGGGCAGGGAACTGCAGGCCTAGGGGCTTGGGAACCCTTCTTCCGTCTCCCAGCTTCTACTCCCCGGCTGTGGCCCCCCGGGCTCCTCCTGCCTTGACCTTTGCAGCTTTCAGGAGGCATTTTCAGGCAGGAATCTCAGCAGGGAGACTAAAGCAGCCTTTCTCTCTCCCTCTCCTCTTTTCTCAGATGGCTCCCAGAGCTGGGGGGTTAGTTAAGTTCTGGCTTTCGGTCTCCATGTCAGCTCTAGATTAAAGGATGGGGGTGGAGTGGGGAAAAGATGTGGTTTTGGTGGGGGGGTTGCGCCCCCCCCCCCCAGGTCTGGGAGGCTGGGAGTTTGATTGGGAGCAAAAGACTCTGGGTTTGGAGGCATGGGGGTGGTGGGTCCGGGGGTCCCTGGGCTTCTTTCAGCCCAAGGAAGAGGGAGCCAGAGGCTTGCAGTGTGTGGGGGTGAGCCGTGGCTGCCGTACGCACAGCTGAGGACGTGGCTGCATGGTCCGACACCCCTCTCCCCTGGGACGTGGCAGGGAGCCTGTAACATGATGTCACCGCCGCCCTCCCACCCCCAGCGCTATGCTCGGAGGAGGTCTGGCCCATTGTCTCACCCTCGGAGCATCTCTGGCGGGGATGAGGGAGAGGGCAGCGCAAGGGTTCCCCACAAGTCTGCAATCGCCCAGCGAGGCATGGACGGTCCAAGACTGACCCTGGGGGTCAGTTCTCAGACGTTTCCCCTGAAGTGACTCCAAGAGCCAAGGAAAGACTATGTGTCACCCCAAGTCCAGGGTCAGGTGGGAGGAGGCAGTGGCATCTGATGGGGGTCCCCAGAGGCTCATCCGAAGCTGTGAGATTACATGGAAATCTCTTATTTTATCTTGAAAATGCGTGTGAACTCTGTAGTCACAGCCATGCTCCAACTAGGCTGATTTTTAAATTAAAAAACAAGGCTTCCCGCCCACAGCTTGTGAGTAAAACTGACCCTGCAGGAGGGGCGAATGATGCACAGCCCTCCCCAGGCCCCTGGAGAGTATCATCTGGGGAGCATTTCATCAGATTTGAGGGCTGGTTCGACTTCTCTGTCGCCCACACAATTGACACAATGGTAGCACAAGTTGTAAAACCCCCACAAGTCTTCATGGAAGGAGCTGGCTCTGCCACATGTGTGTGCCAAGGGCTTCCCACTCACCACCTCTCACCGGCAACTCACCACAGCTCAGTGAGGTCACTAATGCCATTAACCCATTTTACAGAGGTGAAAACTGAGGCTTAGGGAGGTGATGCCCCCTGTTCTTGGTGGCCACCGGATGGTGAAGCTGGAGATGGAAGCCCTGCCTTCTGGCCCCTGGTCATCCTTGTGGGTCTCTGTGTTGCTAGTTGTGTCGAGGGCAGACTGAGGGTGGAGGGCAGGGAGGAGTCCTGAGTGCTGGTCCTTGCCCACAGGTGCCCCCCTGGTCAGCATGCCCCCCAGGATCCATGGCTATCTACACCAGCCTCTGCAGGTCTCCTGCTCCGTGCACAGCGCCCTCCCCTTCCGGCTACAGCTGTGGCGGGAGGGAGTCAGGCTGGGTGAGGAGAGGCGCTTTCGGTGAGTGGCTCAGGACTGCCCATTCTCCCCAGTCCCAGGGCTCCTGGGGGCCTGATGCCCTGGAGGGACCTAAGGGGAGCGTGGGTGGCACACGTGGGGCCTTGGTCATCCTGCTGGGCACCTCCCAGCTTGGCCAGGGTTGGGGGAGAGTGGGTCCTGAGGCTCCCACCGCTGCTGGGCCATCACTCCTTGGATGAGCCATAGGCCTTCCTCAGATTCTGAAAATTCAACCCGTGAAGGCCCGGCTCTGTGCTGGTCAGCGCAGGAAGGACCCTCTGAGACCTTCCCTCCTATGGTTGGAAGCCCAGGGCTCAGAGAGGGGAAGGGACGTTCTCAGAGTCACATGGCATATCGTTGGGATTTGCACATCCTTAGCTGCCTGTCTCTTCTTACCAAGTCTCTGAGAGGTTTGGGGGCCTCTTTCTGGGCAAGATTCAGGGGGTCAAGCCCCCATCCAGAAGCCTGGATGAGGCCAGGGAGCCCTGATGGGGGGCAGTGCGGTTGTGTGTCCCCAGCTCTTCTGTGTTTGCAGGGAGTCAGGGAACAGCAGCTGGGAGATTCCTTGGGCCTCTAAGGCTGAAGAAGGCACGTACGAGTGCATGGCAGTCAGCCGGGCTGGGACCGGACGAGCAAGGGCTCAGATCGTCGTCACAGGTCTGTCCCCTTGGGCCCGTCCTGACTCTTCCCTGTAGGATTCCCTCCCAGACTTCCTTCATCTGTGGGTGAGTGTGCCAGCCAGCTGCCGGGGGCCGTCCATCATCCAGAGCCCGACGCCCACGCTGCACCTGCCTGCCGGCCTCCGGTTTGGGCCGTCTGCCCCAGGAGTGGCCTGTGGTTGCAGGAAGGTTGAGAACCCCAGCTCGGGGCTCCGCCTCCCAGTCCCCAGCCTCAATCCCACCCTTGACTTCTTGGTCAGCCCCCAGACCCTTACAAGGGCCACCGTCCACCTCGTCCCCAACCCGTAATGCCTGCAGGTCCTGCCGCCGTGGCAGCGGTGAACTCAGGAAGGTTGGAAATGCCACAGATCCTCTTACAATGCAATTGGCTTTATTTTTAAAATAATGAACCTAAGCTGCCTTGATGGGCTTTCCCAGTGGCTCAGTGGTAAAGAATCTGCCTGCCAATGCAGGAGACACGGGTTCAATCCCTGGGTTGGGAGGATCCCCTGGAGGAGGAAATGGCAACCCACTCCAGTATTCTTGCCTGGAAAAATCCCATCGACAGAGGAGCCTGGCGGGCTACAATCCATGGGGTCGCAAAAGAGTCGGACACGACTTAGTGACTAAACAACCACAAAGCTGCCTTGAAGAAAAGGGGCCCAAAGAACATAGAGGGATCAGTCACTCTGCATTCCTAAACTCACTCAAAATCACTCATGCTCCCTGTAGGAAGACTGGAAAAATATAAGCCAACAGAAAAGATGGAAATGACCTGTGACCCCTCCACTCTAGAGATGACTTTGACAGCATTTGCTTTACTTCTTTTTGGACCTTTATCCATGTGTGCATTTTAAGAAAAACGGGATAATATCGTACATACTTAAAGCAACCTGATTTGATGTCTGGAGTCAAATTTCCCCATTAGACATCATGGTCATTGGCATGTGGACCCAGTTTTTTTCCTACAGGTCCTGCAGACCGTCCTTGATTAGGTGGTCTCTGAGCTGTCACTTCTTAATGTTTTTTTCTTATTTAGAGTGTGGGTTTCTAAGCTCTTTCTTCTTTGGGGGCAGTGGCCTTCCTTAGTCCACATTTGGCTGCTGTTTATACAGAGAATAGCTCTGTACTTGTTACTCTTTTCCAGTTAAGGGTGATTTCCAAGACTTTATCCACCAGTGTGGAATTATTGGGGTTTCCCAGGTGGCTCAGCGATAAAGAATCTGTCTGCCAATGCAGAAGAAACTGGTTCAATCTATGGGTCGGGAAGATCCCCTGGAGAAGAAAATGGCAACCCACTCCAGTATTCTTGCCTGGGAAATCCCATGGACAGAGGAACCTGATGGGCTACAGTCCATGAGGTCACAAAAAGCCAGACACAATTTAGTGACTGAGCATGTACGCTTGTGGAATTATTGCCTCAAAGGGTGTGAAGTGTGGGTTGTTTGTTTATTTTAGTCGTTGCATCATGTCTGACTCTGAAACCCCATGGATAGGAGCCCGCCAGGCTTCTCTGTCTACGGGATTTTCCAGGCAAGAATACTGGAGTGGGTTGCCATTTCCTTCTCTAGGGGATCTTCCTGACCCAGGGATTGAACCCACGTCTTCTACACTGGCAGGTGGATTCTTTACCACTGAGCCCTGGGAAAGCCCGGAAGAATGGGCTAACTCTTGTTAACTTTTGCCGTTGGCTGTTGAATGGAAATCAGGCACGCATGCACGCACACACACACACAGCCCCCAGGCGGGTGTGAGATGGCCATGGGGTGGCATTGTCCAGGCATGATGAGCAGATGCTGGTGAACTGCCCTGCTGGGGGATGCAGTGGACTCTGGGGTCTGGACACCACCAGGGCCTGCAGAATGTCCCCTTCCCCGTGCCAACCTCTCAGTGCCTCCTGCGCTCCTGTTCCTGCAGACCCCCCGCCGCAGCTGGTCCCTGTCTCCAATGTGACCGTGTCCCCGGGAGAGACCGCCATCCTGTCCTGCCTTGTCCTGAGCGAGGCTCCCTACAACCTTACCTGGGTCCGGGACTGGCGAGTCCTGTCGGCCTCGACGGGCAGAGTCACCCAGCTGGCCGACCTATCCCTGGAGGTCAGGAACACCACCCCCAGCGATGGCGGGCGGTACCAGTGCATGGCCAGCAACTCCAATGGAGTCGCGAGGGCATCCGTCTGGCTCCTGGTGCGAGGTGAGGCTGCTTACTACCTGGCATTTCTCCAGGAGCCCATCCGTCCATCCCTCTGCTCAGACATCAGCTCTGGCAGGCAGCATCAGCCCTTCCAGAGTTTTCTCAACCTTCGGAGTAAGAGGATTCTGTAGCCTCCCAGCCTAAGTGTAGTGGTTTGGCACTGTTGGGAAGTTCATCCTCATATCTAGCCTCAATTTCTACTGCTGTCGGCCAAGCCAATTTCACTGTGTCCTGTCCTCTTTCTGGGTCATTGAGCACTTCCATTGTCCAGCCCTCTCGGTATGCAGGACAGAGATGGGACACCGGAAACTTCTGGAAGCCCAGAGATCAGATATGCTTAGCAGGGTTTGGGTAGCGCTGACCAGCTGGGGGTGGAGGAGGCAGTGAGAGGAAACACATCCAGAGGGTTAGTGCCTGGATTAGGTACTCACCTGGGATTTAGGTCCACTCAAGATTTAGACGCATCTTGCTCCTCTAGGGACCTATCTCCCAAGTGTAAAAGTGAGTATGTTGGAACAAATCTCTCTCTTGTGCCAATGACTGTGGATTGGCTGCTTAGAGTGTGTTGAGAAAGATTCTGAGGCCATATCGAGGCTGCTGGTATAGGAGGGGCTCAGCTCAGAGCAGAAATTCAGGGAGCTCAAGGTTCCCACCAGGGGCGTTAGGGAATTCAGGTCCCTCTGTGGCCCGGGGATGTGCCTGGGGGCTGCCTGGTCAACCCTGGTTCCCTGAGAAGCCAGTCACAAGGATGCAGGTCCCTCGGGCCCTTCCTTCCTATGTCGCTGCTGTCTGTGGCTGCGGGGAGGAGCGGGGGCCCAGTGCTGGGTGCCTGGGACAACACGGCTGCTCTGACAAGCTTCTCCCCACCTGTCCACTCCTTGAACCCCAGAGGCCCCGCAGGTCAGCATCCACACCAGGTCACAGCGCTTCTCCCAGGGCATGGAGGTGAGGGTCCGCTGCTCGGCCTCCGGATACCCTGCACCCCACATCTCCTGGAGCCGCGAGGGTCGCGCCCTGCATGAGGACAGCAGGTGAGGGCCTCGGGGACCTCTCTGGGCCTCAGTCTTCTTAACTGTAGCAAATGGGGAGTGGCATTTGCCCTGCCTTCCTCCTGATGATTTGAGACTCAGGAGCAAGATCATTTGGGAAACATAGCGATGCCTCATGTGGGTTCTGGAGTCAGGCGTTCCAGCTGCAGGATCTGGTAGACCTGTGCTTGCATTCTGCCTCTGCCATTCAGGCTGTGTGCCTCTGGGCAAGTCGCCTTACCTTTCTGAGCCTGATGAATGAAAAAGGAACATAAAAAGTGATGAACCTATAGCCTGGCACAGAGCAAACAGTCAGTGTAAAACGATGTCACCGGTGATGTCATTAATTAATCTGCTTTTAATAATGACTGGGGCAACCTCATGAGACCCAACCTAACCGGCCCCTTCCTGTTGAACACATTTCGTGGCACGACTCCAGAGTCCGCGTGGATGCCCAGGGAACCCTGATCATTCAGGGGGTGGCCCCAGAGGATGCGGGGAGTTACAGCTGCCAGGCTGCTAATGAGGTTGGCAGAGATGAAGAGATGGTCACCCTCTACTATACAGGTACTTGGGTCAAGGGCATTTGCAGAAGAGGGTCCCCAGGCCAGCCTTCCCCCCTCGCTCCCTTTCTCCCTCTCGTCCTCAGATACTTAGGAGTATCTAATGTGTGGCAGACACTGGGATACAATAGTGAACACAGGGTCCCCGTCCAGGTAGAGGTTACATTCTAATGGGGAAGCAGAAAGGAAAACATGCAGATAAATAAGGTACTTTCAGATGGTGAGGGTATGGGACGAGCACAGAGCAGGGTGGTGTGATGGAGCGACGTGTAGCTGGGCAGAGAAGGAAACACAGGATCAAACTCCTGCCCCAGACGGGAATGGGAACAGCGTTTCAGTGAGAGAGACAGGGTGGGGCAAAAGCCTCGAGGTAGGAATGGCCCCTGGGGTCTCCAAGGGGCTGCAAGGAGCAGGAGACTGGCTGGAGTCAGGGGCCAGGGAGCCCTGAATAAAATAAATAAAAAATAAATAAAAAAGAGTGTATGTATATCTGACTCACTTTGCTGCAAGCAGAAACTAACATAACATTGTAAATCAACTATACTTTAAAAATTATCTTTAAAAAGTATATATAAGAAAAAGGAAATATAAAGTGTTTAGAGGTAAAGGGATATCATATTTGGAACTTATTCTCAGCCATTTAGAAAAAAAAAAGAATACAGAGAGAATTCCATCATGATAAAACAAAACGAATATGGCAAAAATGTTAACATCTGGTGATATGTGTGAAAGGTACATGAAGAACCTTTGTATTATTCTTGCAACTTTCCAGTGTGAAATTATTCAAAATAAAAACTTAAAAAAAAAAGAGGACAAGAAGGGAGTTTAGTCCCGGGAGTAACTGGCTGTTAAAAACCGGCCGAGGCTGCATCTTTCTGGGGGTGACTGTCCTGGTTGGTGGGGGTGGGGAGGAGGCAGGCGCTCAGCCCACCCTGGCCCCTCTGACCCTCCCCCAGCTGGGGAAAACGGCACTGTCGCTCTAGGGAGTCTGTGGCTTGGTCCCCAATTCCCCGTCTGCTCCCCACACAGACCCACCATCCGTGTCAGCTGTAAACGGCGTGGTACTGGCTGCCGAAGGGGAGGAGGCGGTGCTGGCATGCGAGGCAACTGGGGTGCCCCCGCCCCGGGTCATCTGGTATCGAGGTACATGATTGGGTGGGGAGAGGGGCCTCCAGAAGGGGTCTGCGGGGGGCCCTGGAGGATCAGCTTTCCAGGATGGTCATGGGGGGCACTCGGAATGGGGTGTCTGGGGAGGACTGTTTCAAGCAGCCCCCATCACCCCTAGCCCAGTATCCATATATAACTGATGCAGACTGGCTCTGTGATCAGGAGCAGGATTTAGAGTAGACACAGATTTAAATTCTGGCCCCCCCGAGTGGCCTCGGACAAGTGATTTGGCAAGTGTGAGCCTGTTTCCTTAGTTGGAAAATCAAAGACAGTTTGTTTCTTCCCTAACATTTCTCTTGTTTATTTGGCTGCATCGGGTCTTAGTTGCTGCACATCGGCTCTTTAGATGTGACAGATGGGATCCACCTCCCCGACCAGGGATCGAACCCGAGCTCCCTGCATTGGGAGCTCGAAGTCCCAGCCACTGGACCACCAGTCTCTGAGATAGGCTGGTTGTGTGAGGATTAAATGAGTCCATATGTGCAAATTGTTTAGAACAAGCCTGGCCCACGGCCTGGGCTGTGTCCTTAATGGTGGTGATGAAGATGCTGTGATTATCAGGGAGCTGGCAGTCGTGGTGAGCGTTCTGTTATGAGGCTTTTCTGAATTAGTAAGTGTAGAGGGTTTTCTGTGTGTTGGACCCCAAGCTGGAGTTTGATCGACAGGAGCCACTCTTGCGCCCACACCAGTGGACCTGGGTCCTGGGGCTCCTGCCTTGGACTTTCCAGGGAAGAGCCCTGGGCTCCTTCTCAAGCACAGCCCCCTCCCATCCAGACGCACTCCAGTCTTGGCAGCACCTGTCTGATCTCAGCAGAGCCTCACCTTGACCCTGACAGGCAGTGTTAGCTCAGAGTTTGAGCATTTTGTCCGTGGTCACCAGCTAGTGGCGGGACTCCTTCCTCAGGGCGTGGTCACTGCCTGTCGTGGCTGGGAGCTCTACCAGCCCAGCCCGGGAGCCGCCTTTTTACAGGGGGTCTCCCAGTGGAATGGCTTCCCAGGTGGCATTAGTGGTAAAGAATCCGCCTGCCAATGCAGGAGACGCCAGAGACGCCAGTTCAACCCCTGGGTCGGGAAAATCCTCTCTTGATGAGGCAGTGGCTACCCAGTCTAGTATTCTTGCCTGGAAAATCCCAGGGACAGAGGAGGCTGGCGGACTACAGTCTGTGGGGTGGTAAAGAGTCGAACTGAGCACAAACGCACACTATCCCTTGGAATGTTATTCAGCCTTAAGAAGGAATGAAATTCAAGTTATACAACAACGTGAATATAGTTACATTGAACTGTGCACTTGAAAATGATTAAGATAATGCATTTTATGAGTTTTTTAACCACAATTAAATTTTTTCTTAATTAGTCTCCCATGACAAAGAAAAAAAATTAGAAAAAAAAAATCAGGCCCATAGCAGCTATTGTGTAAAAATTTCCCCCTACTTCTCATTGGCCAAATGAAGAAAAAAATATTTTATCTGTGACATTTTCAGAGACATTTGCTCTAATATGGGGTATTTAAGTAGTAAAATGTTAAAAGAAAAGATAAAAAAAATTTTAATTTGGAAAAAAGGAATGCAATTTTTATACAACATAGATGAACCTTGAAAACACGATGCTAAGCAAAATAAGCCAGACACAGAAGGACAAATATATGATACCACTTAACTGAGTGGGATCTCTTATAAGAAATGCCTAGTATGTGCAAATTTAGAGACAGAGAGGAGATGCCAGGGGCTTGGGGAGGGGGAAATGGGGAGTTAGTGTTTAGTAAGTAGGGCTTCCATTTGAGAAGATGAAAAAGTTTTGTGGATGGATCATGGGGATGTACCTGATCCCGCTGAATTGGACACTCAGTGCTTAAAATGGTAAAATCTTGTGTTATGTATATTTACCACAATTTTGAAAACAAAAAATTTAAATTAAGTTGTAAAAAAAGGTTCAAATCAGGGTGGTCCTCCAGGCCTTCGGAGCCTGGAGGGGTGGGAGTCAGGGAACAGTAAGAGAAATGAGAAAAAGGCATCAGAGAGGGAGAACTGGGGGGGAAGGTGGGGGTCTTCTCCCAGAGCTGACCCAAGCCTCAGTCTGCCCCCGAGCAGAGGGCGGGAACCCAGGAGGGAGACCCAGGCAAGGCGTTCTTGGGTGATGAACCTGTCACATGCGAGGGGGCAGGCTGAGACTCACTCTTGGCCAACAGAGGGACTCAGGGAACTGGATTCAGGGGTGCTGATCTAAAAGAAAATTTTTTTAGCTGTGGTAAATTGTGCATAACATATCCATTACCCTCTTAACCGTCTTTAGGTATATTCACATTGCTGTATAACCACCACCACCCGTCTCCAGAACTCTTTTCATTTAGCAAAACTGAAAATCTGTGCCCATTAAACAATAGGGGTCCTGATTGCAGGCTAGGGGATCTTTACCTCACCCACACCCCTCTGAGGTCCCAGCCTTGTGGCATCGCAGGAACCCAGGGTCAGGAAGGCAGCCTGATCCCCGGGCCTCCTGTGGCAACCATGAGTACCTGCCTGATGTTTTCTCATCTTTGGTCCAGGGGATCTTGAAATGATTCTGGCCTCTGAGGACTCCAGCTCTGGGATGCTGCAGATCCCAGTGGTTCGTGAGAGGGATGCTGGCGTCTATACCTGCCGAGCTGTCAATGAGTTGGGCGACGCCTCTGCAGAAATCCGGCTGGAGGTTGGACGTGAGTGTACACCTTGTCCCCCGCTGTGCCCTGCCATCTGCCCTACTTCTGAGCAGGGAGGAGAGAATGCTACCCTGTAGCCTGCCAGTGGGGAATTTGCATCATTTGGATCCAGAGCACGTGGGACAGGGATTTTAGAGGGAGATGGTGTATGCGTTACCACTTGCTGTGTAACAAATTGCCCTGAAACTCTGTGGCTTAAAACAGTGAGCATCTATTGATGCACAGTTCTGGGGGGCTAGGATTCTGGTTCTGACTCAGGGTCTCTCACGGGATGGCACTTATTACATTGGTTGGGGATGTGGTCATCTGAAGGCTTGACTAGGGCTGGAGGGTCCACCTGAAGTTCATTTATGAGGCTTTTATCAGGAAGCCTCTGTTCCTTACCCCACTTCTCGTGACATGGGTTTTCCTAGAGAAAGTGAGTTGAAAGGGATAGACAGAATCCAAGGTGGAAAAGTTTAGTCTCAGTCGTGTCTGACTCTTTGTGACCCCATGGGCTGTAGCCCACCAGGCTCCTCCGTCCTTGGGATTTTCCAGGCAAGAGTACTGGAGTGGGTTGCCATTTCCTTCTCCAGATCTTCCTGACCCAGGGACTGAACCCGGGTCTCCCACCTTGTAGGCAGATGCTTTACCGTCTGAGCCACTAGAGAAGTCTCTGAGCCACCAGGGAAGTAAGTCTTTATAGCCAGTTACAGTCTTGGAAGTGACATACCATCACCTGTTATATCCTATAGGTGACATGGACCAACCCTGGTATTGGTGAGTGGGAGAGACCCCTCAAGTGTGAGAGTCCCAGAAAGCAGGGGGACATTGCCCACCATGAAAATAGTTTGGCTCCAGCTTGGACATCGTCATCCCTGAGACCCGAGTTCCAGTCTTGTCTCCATCACTGACCATCTATGTGCTTTGGTCAAGTCATTGACCCTCAGTTTTCCCATCTGTAAAATGGAGCCAAGGGCTTCCCTGGTGGCTCAGCGGTAAAGAATCTGCTTGCTATACAGGAGAATTGGGTTCGGTTCCTGAGTTGGGAAGATGCCCTGGAGAAGGATATGGTAACCCACTGCAGTATTCTTGCCTGGGAAATCCCGTAGACAGAGGAGCCTGGCGGGCCATAGTCCCTAGGGTCACAAAAGAGTCAGATACGACTTGGCAACTACACAACAACAAAGCAGAGCTGACCACACTACTTCCTTTGTTGAGTGGCTGGGAGGGTTCAATGAAATCAGACACATAACGTTCAGCACTGGGTTTGGCCCAGCATGGGTGTTTAATAAATGGAGAAGTGATTATTCCCTTTTTACAGATGGGGAGTCTGGATTCTTCTGTGGCTGGAACACGGCCTTGGCTGTGATTGCCATGAGTTCTTGGTCCCAGGCCTGGATCCCGGGCACTGGGAATTGCTCGGAAGTTGTGGGCACAGCTCCTTGGCGTGCTGAGCCAGAGCAGATGGGGCTCTGAGGGTCAGCTGTGGCCATGACGGGAAAGACAGGTGCTGAGAGTTTGGGGGAAGTGCGGAGAATGGGGAATGGGCTTGAATGGGCCGGATGGGATGGCCAGGGGCCTCCCCAGGGAGGCTTGATCAGGAGGGTCTGGCCCTGGGGGAGACGGTGCCATCTCAGGCTTGGGGATCCTCCCACGCGTGGGGGTGCCTTTAGTGTTCATTCATCTGTTCCATCGTTGCCATCCTTCAGCACGTGGTCACCAGGTGGCCAGGCCCTGTACCCCAGACCCTGGGTTGGGAATGCAACCGCATCAGCCCTTGTGTTATCCTTGGTGCCAAAAAGAGAGACAGTAAACAGACAATTAGAATGCTCAGTGTACTGAGTAATTGGAAGTGGCAACCGTGGGGCCTATGCCCAGAGAAGGGGGCTAAGCCAGCACCAGAGGCTGGGAAGGCTTCTTGGAGGAGTCGATGTCTAAGCGGAACCTAGAAGCAGTCAGGTGACGAGCTGCAAAAAAAGATCTGTACAAAAAAGATCTTCACGACCCAGATAATCACGATGGTGTGATCACTCACCTAGAGCCAGACATCCTGCAATGTGAAGTCAAGTCAGCCTTAGGATGCATCACTACGAACAAGCTAGTGGAGGTGATGAAATTCCAGTTGAGCTATTTCAAATCCTAAAAGATGATGCTGTGAAAGTGCTGCACTCAATATGCCAGCAAATTTGGGAAACTCAGCAGTGGCCACAGGACTGGGAA